>NC_138562.1:20396858-20569022 GCF_964273705.1 Natrix helvetica | reverse complement strand
ATTCCAAATAACCATAAGCATTCCCCCCCAAAAAATTGGAATGATCTCCCTAATGCAATAATAGAGAGGGATGGATTTTGACAAGGACATTTGGGCAGAGGTAGCTACACTGGAGTGAAATCAAGGTGTTCATTTACTTCCAATTGAAGTAACAGCAACACCAGTGTGGTGTCCAAGGAAAGCTCAGTCCAAGCCCAGGATGTCATGAACGAAGGCCTTCTCCTGGTCTCCTCTTCCAGCATCCCAATTATTGAATGCTCATCATAAGAGCCAGGCACGTTAATGTTTAAAAGTAGAAAGCTACTCTGTGGAAGTAGTACTCTCTCTCCATCCTTTAGGACAGGGGTCTGCAACCTTAAACACTCAAAGAGCCACAAAGGTCCTAACCGGAAGCCCCCCGTTCAATTCTGAAGCTGACCAGATGTCTGGTTCCCCCACCACAGAGTCTCTTCCTCGCGTCCTTTTTCCTCTACCTGTCCTAACCGAAAGCCCTGTCAACTGTGGAGCCAACCGGCAACAGGGAGCTGCAGGAGAGGGATGAAAGAGCCACAGGTTGATGACTCCTGCTTTAGGGTCTTAAATTCTCCTTCCTAGCGTATTTCTGCAAGTGCAGGGTCTGCTTTTCGGATCACTGAACACCCCTTTGCACAATCAACTGTGTCTCCAGGGTGCAGACCCCCTGGATGGCATATCTTTGTGGGTGGTGTCCTGCCATCTCTGTTTTGCTCACCAGCCATTGACCTCTAGTTGGTAGGCAGTCTTGGCAACGGTGGGAGGCAGGGGTGGGTTGCTGCCAGCGCTACTGCCGGTTTGGCGCGCAAAAAAATAGAATTAAGGAGATTTTTTTCTGACAGCGAGAACAATTAATCAGTGCAACAGCTTTCCTGCGGAGCCTGTGGCTGCTCCACCACTGGAGGTTTTCAAGAAAAGGTTGGATGACCATTGGAGTCAAATCTGAACGCTGCACAGTTGAGCATTTCTACACTAGAAGCGCTGGAAGCCTCCTGGGAACGAGTGCTATTTCAACGGGGTGGGGAGGGGAGAAAGTTTAGGGATTTGGTGTATTGAGAGTATTTAGTAAGAGCTTATAGTGAAAGAACAAAACAAAGAAAGACAGCAAATCTTGCATCAAGCACTGTCACGGTTGAGGGATCTGGCTATCCGTTTAATCAGTCTTCTCCCTCGGAGGACTCTGATGGCTTTCCGACTGCTAAGTTTTCTGGAAGAGTTAAAAGTGACATCAAGCAAGAAAGATAAGGGGAGGGAAAGAGTAAGGTGGCAGAAGTAGAATTCCAGGTTTATGGCTGTGTGATGGAACTTGGTGAGGAATGTATTTTTTGAATGTATTTTTTATGTACGCTGAGAGCATCTGCACCAAAGACAAATTCCTTGTGTGTCCAATCACACTTGGCCAATCAAGAATTCTATTCTATTCTATTCTATTCTTTCCTCCCTCCCTCCTCCCTATTCTATTCTATTCTATTCTATTCTATTCTATAGATCCCCAGGAGGAAGGGGATGAATTGAAGAAGTATAAGAGGCAACATAGCTAGGATATTATGACATTCTTGATTTTGAACCTGATCAGCTGGTTACCTCCTATTGAATAATCTATATCCTTATTTTAAAAAGAGTGATGGCTATTTCTCATGCAAGTCCACCACAAGTCCACCACAAGTCCACCACAGGTCTCAACCTTATCCGGAGAGGTGTTTGGCAGTACATCTGCCCACCATATTGATTGAATAATTCCAAGACATGATGTAGAAAAATGTGCTCTCCTCCATGTGAAGAAGACTTCAAGGAGACTCTTGGGTAGGGATGGCATGATCCTCCATCTCTCTGATGCCCACAGTATGTGTTATCCATTTAGGCCATCCACACAGAATTGGAAGGGACCTTGGAGGTCTTCTAGTCCAACCTCCTTCTCAGGCATGAAACCCTGGCCTATACCATTTCAGACAAACAGTTGTCTAGTCTCTTCTTAGAAACGTCCAGTGATGGATCACTCACAAGTTCTGTTCTGCTGATTATTTCTCCTCACTGTCAGGAAGTTTCTCCTTGGTTCTAGGTTGCTTCTCTCCTTGATTACTTTCCATCCATTGTTTCTTGTCCTACCCCCAGGTGTTTTGGAGAATAGTTTGACTCCCTCTAATTTGTGGCAGCCCCTCAAATATTGGAAGACTGCTAATATGTCACCCCCTAGTCCTTCTTTTCGTTAAAGTAGTCATACCCAATTATCTTAACCATTCCTCATATCTTTTAGCCTTCAACTTCCTAACCGTTGCCCTTCTGTACTCTTTCCAGAGTCTCAACATCTTTTTTATATTGTGGCAACCAAAATTGGATGCAACATTCTAAGTGTGGTCTTGAACATTGCCAACCTATCGTTCCAAATCATTTGCGCAATTCTTCCCTGCTTTCCACAAACTGACTCAGAAGTTAGAAAGTCACTTCTATCATGCAAGTGTCTGCGTTTAAAAGAACTCACAAAACTAACTCTGGGCTAAACTAGTGGGAAATGGTCCCTTTTCTGGTTTTCCTGGAAACACTTTTCTACTGCAAATAGTCCCTTAGAAGCCTTCCATTGCAGCAGGGCAATAAAACTTAATTTTACAAAATAAACATTTTTTTTTCAAACAAGTCCCCACCAGGACTCAATAGAGGCCAAGGATGGTGTTAATTTTCTACCCTTCCCCATCCATTTTGTAACTGGGATGACCTCCGGCTGAATATGGCAAGCTCACATGTTAAGAAGAGTTTTTATTTCCCCCAAGGAATGAATGAACAGAGGAGCAGAGAGTGACACAGACGGTAGAGATGTGCTAACATCACCCAATAACTGCACCTTTCGCTGTCAGCATCAGCGTCAATCAGTGCTGATGAACAGTTAACTGGCACAGATGCAAAAGATAACTTCAAGTCATAATGTAGTAGTTGCAAATGTAAATGCCTCTGCAAACCAAGGGGAAGGAAAAGAGCCAATTTACTACCAATAGTAATTTGATTTATATAACATTCCTTTGTCCCTGTCCTAATCAATAAAGTAAATTCTGCACTGAAGCCCTGCACAAGCTTCTCCATTTCAATCGATAAATGGCAACTCTGTACTTAAAGACCTGTATCTAAGACTAGCACACCTTTTCCAGGTCTGGAAAATATCTGACAAATCTTATTTTACATCTAGAAGCAGAGAGATTCAAACTAAGTCTATCACCAAGGTTTTTTTTTACAAAAAAAATAATTGTGCAAGCATTCATGCATCAATGAATACAGGCGTATAGCGCTATCAATTTTACATGTGAAAAATAGCAACCAAGAAGAAATATTATAAGAGGGATTAGCAATATGCAACAATCTGGATTCAACTGGACTGTAGCTCCCAGGAGATTTAATCGATATGAAAGCTGTAGTTGTTATTGTTGTTGATGATGTGATCCATTCAGTCATGTTAAGAGAGAGGACCTAAGCATACATACAGATGATGGATATTGCACAGTGTCTCTTTAGTTTCATTCACCCTACCCTCTCTGACTTTACTTGCATTCCCAGACAAAAGCCTGACTCCAAGAGGAAGTTGGAGACACAACTGTTGTTGTAAGTGCGGTCATGTGATGTTGTGCCTTAGCATCACTTAGGGATGGAGTTCTTGGTTCCAATTACCTTTGGTAAGCAAGGGCTCAGTGGAACATGGTGGCTCAGTGGCTAAGATGCTGAGCTCAATGATCAGAAGGTGGGCGGTTCAGCAGTTCAAATCCCCAGTACCGTGCAATGGAGTGAGCTCCCATGACTTGTCCCAGCTTCTGCCAACCTAGCAGTTCGAAAGCACATAAAAATGCAAGTAGAAAAATAGGAACCACCTTTGGTGGGAAGGTAACAGTCTTCCATGCGCCTTCTGCATTTAGTCATGCCAGCCACATGACCACGAAGACGTCTTCGGACAGCAGTGGCTCTTCGGCTTTGAAACGGAGATGAGCTTCTCCCCCTAGAGTCAGGAACAACTAGCACATATGTGCGAGGGGAACCTTTACCTTTAAAAAAGAACTACCCCTAAAACTAGATTAAAAGCACAACTTGTCTGAAATTCCTGTTTCCTGAAGCTGAGCATCTCAAATCTTTTACCAAAGCAGAGCTGTGACTTTGTGAAGCTAAGGTATTTATTCCACTTATTTCAGTCTTTGATTTCAAAGAGAAGAGGAAAGAGAAAAAGTGGTTTGATATAAATCCAGTCTGTTTATTGAGATGGTAGTAGGCTTCTTTAAAAAAAATATCTGACTTGAAAAGGTCAATAAGAAGATAGTGTTTTTTTTCCCCAATGCTAAGGGATTAAGGAACTCAAAGCCATTCAGACGTTTTAAAAGCTGCAGCTTAAAAAGACAGCTTGTCCTTCCTGTTTAATGACATGCTTTTGCTCTAGAGTTAATTATGCATTTTCCTAGAAAAGACTGGCATAGTTTTAATTCTTATTCTGCATTAAGCATCTTACTGTCTGTCACACCTGACTGGGATTTGATATACTCTCCCGGTTCTCCCTCTTTCCACTGGTTGATAAAATTTGGCTTTTATGACCCAAAGTGTTTTTTTTTCCAAAAGGCAACTGGACTTCCTTTGTTTGTTTCTTTGAAGGAGTTTCACTTCTGATCCAAGAAGCTTCTTCAGTTCTGAAGAAGTCATTAAAACAGGAAGCAATCAGAACTGAAGAAGCTTCTTGAACCAAGAGTGAAATGTCTTCAAAGAAAAAACAAAGGAAGGAAATTGGGTTGCCTTTTGAAAAAGCACCTTCGGGACAACTGTGACCATGGATGACTGAGAATCTCCATGGACATGTGGCTTTTATGAGTTGCTCTAAAACATTTTTCATGCTCAGTTTCCTCTTCTACAAATCCTAATCTTACGGAATAGCTCCCCCTGGAACCCAAAGTCTTCCTTTCCCTCCTGATATGCCAGAGATTGATTAAAATATGGATCTTCTAGATTTGACCAAACCTGGTTTAATCTAGAAGATTTTTGCAGAGTAGAGTGTGGTGCTGTGAATGAAGTTTCCACAAGGGCAGATTACTGCGATGTTATTGTTTGATTGCTGCTATTAGGAATACTCCAGAGCCAAAAGTGATTGAATCAGGACAGAAATCTCATAAATAAATGAGTAAAGTAAAGGTAAAGGTAAAAGTTCCCCTTGCACATACGTGCTAGTCATTCCCGACTCTAGGGAGCGGTACTCATCTCCGTTTCAAAGCCAAAGAGCCAGCGCTGTCTGAAGAAGTCTCTGTGGGCATGTGGCCAGCATGACTAAACACCGAAGGCGCACAGAATGCTGTTCCCTTCCCACCAAAGGTGGTTCCTATTTTTCTGCTTGCATTTTTTATGTGCTTTCGAACTGCTAGGTTGGCAGAAGCTGGGAGAAGTCACGGGAGTTCACTCAGTTACACATCACTAGGGACTCAAACCACCGAACTGTCGACCTTTCTGATCGACAAGCTCAACGTCTTAGGCACAGAGCCACTGCATTACTTAAATGAGTAAACAATAAGGTCAACACGCCATTTGTTTAGCGTGCACCTTTACAACTGATCTCTAGGTGACTTGGGGTACAATTCCCATTAGCTCCAGAACATTTATAAGTTCTAGGAAAAGGGTGGTATAACCCACTGCCCAATTTTTCAATAAAAGAAGAGATTTATTTCATTTATGTAGCATTCCTTTGCCCCTATCAATAGGCAGCATATTGGAAATGAAATTATTGACAATATCTCAGCCTTAGAAGAGCTATCCTTGCATCCTGATGTCATCTAGGCTTCCAGCACAGTAATGTTCATACACACAAACAAACTAAAAAGGGACAATAGAAGAGGAAGAATACACACCTACCTTATCTTGTACTATTTCCATTATTTACACGGAGTCAGAAAAGCCAAAAGCTCATAACAAATGCCTGAGGGATGACTTCGGCAAAAGATATATGAAAAGGGAGTAACAGATAAATATATATATAATTTCCAAACAAGGGATTTTTTTAAGAAAAAGGAAAAAAAGGGAGAATGAGCTGTGAAATGAAGGGAGGAAGGGAAAAATAAGATGGGGGAGAAACAAAGTTGGAAGGAGGAACTGGATAAATCAAAAGGAACTAGATGTGAGGATAATAGAGGGTTTTTTAATGGTTGTTTAGTGGAGAAAACACCCACTCAGCCAAAAAAGATCACGAAAGAATTGTGTTGTAACGACAGCAGCCTACCTCCCATCATCTCTCCAGTCAGCTAACAGACCAAAGAGGAGTGATTAGGGTAGGGGTGTCAAACTCAATTTCATTGAGGGCTGCATTAGGGTTGCGTTTGACCTTGGGGGGGGGGCATGGCCAGGGGGGTGCAGCCAGGGGGACATGGCCAGCTCGACTTCACACGTGTCGAGGGCACCTGTGATGGGTCGAACACTCTGCCACTAAAAATGATCTCCTGAGATCCGTTTTCAGCTGTGACAGCCTCCTGCAACTTTCTGACAGCGTAAATGGAGCTCCCTCCCGAACTCTATTTTAGCAGATAGAGGGCCAGATGTTTCGTTGTTTCCAGGGCAGCCTTATGGGCCAGATGTAAGTACCCAGCAGGCCAGATCCAGCCCCCAGGCTTTGAGTTTGACACCCCTGGATTAGGGTACCTTATCTCAAGTTTAAAGGGTCACGGTGGCTCAGTGGTTAAGATACTGAGCTTGTTGAACAGAAGGTCGGCAGTTCAGCGGTTCAAATCCCTAGCGCCGCGTAATGGAGTGAGCTCCCGTACTTGTCCCAGCTTCTGCCAACCTAGCAGTTAGAAATGAAGATCTAAATGAACTTCTATCATCTTGAGTGAGTGAACAATCCTTCAAGTCAACCCATTCCAAGGCACGTTTCTGCCTTACTGGACACACGGTCCTGAAAAGTAGCTGGGGGAGCAACATAGCCAGAACGGATTGAGATCCAGGAGTATTGAAGCTGTCATTTTTTTTGTTCCAACAGCTCAGCCATTCCTGGTCAGCTCATTAGTCAATGAGACAGCAGCTAATTGTTCATGCTGGCTAAACTATGGGGACCTTCTTGTTCTATATGAGGAAAGCGATGGCAGGACGGCACCCTCAGGCTGAAATCCGTCTCCATGCTACCAATCTTTTCCCGCATTTGTTCCGTTAAAAAAAATTCAAAGGTGAGAAAAGTGCAATGTGTTTTTTATTGTTAGGCATTTTCTTTTATGTACTCGAGTGGGGGATGGAAGAATCAAGCCCATTTTGTTATAGCTGCAGGCTAGAGAATTTAGAGAATTCAGGTTATTGCAATGCATGCAACCAACCTGGAATTTCCTCTAGAGGAATTCCATCGAAATTGTCTTTCTCAGTTTGTGAATATTACATCCTTCATAATTTGGCTAGGGACTTGGGCAGCTACTTAATAGAGCTGTCCAGAAGAATGCCTGAGAAGAACTGAGGGTTGAGAGATCAGTAACAGGAGGTGCTCCCCAAATATTCTTATTAAAACAAACTAATGCAGTTTTTATGAAGGCCTGCATCCCTTAAGAATGAAAAGATCTACCGTCAGTTCCTTTTTGGGAATTCAAAACCAAAACCAAACCAAAACAAAACCTTGGCATACTCCCATAACTCATCAAGGAGGACCCAGAACTAAGGAAAACTTTCTTGATAGAACAATTAGTAATCAGTGGACCAACCTATTCTCCAAAGCACCTGAAGGCAGGACAAGAAGCAGTGGACGGAAACTAAGCAAGGGGAGAAGTAACCTAGAACTAAGGAGAAATTAAACAACTAATCCCCACATCACTGTCAAATTAACTACTAAGACTGTATTGCTATTATTTTTCTCTTCCTTCCTAGTACTTATCTCATTCCACTTATGATTATAACCATGATCCTTGTATCTTTAGAATGTATATTGTTTAATTTGTTTCCTAGTATAATTTGATTGCTTATTAGCAACCTATGACTATCACTAAGTGTTGTGTCTTATGATTCTTGATGCATGCATTCTATTTTACTTTTCTTTATGTACACTGAGAGCACATGCACCAAAGACAAATTCCTTGTGTGTCCAATCACACTGGGCCAATGAGGAATTCTATTCTATTCTATTCTAAATTTCTTGATAGATAGAACAATTAACCAGTGGAACGACTTGCCTCTAGAAGTTGTGGGAGTTCCATTGCTAGAGTTTTTCAAGAAGAAGTTGGACAACCTTTTGTCTGAAATGCTATATAGGGTCTCCTGCCTGAGCAGGGTGTTGGACTAGAAGATCTCCAAGGTCCCTTCCAACTCTGTTTTTCTGTTAGATCTATCTGGAGATCAGTGAGAATTCGGGGTGGTGTGGTCTCATAACCTACAGAAGTTACCAGATAGGGCAATAATTAATTATAATTAGCCAAACGCTTTCCTCTTCTGCTCTCAGATTACCTAACCCTTGACCATGTTGGGTCTTCATAGCTCAGGAGCATCAGAAGCTGCAGGGACTTGTTGAGGAACATCATTCTACATGCTCTGTACATTTTCCAAGTTCTGGATCTGAATGGGGTTTTCAGCCAGTTTGAGCCAGTATAAAAAGACATGGCCTAAAAATAGAAATGAAAAGAACACACACTTTTTATGTTGATTTTTTTTTCTGTGCTGCTTGACTCAGCTGCATAATTGTGATTTTTTCCTTCTTTGTTTTTCTCCTTGTTGTGCTGTTTTTTTAAAAAAAAATCTAGATATTGCTATGAAGTCTTGCTCAAATGCACTATAACATGCTATCCTTCACCAATTTGCTGTTCCCCCTCTATCTCATCTCCCTCCCAAAAATAGGATTGGAGAAAGCAAACTTAATTGAAGGGAGAAGTAAGGATCTAACCAGCACACTGTGTATAAAATCAATTTCAACCAGTAATGAGGTAAGCAGTGGTATCTCTCCACTTCAAGCTGTAATTAAATCAAGAGTTGTGTTTGTCGTGCTATTTTTGAAACTGTCACACACTTCAGAAATCAGAGATGCTACAGTCTAAGATTACTAAATATGAAGCAGCAGCTTCAGTATACATCAGCCTTAACACCTGGCTGGGTGGATGGATGCTTCAACCCACTGAGATTACTGGTTTGCTTTGCTTCTCCACTACAGGGACCGACAACTAAGCTAGTGGAACCTGTCACTATCAGCTGAAATGTCTGTGATGAGCAAAAGAATAAAGGCCAGTGGTGACACTCCAGATGTTGATGATGTACAGTTCCCAGCAATCTCTGACAATGTAGCTAAGGCTGAGAATTGGCAGGAGGGGTAAATGGTATTATCAACACCATCTTGAGCAACCCAAAGGTGCTTTTTCAAGAGGCCACTGGACTTTCTGGTTTTTCTTTGATGACATTTTACTTCTCATCCAAGAAGCTTCTTCATTCATTCATTTTACATTGAGACCCCTTGAAGGTTTATCTGTGCTACCTGAGTAGTGCAAATGGGTGTGGAGGGGCCTCAATGAATCTCTCTAAAAGGATGCAAATGACCAGCTGTTTGCAAGGAGTATAAATCCTTCCATTCCCCACCATCCAGTCAGAGCTGAAGAAGCTTCTGGGATGAGAAGCAAAACATCTTCAAAGAAAAACCTTGAAAAAGCACCTTTGGGACAACCATAACCTGGATGACTGAAAATCTCCAGAGATATTTTGAGTAACATTTCCCAATGTGGGCAAACTTCCAGATATGTAGTCCTACTTCCAGAATTCCCCAGCTAGCATGTGGATTGTTGAAATTCTGGGAGTTGAAGGCCACACATCTGAAATTTGTCCAGATTGGAAAATGCAGTCCTGAAGGAAGACCTGAAGGAATTTTTTGGTGTTCCCAGCAATGATTATGTTCCCTAGTTTGGGTAATGAAACGTCTGCAAGAAATCAACCTTAGAGAGATCCCCAAGGAACCTTCAAATGAAGGAACCTTCATTTCAACCCTGAGTTATAAATATTCTCCTTTATTGGGATTGTTACTTTCTCTACTCTCCCCTTCCTATTTAGGAAATATGGACACCCAGAAAGACTTCACAGTGATGGGAAGATACAATATTGTTGGTTTCAACCACCATCAATAACTATTTCCATCTCTTCCAGTTGATTAGATTAGATTAGATTAGATTGGATTAACAGAGTTGGAAGGCACCTTGTAGGTCATCTAGTCCAAACCCCCACCCATGCAGGAGACCCTACACTATTTCTGACAAATGGCAGTCCAATCACTTTTTGAAAGCCTCCAGTGATGAAGCTCCCACAACTCCTGAAGGCAACTTCTGTTCCATGGGTTGATTGTTGTCACTGTCAGAAAAATTCTCCTTGTTTCTCGGTTGAATCTCTCCTTGTTCAATCTCCACCCATTATTCCTTGTGTGGTCTTCAGTTGCTTTGGAAAATAGCTTGACCCCCTCCTCTCTGGGGCAGCCCCTCAAATATTGGAAGGCTGCTATTCTGTCTCCCCTGGTCCTTCTCTTCCCCAGACTAGTCATGCCTACAACCTTTCTTCATGTGTTTTAGCCTCCAGTCCCCTAATCATCCTGGTTGCTCTTTTCCACATTTTTTCTAGAGTCTCAATATTTTTTTTTATAGTGTGGTGACCAAAACTGGATGCAGGATTCTAGTTGACTCAAGACAAAAAGAATTCTCCATTATCTTGAGATTAACTCAGACACCGGAACCTTCTTCTGCAGAAGAAAAGGAAAAGTCCCTTTTTTGTCACAACAAAGTCCCCTCAGCAAAAATGAGGTCAGAAAAGTCCTCAGCTACCATCAATACATCCTCATCATCTTCCAGTGAAACACTGACATACAATCTGAGGTACATCTTTGTCAAGGCTCAGAAGAGTATAGTGGGATTTATTGAAGGTGTTGATTCAACAATGAACTACTCCAAGGAAAGAAGATAGAGTAAAACAAACACTTCCAAGCCACACCTGAAAGGCCAAGGGAGTCGTCGTCTGATCTCAACACTTGTTCCGATTTTGTAAGTAAACATATTTCACTTGTAAACATTCTTGGTACGTCTCAAAGCTTTTAGTTGTTCCCCTGGCGAAGGAAGGGTAACATATTTTGAGAGAAGAAAGAGATCATTTCTGATCCACAATCATGCAAGATGCACCGATCCAGTTCAGGTGGAATTGGCTATGTCTGGTCTAATATGAAGGAAGGAAAGGGGAGGCATGATAGCAGGGCTCCAATATTTGAGGGGCTCCTACAAAGGTGAGGGGGTCAAACTATTTTCCAAAGCATCAAAAGGCAAGAAACAATGGATGGGAACTCATCAAGGAGAGAAGCAACTTAGAACCAAGGAGACATTTTCTAAAGGTGAGAACAATCAACCAATGGAATAGCTTGCTTGCAGAAGTCATGAGTGCTCCATCACTGGAGACTTTCTACTTCAAATCCAATTGTGTTCCTGTTTAAATTTTGATGAATTTAAATTATTTTTAAGAACTAAGGTATTTCTCTCCTGCTAGCAGCTTTTTACCATTTCTATAACACTTGACAATAAACCTTAATTAAAACTTGGAAGAGTAAGGGAGAAGAAGAAGAAGAAGAAGAAGAAAGCACAAACACATTATACTTTTTAATGGAAAAATATTTGAATTTTTAAAAAGATTGACATTTTTAATCAGCTCTATAACTGGAAACTACTGGAGTTTTTTAATTGCGTGCTTTTGTGCTGTTGTGTTGCCAGGGTTGTGTACCAAACTGGGCAAAATACATCAAGTCTCCGAGAGAAATTGATATTTCAATGTAAATATAATCTTGATTAGACTCCCTTTGGCTGAATGCATTTTACATCAAAATCCTATTAAATTATTTGATTAATTTCCACTGTCCATTAATATTAATGCTAGTGGAAAACCATAAAAACAGCAATTAAATCCAAGCCTATTAATATGATTAAAATCTATTGAAATGCCACATACCTTGGAATACACTCGGATAAAATAGAAGTGCAGGAGAACATATATATTCATTGATATAAATCCGTGATCGGCTACAGGATTAAGTGTGTCAGCAGTCGCTAAATCACTGATCCAAAACTCATACATTTAAAATGAATTAGAGGAAACCCTTATCTGCTAACATTAAAAATGAACTTATTTGCATAATAATACAAATCTCCAAGTATTTATAAAGCATCAAAAATGAATGCAAGATACTCATCACATAAGTGATGGCATAAGGGAGGCACACAAATTTAATAAATGCAAAAGTTTTGAAATAACAGTAGGGCTGTAGATGCAGACTGTTCATCAAGATGTTTGAATGCTTCAATCACTACATGGCAGAACTTCCCATTGAATTAGTAGTATTTTTATGTTGGTTAAAATTGTTCTTCATTTTAAATATTGTATTATTTCATGTTTTTTTGCACTACAAATGAAGATGCGTGCAGTGTTCATAGAAGTTTGTTCATGTTTTTTTCAAACTATAGTCCGACCCCCAACAGTCTGAGGGAGCATTATCCCTCCTTAATTCACCATTGGAGGCTGTGTGTGTGTGTGTGTGTGTGTGTGTGTGTGTTGAAGATCAAATTGAAATGCAATTAAAAAGAAACAATCAATACAACAATATACTGGGCAATCAAACAATGAAATATTCCATTCCTATGATAGACATCAAAGCTGAAGAATGTTTCGGTTTATGTATTAGCCCAATAAATGAGATAGAAACAATTTGCTTAAACTGAGAAACAAATATAATACTTAAGAAGTCCCAATTTGGGTATTTTATAGCTGTACATTTTCTGCCTTAATCTCTCTTTCTCTCTTTGAGAATGTCATTTATTACCAGCCTGGTTCTTCTAAATGAAAGGAGGTAAAAGAAAGAACCACTTACATAGTAAAGATCTGAATAGTTTCATTTTTGAGTTCTGTTTGCTTTAATACTGGGAGAAGGGAATTAAAATGTGTTTTACATTGTGATGAAGGCCTATTCGAATATACCCATATAAAGTCTTATTAAAGTCGAATGGAGACTTTGGGGCCACCCTAAAAACCAATATGATTTTGGTGCAGGCTTGGACACTTTCCCCTAGCCTATTCTTAAGCTGCACACTTAACTGGAAATGAAGAAGTATTGGGCAAGAGAGACTCAAAGCTGGCAAACACCAGGAGCCAACTGGCTGCATGCAAGTAGAGAATTAGGAGTTTAAATGAGATTCATTAGCTGCAGATGTTGTGGCAGCATTGGGGCCTGCACTGCCACTGTAGCTTAAAGCTCTAGTGATAAAATTGTTATGGAAATTTCAAAGATGCATTGGAGGTAGACATGTCTCCCTTCCTTCCTTCCTTCCTTCCTTCCTTCCTTCCTTCCTTCCTTCCTTCCTTCCTTCCTTCCTTCCTTCTTTCCTTCCTCTTCCTTCCTTCCTTCCTCCTGCCTTCTCCTCCTCTCCTCCCATCCTTCCTTCCTTCCACCTTCTCTCCCTCCCTCCCTCCCTCCCTTCCTTTCTTCCACCTTCGCCTCCTCTCATCCCTTCCATCCCGCCTTCCTTCCTTCTCATCCTTCCTTCTGTCTTCTCCTCTTCTCTTTTCCTTCCTTCCCTCTCGCCCTCCTCCTCTCCTCCCTCTATCTTCCTCTCTTTCCTCCCTCCCTCCTTCCTTCCTTCTCTCCTTCCTTCTCTCCTCTTCTCCACCTCTTCCTTCCTTCCTTCCTTCCTTCCTTCCTTCCCTCCCTCCTTGAGTTAATACAGAGATGATTTAAGTAACATACATTCAGAGAAACGCTATTACCTGCTTGATAGCATCTTCTTGCCTCACTATTTCCGCAGTCCTCAAAGGTGATTGGTGGGAAAAGGTGGACCATTCCTGCCTTTGATCCATCAGAATCTGTTCTGGCAGCCATTGCCATCTCCTTCCCTGATTAGTCCAGTTGCAATTATCAGCATTTATCAGGATGAATAATTAATGCCTTTGCTTGCTTTAATCTATTATTGATTCCTGTCCACCTTTTCAATAATGCATGTGACTCTTTGGCTGATTTGTTTTCTTTATTTATTTTCTGATGCCTCCTTCCTTTCTGAGGAGGTTTGATTCCATCGATGGGACTGAGAGGGTGGAATTGGTGAAAGTCATCATTAGAGCCAGCATATATCTTTAATTTTGAACATTGTTGATTGTGCTGTCAAGTGTATTGATTATTTTTGGGCTGTGCTTTATGGTCCTTAGGGACCCCAAAAGCTGCACTTTCCCAGCTTTGGTTGGCATACTTGGACAGAGCAACTGTTGAAATATGATGATCAATTCAATAATGTTAAATTTCTATTTATCGATAAAGAAATAAAGGGAGACTAGTATAGGTCTATTTCAAGTTATTTAGCTCTCATCGGACGAGGGCTAAATAGCTTGAAATAGATCTATACCAGTCTCTATTTCTTTGTGGGTAAATAGAAAAGATGTATAATCAGCTATAGAGTTCTCCATTGTCTGTACCAACCATGGATGTCTCTTGGTAGATTTAATGTAATTTAGTTTAATTTAATTTGAATGTCATTTTACAGTTTAGAGCCTGCCTGACTCCACAAGGCTCTGGGTAGCTTACAACTTTAAAATAAAAAAAGAAGAGAAATAGTAAAATAGCCGAAGTCACAGATGTCCAAATAAAATAATTCATTCCCAATGAAGTGAGTTGAACTATTAGTAACCAATCAGGATAGAGCTTGGAGATCTTCTAGTCCAACCCCCTGCTCAAGCAGAGGATCCTATGCCATTTCAAACAGGTCCAGTCCTTTCTTAAAACCCTCCAGTGATGGAGCACCCACAATTTCTGAAGGCAAGCTGTTCCACTGGTTAATTGTTAGGGAGTTCCTCCTTAGTTCCAGGTTGCTTCTCTCCTCAATGAGTTTCCATCCATTGTTTCTTGTCTTGCCTTCTGGCGCTTTGGAAAATAAGTCGACTCCCCTCTTCTTTGTGGCAGCCCCTCAAACATTGGAATACTGTTATCATGTCTAGCCTAGTTATTCTTTATTCTTGACTAGCCAAACCCAAATCCTGCGACTGTTCTTCATATGTTTCAGCCTCCAGGCCTTCAACCGTTTTAGTTGCTCTTCTCTGCATTTTTTTCTAAGTTCTCAACACCTTTTTTTGTAGCATGGTGATCAAAGCTGGGTGCTGTATTCTGGATCTGGTCTTATTAAGGTTTTATTAAGTGGCACTAATACTTCACATGATTTTGATTCTATGCAGATGTGGGATTCAGTCGATTCGCACCTCTTTGGGAGAACCAGTTGTTAACTTTCTAAGCAGTTGGGAGAACCAGTTGTTGGAAGAAATCTCCTTTTGTTTTTTCCCACTTTACAGAGCTAATCCTGTAAGGAAGGAAGGCAGGAAGGAAACATTCTGGTGTTATTTCTAGCCTAATGTTTATTGCTCTGATTACAGAAACTGCCTCTCCGCTTCACCTTTATTCCATTGTAACAGCTAAGGCAAAATGCCCATCAACTTGAGTGATGTTGAGTTGGCCACGCCCACCCAGTCACATGACCACCGAGCCACACCTACCCAGCTGGTCATTAGGGCAGAGAACTGGTTGTTAAATTATTTGAATCCCACTACTGATTCCATGTCTCTGTTTATACAACCAAGGATTGTATTAGCTAATCTTCAATAATAACACTATTCTTGACAAGAAGAATTCCATCCTTAAGTCTAAACTCCTATCCATTTTCTCCAGCAAAAGACTATAATCAAACAAGTATAGTTTTAGATGATTAGAACAGGAAGAACAGAAGGAAGATGCGGGGAGGGGATATAAAAATTGCATTTGCCAATATATAGTAATACTTTTATTTTCTGAATGACTCTAGAGAGGGCAATTTAATCTGGAGCTCAATTGAAAAATTAGCAATGCTTCTTCTTGAGTTGCCTTTTTAACATGACAGAGAGTAGGATAAGTGCCACATTTTAATGTAAATTACTGAGATTAGATCCTTATCAATTTAATCATTTGAAGTCTTGTCATTTCCATCACAGTGTCTGTGAAATGATTTAAAGTCAGGTGGAGAGGAACATGTTCCAAGGTGTGTAGGGATGACACTTTCTGAATATTCATTAATTGATTCCGGAGGAAGTTTTTTTTTCAACCACTCATTTTCATCAGAAAGATATCAAAAGATGACAAATATTGCAAAACAGTCATCATGGATATTAAATCTTGGGTTGGCCAGGAAGGACTAATTTTTTAACCCAGGGGAAAACATCAGCTGAATCTCTTTCATAGATATCATTAGCTCTATTATTGAATAATTGACTTTTCCATACAGGGATATGAATCCAGCTGTTTTATTGGACCTTCAAGATTGTGGAGTTCTTGCTATTTTTTTTAGCTTTGTGGCTTTTTGCAGATGTCTACCGGGATTTTCAAAAGTGGGTCTGTGGCTAAGATTTTCACTGGGTCAGTGGTGAAGACGCTGAGCTTGTTGATCAGAAAGGTCGGCAATTCAGCGGTTCGAATCCCTAGTGCCATGTAACGGACTGAGCTCCTGTTACTTGTCCCTGCTTCTGCCAGCCTAGAAGTTCGAAAGAATATAAAAATGCAAGTAGAAAAATAGGAACCACCTTTGGTGGGGAGGTAAGAGCATTCCGTGCGCCTTCAGCGTTTAGTCATGCCGGCCACAGGACCACCGAGACATCTTTGGACAGCGCTGGCTCTTCGGCTTTGAAACGGAGATGAGCACTGCCCCCTAGAGTCAGGAACGACTAGCACATATGTGTGAAGGGAACCTTTACATTTTCCTTTTACAGAGATTCTCCATCATCCAGGTCCTAGGTGTCCCAAAAGTGCTTTTTCCAAAAGGCAAACGGACTTTCTTAGTTTTTTTTTCTTTGAACACTTTGTGCTTCTCATCCAAGAAGCTTCTTCAGTTCTGAAGAAGAACAGAAGGAGCTTCTTGGAGGAGAAGCAAAACATTTTCAAAGAAATGCCTGTGGAGATTCTCAATCATCCAGGTCATGGTTGTCCCCAAGGTGCTTTTTCAAAAGGCAACTACACTTTTGAAGACATTTTGCTTCTCATCCAAGAAGCTTCTTCACTTCTGACTGAAGGGTGGAGAAGGTAAGGATTCCCTGCAGTCATCAGGTCATTAGCACTCTTTCAGAGTCTTTGAGGCCATTAGGTCAGAAACTGAAGAAGCTTCTTGGATGGGAAGTGAAACGTCTTCCAGGAAAAAGTCCTGTTGCCTTTTGAAAATGCACCTTTGGGTTTTTATTCCATGATTTGATAGACAATTATCTTTACTTGATGAACCCCATGTTTAGCTAGATTTTCATGACCACTTAAGTCCGTGATGGTGAACCTGGTCTTTGCTGGCACCGGAGCTTTGCCCAAAAAACAGACCAGTTGTTGGACCATTTTCCAGGGCATTTTCAGGCTATTTTTGGGCTGTTTTCAGGCTGGTTTTGGGGGCCACAAAATGGCCAGAAAAACAGCCTGAAAATGGCTCACAAATGGCCCAGAAAATTTCCAAAAAAACCAGGCTTACGTGTGCCGGTCATCTGGTCTTCGCTCACGCATGCATGTGCATTCCAGTTTGGGCACTTGATGCCAAAAAGGTTCACCATCACTGACCTAAGTCATCGTTGTAGGCCCTGTGCAAGATTTGGCAGTTCCTAGCCACTTCTGCCAGCCATATTTTTTCCCTTCCAAGTTTGATAGCCCACCTTCCTTAGTGCCGAGCAGATTGGCCACTATAAAACTGCACAGATGTTTGCTTGGAAAGAAAGCCCACAAGTTGTGTTGCACATAACAATAGGCCATCCTATCCAGCCTGAAGGACCCTTGGTAAAGAGCCTCTCTTCCTGTGAAAGGCCCCATCCCAGCTGATTAACAAGATACCATCATGATACGTGGAAGAAATCCATTCCTACTACAAAATCCTGTCTGCGGTAGAGTGAAAACGAACACAAATTGACACTCAGAGAAATAGGGATGGATTGTTTTTTTTTGCTTGTGGTTTCTGTGGTTTTCAGATTGAAGAGAGCAGGCTGCTGTTGACGGGAGTGTTGCAAAAACAGGCAAAGGTTTCCTATCAATAATTCCCTCAGCAAGTCAGTTCAACATGACATCAACTCTTTCCCCCCTCCCTCTCTCTCATGTGTGTGTGTGTGTGTGTGTGTGTGTGTGTGTGTATGTATGTATTGTGTCACAACCCCTGGTTTGCCCAAATATGGGAGGGAGCATACTACTTCCCTTTTTCTGTCTTTTGGATCACCCTAGGCGCCATCCAGGCAAAAAGCCATTTTTTTTATGTTGCCTTTGTTACATTTGTGTTAAATGTGCTTCAATTCCCAGCAAGGGTATGGCTAGCTGATGAGAGCTAAATAGCTTGAAATAGATCTATACTAGTCTCCCTTTATTTATTTATCAGCACAAATATATATAACGATTGGTAGATTGGTGCTGATTGGTGCTGGCTCTGTGTCTATTGTTGTTTCGTGTTGTACTGGCCTGGGTGGTGGGTGGGGCTCGTTTGTTGACTAGGGCTGGTTTCCAGATGTCTGGTAGGGGGGAGGTATCATCACGTTTATTCATGTTGTGGGGGTGTTTCTCTATTTTGAATTATTAGTCTCTTGTTGAAGTGTTCAGTTTTGGAGATTAACCTGGTTCCTTCAAAATTAATTTCATGTCCAACCAGGTTAATCTCCAAAACTGAACATTTCAACAAGAGAATAATGTCTGCATCCCCTATGAGCCATCCAAGAGGCTAGGCAGCCTTTAGGCACAGGAATAGGCAGATTGGAAAGCTTAAGTGAAAATAATGACCACTTCCATGAGGTTTGCAGTTTTCATTTGCATCTAATTTCAAAAGAAAAACAAGAAAAACAGATCAATGATTTTCTATTGGGAACAAAAGATCCCAACCAGGCACATAATTTCTCATCAAAGGTCTTTCAGATTCAAGCACAATTTCCTCCCATTATTTGGAAAGCTGGATAGGAGGAGACATTAGTAGAAACTAGGGCTGATGGGGAGCCTGACCACAGTGTGAACTGCACCTTGGAGAATGTTGAGTTTGGTTTATGATGGGTATGAATTTCCATACCAGGCAAAGTTCAGGGTGATACATTCTCCAGCATCTTAACTCAGTTCTTAAACATGAGGAATTAAAAGTAGGCAATTTCATTGGCCTTTCTTACTTCAGAAATGATTTACTTATGAAAGTGCAATCTATCATGTTACAAATTCAGTTGCTAAATACAGTATTGGTATCAATAGAAGAGAATATTTGTAGATCAGAGTTAAATTGGGGAGTCCTTGGTGCTCTCTGAGCTTGGTGGTTTTCTTGCTGATGTTTTATGACCCAAGTAGGAAACATCATCAGTGCTAGAAACGAATGGGGGAAGAAGAATGGGGGGAGAAGGAGCACTGTGGGGTCCTTGGTGGCTTTCTTGCAGACATTTCATCACCCAACTAGGTAACATAATCTGTGCTACCATAGTGCTGATATTGATGACTTTACTGTCAACCTCAGCACTGAAGTTGTTACCTAGTTGGCCCATGAAATGCCTCCAAGCTCAGAGAACATCAAGGTCTCCGAAATATTGATATTGATGCAGGTGTTCTAGTTTAGAGATAATTTCTGCCTTAGGCACAACATCAGCTGGGTGATTCCGGGGACAATCATTCCTTCTCAGCCTTAGGAAAAAGACAATGACAAATCACATCCAAATACGAACACAAATAGAAATACGCACCCACACACTCTGGGGAAAAGAGTAGCTTTTGCCTTGCGTTATGTTTTCCTTCTTCCCAAATGATTTCATTTCTTTCTACAGAATGTCAGAACTCTAGATCAATTTCCCCAGCAGAACACACAAAAAAGGTATCATATAAACCATAATAGGTAATTTTAATTAAACCAACTAAAATTTAAAGAGCCTACAGCAAAAGATCCCACAAAATTAAAGCCAGCAGATTAAAAATGGATCTGTGTTAAACACGTGGCTTTGCCCACATGTGAGATAAATATATATATTTACCGTATGAAAAGAATGGGATATTTTACTCGTAATGCAAATTAATGTGAAGCTGATGTTAACTTAAATGAAGCATAACAAATTCCACCCTTCTCAACCGACAGCTCTATACTTAACCAATATTTCACAGTTTTGGACGCTGCTAGGACTTCTAATTGGAAAATTATCCATTCTGGTCTGACCCAATATTATTTAATCAAGCCCTTAGCCACCATGGCTTGTTTATTTAATATTGTTTCTAGTATCTTTATTATCATTGGTATTTTTACTGTAATTGTTGATATTGCCATTCTCAACGCCACAAATTACCGTTTCTTTCGTAGCAAATGTCAACTTCACAAAATATAGGAAGAACGGTTGCAGGAACTGGGTATGTCTAGTTTAATTAAAAGAAGGACCAGGGGTGGCATGATAACAGTCTTCCGATATCTCAGGGGCTGCCCCAAAGAAGAGGGAGTCAAGCTATTCTCCAAAGCACCTGAGGGGCAGGACAAGAAGCAATGGGTGAAAACTAATCAAGGAGAGAAGCAACCTAGAATTTAAAGAGAAATTTCCTGACAATGAGAACAATTAATCAGTGGAACAACTTGCCTCCAGAAGTTATGAATGCTTAGATGGACTCCAGAAAATAGTAGAGGACAGGAAGGCCTGGAGGAATGTTGTCCATGGGGTCGCGATGGGTCGGACACGACTTCACGACTAACAACAATAAAAGAACAAGTTAATTTCCTTAACTTCTCCCTCCCACTGATCCAACTGCATTTAAAGAATCTATTAAACAATTAGATCGGGTTGGGGAGGAAGCATGGTGACTGGCCAAGAGGAATCTATGGCTCACCTTGACATGTCTGGAAACCACATTGGCTCTGTATCATTTTGAATGTCTCTTTTTTGTCTGCCCTGCAAGGGTTTTTTTCCTTCTCCTTCTAAACTCAATAACATCATGTAGAGTTTCATTATTAGAAGAATCTCATAGCCATGTTTTGATTATTCTTTTGAGGATGGAGCTTAGTGATGGGATTTGCTCACTGCCAACTTGCCAGCATGACAAAAGAGTTGAAGTTTAACACATATGTGAAGAACAAAACTGACGAAGATCAGAGTCTCTCTCTCTGTCTCTCTGTCTTTCTCTCTCTCTCTCTCTCTCTCTCTCTATCTCTCTGTCGTATGTCTTCTTTCTAATTTGGTTTAGCATTGGGGGAAAGACATTTTATTACCTAGGGGTTGAGATAATTCAAACAGGTGAGGGTCTGTGTGTATTCCACCTCTCTGAGCTCTTTTTTATCAATCAATTAATCAATCAATCAAATATCTGTAATCACCTGTCCTGTCTGTCTGTCTGTTATCTATCTATCTATCTATCTATCTATCTATCTATCTATCTATCTATCTATCTATCTATCTATCTATCTATCTATCTATCATCATCTATCTATCTATCTATCATCTACCTACCTACCTACCCACCCATCCATCCATCCATCCATTTTTCCAGCTACCTACCTACCTACCTACCTACCTACCTACCTACCTACCTACCTACCCACCTACCTACACAGCCAACCATCTATCCATCCATCCATCCATCCATCCATCTACCTACCCTACCTACCTACCTACCTACCCAGCCAACCATCCATCCATCCACGCATCCATCCATCCATCTACCTACCTACCCAGCCAACCAACCAACCATCCATCCATCCATCCATCCATCCATCCATCCATCCATCCATCCATCCATCCATCCATCTATCTACCTACCTACCCAGCCAACCATCCATCCATCCATCCATCCATCCATCCACCCACCCACCCACCCACCCACCCACCTACCTACCTACCTACCTACCCAGCCAACCATCTGTCCGTCCGTCCGTCCATCCATCCACCCACCCTATCTATCTATCATCTATCTATCTATCTATCTATCTATCTATCTATCTATCTATCTATCCATCCATCCATCTGGTGCCCCCCCCCCTCTCACACAGACACAGTTTGCCATTTGCAAAACATAATTGCATGTTGCTTTAGAATTTTTTTTTCAATAAGGAAGGCCCAAATAACCTCTTCCATTAGCAGCATGATTATTTCATCAATAGAGAAATGGACTAGCCATGTTTTCCAAATGTCACAGCGTGTTTTAGCAGAGCACTGGGCAATTATAGCTGTAGACAGAGGAAATAATTTTTAAAAAAGAGCTGATCCATGCTTTTTGGAATACCAAAAGCAGCGGGGAAAAGAAAGAGGGAAAGAAAACCTTTAGTCCCAGTTGTGTACTTCTCCTGTTATAATTCTTACTCCCAGTAGCTCCCAAACATGTACTGATGAGAGAATATGTAGAAAAATACCAGGTGCGCAATAAGTAAATTATGAAAACAATAAGGGGAAAAGAACAGTAAAAGAAAAAAAAAAGGATATAAATCTGCAATTTCCCCAAGGAATCATTAGTGTGTATTCCTTGATATGATATTGCCAACTTTTTTCATAAGTTGTCCAGACTTGAAGTCAACTTTCCTGTGGAGCTACAAGATCCCATGTTAGGATGAAACTGCTCCTCAAAAAACAGGATTTTGGACTTCATTAACCTATTCATAACTTCTTTAGCTCTCTGACAGCAAAAATGGAGCCTGGAAGGGGTCCGTGTGGCTATCCGGAGCTCCACTTTTGCTAGCAGAGGCACCTCTGGCTGGTCCTTTGCTATTCCCATGGTGGCCCCATGGGCCAGATGTAAGCACCCTGCAGGCTGGATCCAGCCACAGGCCTTGAGTTTGACACCCCTGGATTAGGGTACCTTATCTCAAGTTTAAAGGGACGTGGTGGCTGAGCTTGTCAAACAGAAGGTCGGCAGTTCAGCGGTGCGAATCCCTAGTGCCACATAATGGAGTGAGCTCTCATTACTTGTCCCATCTTCTGCCAACCTAGCAGTTTGGATTCCGATTTATTTTTTAAATAGCATCTTCAAACCGGGTAGCAGTGCCAAACAATATTTTGGAAAGATTGATATTTTACAGAGAAAGGACCTGGTGGAGGCTTTGAAATGCCTGGAAAAAGTCAAGGGACTCTATTTGCAGAGGAGATTACATCTGCCACCCACCACTGGAGGGTTTGCCTTCCTCCTTCCCATCAGATTGTCTGTCTATTAAAAGAAAGAAAGAGAGGGATATCCCAGGCACTTAAAAGATAAAGCAATCACGGAGCCTCAATTGAAATGCTTTTAAATTTAGAGGGATTTTTTTATTATTATCATGGCGTGTTATGCCTTGCTATTTCCGTAGTGAGGGTTTATCAGCTTTTCGGCTGAAATCTCTCTTTTCCCTAATACCTAAATAAGCAAGACTACAGAGAGAGCTTCCCACCTTGGCATTAAGGACCTGCGTCATTAACAGCCAGTTACTAAATCCAGCTTTTCACCACAGGTGAGCCTTAGAAGGGTCTTCCCACTCAGCATCTCTAGCCCTGGTTTTTGCGTAGTATGCTTGCCACAGAGTCAGCCAGATGTTCATACTGGATTTGGCATTTCTGTCCACCTGTCAAGTCCTTCCCAAGGACTGGGGATAGGTAGATGTGGATGGTTTGGTGATGTTAAGGGCCTCATCGCAGGATGTAAGCTGTTCCGAGCAAAGCTGCCTTTCGCAACTGACCGAGGGTGATTCTGTCAATGCCGATGAAAAAATGACCAACAGTGAATTTATATCTTGGAGGACATCTCATGGACTATGAATGCTAACATGCTTGCAAAGAAGTCATAGAAGAGGCTACATTGCCTGAGAATGCTCAGGAAGATAAATCTATCTCAGCACCTACTTCTGTCCTACTATCGCAGCACCATTGAGGGTGTCCTGACATATGGCATTCTTGCATGGTATGGGAGCAGCTCTGCAGTGGACAAAAAAGCTCTACAGAGAATCATTAAAACTGCCCCGAATATCACCAGGCTCCAGCTACCAGCCCTGAATGACATCTTTGCATCTCCCTGTTTGAGGAAGTTTTACAACATTCTCAGAGACTCTTCCCATCCTGCTTACAATTGTTTTTTGGACTGTTGCCTTCTGACAGAAGATACAGAACAATTAAAACTCAGACCACACATCTTCTGGATAGTTTTTATCCCAGAGTTATAATTGCACTCAACAATGAACTAAAGGGCCACCATCAGTGAGCTGTTGGACAGCATTACTTGGTCTGTTGTGTGGATACTTGGGTGGGTTTAGAGGTAGGGAATTTCTGGTGGGTGAGATGTGGCTAGTCTAGTGAAGAGAAGGACCAGGGGAGACAGGAGAGCATCTTCCAATATTTGAGGGGCTGCCACAGAGAAGACGGGGTCAAGGTATTCTCTAAGGCACCCGAAGGCCAGACAAGGAACAATGGATGGAAACTGAACAAGGAGAGATTCAACCTGGAAATAAGGAGGAACTTTCTGGCAGTGAGAACAATCAACCCATGGAACAGAAGTTGTCTTCAGAAGTTGTGGGAACTTCATCACTGGAAACTTTCAAGAATAGACTGGACTGCTATCTCTCAGAAATGGTGTAGGGTCTCCTGCTTGGGCAGAGGGTGGAACAAGATAATGTACAATGTCCCTTCCAACTCTGTTAATCTATATATCTGTAATAATATTATTATGAAAAAATACAATTTACCAAATAGGATCACTGCAATTCTTTTCTTCTTCTTCTTCTTCTTCTTCTTCTTCTTCTTCTTCTTCTTCTTCTTCTTCTTCTTCTTCTTCTTCTTCTTCTTCTTCTTCTTCTTCTTCTTCTTCTTCTTCTTCTTCTTCTTCTTCTTCTTCTTCTTCTTCTTCTTTTATAGGGAGGAGATACCTCCAATAGCTTTGCATTTCAACTCCGGGGAGATCAAATACTGAGTCAACTTAGCTGGGATTCTAATAAAGGCCTTGATCGAATCATTTAAATTGTCAACTTTCCCTGTGCAGTGGTAATATAATAAAGAAAGCAATAGGGTGGCGCATTGCTACGGCAATGTTCTTTGCTAAGAAACCTTCAATCTCTGCAATCTATTTATAGGGATTCCTGGGCTGACAAATGGCAGGCAGCCATCGGCGAAGATGAATTATGGAAACTGTGTACATTAACAACGTCTTACCAGTATTTTCTGTTGGATAGGGAAGAGAGGGAGAAGAAGTAAGAGTTTCTTATGTGTTCTGATCTAGGTTTCCCAAAGAGACCACATATTTCTGTCAAGCAATGGAGTGTGAATTCACTGACATCTGCCCATGTTAACTTTTGCCCACGAGCAAAAGTGTGAATCTTGATACTGTTGTGGACCGCCAGAGGCAGGTGGAGCTGGCAGCAGATTCGGACAGTGAGGAGGTTGGGGAGGAACTTGGGACAGTCCTGGAGTCTGGGGAAGGTTCTGATGAGGGCTCTGTGTAGGAGGCAGAGAGGGGGCCAAGGCCGTATGCCAATTATCAGCTGCCTTCATAGTCAGACATCAATGGAGCAGATGAACAGCTGGAGCCTGTTCCCAGTGTGCACATGCGCAGAGCTGCCAGAAGGCAAGAACAATTAAGAAAAAAGGGAGGACTCGGGAGTAAGGCTTGGAGAGGATTGACATGGACTTTTGCAGGAAGCAATTAGTTCATCTGGTCGGTTCAAGCTCTGAGAAGCTCCGTTTGACTCTGTGCTACATTTGGCCTTGCAAAACTAATTGACAATTGGATCTCTGGCAGCGTTTCAAGGGAGATAAAGGTGGGTGCTTATCAGCATTACCCTGAAAGACTGTGGCAGACATCTGTTGGACTCTTCACAGACTGTTGGTGAATCATTATGGGCTGTAAATGAACATAATTCACAGCTGTGTCTTTGGTTCTAAACATGTTATTTCTGCTTTATCAGGAAGCCTAAGTCTGAACATGAACAACTTCAGATCGTCCATTCAGGTTTATACCCTCCTATTGATATTGGACTCTTATTTTGATGCCTAGAAAACTATTAGTTTTTAAATCTTTCATTACAGTCCGGGATTCCAAAGATATTAAAAAAGTCTTCACTCTGCAGTTACGGCTACATGGAACAAATGGATTGTCTATTCTCTATTATCTTGGAGGTTGTTAACTTCATGAATGAAAAAAAAAAACAAGCAAAGATACCTAACTCGGATCACCACCTTCCTTTAGAAACAATTTTCTTCCCTTCCCTTTTCTTGTACCTGTCATGAGGATCAGACAGATTTTTGACATCTTAACTGACCTCTGAAATATCACCATGTATTTTCTTTCAGCACGGACTCGTCTTGCCTACAATGCTTGTTTCTTATTTTTCAGTGTGCTGTAGTCTTGATTTTCCTCCGGAAATAACACCCTTCAAACATTTCCTGAACACGGTAAAAAAAAAAAAGGAAGAAAGAAAGAAATGTCTTAATTTCTCTTGGCTAAGCTGAGAACCGATCGGGTTTTTCATTATTTAAAACCTAAAGATTTAATATAGCATTGCCTGTATGGATTACCAAGTACCAGGGCTGGAAGGGATTCAGATTAACAGAGTTGAAAGGGACCTTATAGGTCATCTAGTCCATCTAGTTCAAGCAGGAGACCCTACACCATTTCTGACAAATGGCAGTCCAATCTCTTCTGGAAAGTCTCAAGTGATGAAGCTCCCACAACTTCTGAAGGCAACTTCTATTCCATGGGTTGACTGTTCTCACTGTCGGAAAGTTCCTCCTTATTTCTAGGTTGAATCTCTCCTTGGTAAGCTTCCATCTGTTATTCCTTGTCTGGCCTTCGGGTGCTTTGGAAAATAGCTTGACCCCCCCCTCTCTTGGGCAGCCCCTCAAATATTGGAAGACTGCTTATCATGACTCCCCTGGTCCTTCTCTTCACTAGGCTAGCCATGCCCGGTTCCTGTAATCATTCTTCATATGTTTTAGCCTCCAGTCCCCTAATCATCTTGGTTGCTCTTCTCTGTACTCTTTCTAGATTCTCCATATCTTTTTTTACACTGTGGCAACCAAAACTGGATGCAGTACTCTAGGTAAGGTCTTACTAGGGCTTTATAGAGTGGCCTTAGTACCTCACTTGATGTAGATCCTCCATTAATCTAAAACCCTTCATTCAATTCAAGGTATTAAGTTGATTTGATTGGAAAAGTCCATTTGATTTGCATTTGAAGGGGAAGCATTTGAGTTAAAAGCACCAATTCAATTCATCAAAAATGGCAATCAAATCCCTAAATTGACTCCAAGGCATCTAATTAGATTCAACTCATTGAATTGATTAAGTGGATTCACTTTGACAATTTGTACCATTTGGCTGATCTATTTTTTTTCTCCCTCTCTAAAATTATTGTCTCAAACTGCCGATCGGCGTTTTAGAAGAATATATCTGTTACCCGCATATGCACAAATTCCCAATCTGGAATACACAACAGTTGGTGAAGGGCTGTTGCTGTTGTTTTTCCTCCACTTTCTCTTCCATTTAATCTTCCTTCTTATTACATTCTTTCAACCACCGATTACGACGAACGTTCAGGAGTTTTGTCAGCAGCTGCCTCTCTCCAGCTCATTCTGGAAGCAGATCACAAGTAACACGACACATTTTTTTGAAGCTGTATGCCGTTGTGCTTCTATTTAGTTCTGGCCAAAGCTTTATGCAGAATGTGACAATTTAACTCCTGTTTGCATCGACCAAATACTTTCACCGTCATGTAAATCACATTACAGTGTTGATTCCACTCTCGGCTTTGGAGAGGGAATAGCATCAAATTTTATACCTCTTTTGGCTATGTATCCATCCATCTGTGGTGAGGATCTCAACATTGCCTGGATGTTGTTTATTTGATTTACGGGGCCTTGGCATTTGGAATTAGTGACCTCAAAATAATAGTTAGAGAGAAGCAGGTGGATTTGCACCATCCGTGCATGTGAACCCAAGGGAAATAATCTACATCCTTCCCCCAAACAGTGTAGGATTCTCCTTGGTTGGAGGTGACCACTTCCTTAGAGAAGGTTTCATAGATTGTTGCTCTGAGCAGGGAATTGGATAAAAACATTAAAAAATATCATAAAAATATGAACTGGAACTGATTTATCCCTTTCTAACTGTGATGCAGTTTTTGGTCCAAAATAAATCATATCTTTTCTCCTCCCCTTAGCTTGATTGAAAAAGCAGGGAGGGAGAATTGATGTCCATCTGGTTGAAATTTTGAAAAGTCGTGTCTTTGTAGGAGGACAGGCAGAGACTGGGGGTAGGGGCAATACAGGAATCAGCCTGGAGTCCTTATTTTCCCACAAAGGGTCTAACTCTCACCCCTCTTGAAATCCATTGACTTATCTAGCACCAGTTCAGTAGTGACTGTTAGTTGACTAGATTACTGTGTATAGGCATGAGCAATGAATCAACTTTAATGTGCAGTACTGATCCTTCACACCTGATAGTCTTAAGGTCATCAAGAGCATTGCTGGCCTAGAAATTGTTGTGGTCTGTAGGCCGCCGGACCCTCCAGCAGTCGAATCAGAGGAGGAGAAGGCGTGGGAGTCAGGCTCAGCATCAGGGCAACCTGGGAGCTCCGAAGGGGAAGAGGGAATGGAGCTGGCAGAGAGAGAGAGAGAGAGAGACATAGACAGAGCCTGGGGCATCCGCCAGCCCTTAAATGGAGACTCAACAACCCCCAAGTCTGGAAGTGACAGATGAGGAAGAGGACGAACAGCTGGGTCCAGTGCCTAATGCATGGCTGTACAGAAGCCAGAGGAGAGGAGAGCAGTGGAAATCTATGGGCCAGTCCTTGGGACAGAAGAACCACCATTGCTAGTGAAGCCCCACCCTAGCTCTGGGGATAAAAGGCAGGGGCCAGAGATGAATAGATGTGGCAGACAGCAATACATGTCTTGGCCGGACGGATTTGTTAGCTTGCAAGAGAAACTTTTTGCTGGGGCTGCTGGCACTCCTAATAAAGGAACCTTTTGAGTTCACATCAGAGGGTTTGTTGAGTTTGGGGAGCTTGGTTAGAACAGAAATTGAGATGGGGCCAAACCCCAGATCCAGCAGAAAGTTTTCATACCTCTTGCTTTCCCAGCAGAAATACAAAATGTTAAATTGGATTCTACACCAGCCGGTGAAGGTTAATAAATAATATACATCCACCTTTGTCTGGTACAAGAAAGCAAGGGAATGAACATCTGGCAATTTTCTGAAGTTTTATTGTTACAAGAATAATGTATGAAAAAGTCAAAATAAGAGGAAAGGAATGTCAACAGGCAGATCGTATCCCTGGAACTGGGAATTAATTTTGTAGGCTTTCCAGCCTGATAGGTGTAGAAATAAATCTAAGAGAAGGCATCGGGACTTCATTCTAAGTAAATGAAATTTGGTTTCTAGACCTCCAAGTAAACTCCAGAATTCACTGGCATAATCTCAGACAATGGGTGCCATGATTTTCTGATAACCATGATGGTTGCTTTTGTTGCAATTATTATTATTAAGGAGCCGTGGTGACACATGGTTGGAATGCAGTATTGCAAGCTAATTCAGCCCACTGCCAGGAGTTCGATCTTCACCAGCTCAAGGTTGACTCAGCCTTCTATCCTTCCGAGGTGGGTAAAATGAGGACCCAGATTGTTGGGGGCAAATATGCTGACTCTGTAAACTGCTTTGAGAGGGCTGAAAACCCCTGTGAAGTGGCATATAAGTCTGAGTGTTATTGCTATTTGCAATTCTTCCTCTTTTTTTCTACTGCTTTCTGTCCACCATCACAGCACTTCCTGCCAACCAAGGAAGCGCTGGAAAACATGCCAGCATTCTGCAGACTGAAACTTAGCATTCTGTGGTTGCCTCTGCCTCTGTTTTCAATGTACCGGCATTTTAGTAAATGTAAATCTAAGAAGGCTAGCTAGGATTTTCTTCTTCTTTTGAAAGGAAGAGCCTCTTGCAACCTGGTGTGATTTGAAGCTGACTCAGCTGATGAAAAAAAATATTGGGAGGAAGGTGCGGGTAATTTTATGCATCTGAAGAGGCCCCGGGGAAATGTGAACTCTCAGAATGATAAATTGTAAGTATCCCTCCGGCTTGTTCAGTTTCTGCCATAAGCAAATCTCTCTCTTCCCTCTCCTCCATTCTGAAAAACTGAAATTATCCCTTTGAGCTATACGCCTCTTCTGTTCTTGCAGGCATCTTTGGCGATGTGAGAATGTTAGCAAAGGTGTTGCCCGATTGGACTCAAAGACTCTCGGGTCCAGCATCTTCTTCAACAAGAAGGCCACAAAGATGTGATAGAAAGTCTAAAACCAGGACAGGGATCTCTGACTCTTCTTCTCTAGTAACAGATATTTAGAAGGCTAGTTCTTGGGACTATTTATGAAGCATGGATTTCAGACAACTTCTTTAAAAAAAAACCATATTTAGATATATAGGAAATCTCTCCATTGTTGTTGTGGTCTTCTGAATCATCATCTTCTTTGTATCTTTGAAAAACAACATCTCAATATCTAGCCCTAGAAAAGAAGAAATGGGGATTGTCAAGTTCCTCTGATATGATGCTGTGCCTAAAACTGTCATCCTCCTGTCAATGAGAACAATTAATCAGTGGAACAACTTGCCTCCAGAAGTTGTGAATGCTCCAATACTGGAGGTTTTTAAGAAGATGTTGGATAACCATTTGTCCAGAATGGAATAGGGTATCCTGTTTGAGCAGGGAGTTGGACTAGAAGACCTCCAAGGTCCCTTCCAACTTTGTTATTCCCTATGTTCTTAAAATATCAGTTTTGCCCAATGGTAACCTTGCAGTATTAAACTCCACATTCTTATACCTGTGTGAGTTCCACAGGCTGTCACTCATCATATGTTCCAAATTTATGTTTAAACAGGAGTTTATGTTTAAGCAGCTTGGGTGTCAATCTGGCTTCCTTCTCTCCACTTCAGTGAGCTCTAATGAAGTTATGCAATGAGAAGAGAAATTATGTGGAACTCTCTGTTTATGACTGATTGGATGGTAATGTGCAAAAATATATTCTGGGGGGGGGGGGGGAAAGTTTCCCAGCTCCCATTCGAATTGCAGTGGTTTGTTTGCCTTAACAGATCTGTGTGTCTGGTGTTGTCAGACCGCGGCTGTCACAGCCTAGAAAGAAGGAGGGGAGGAAATGAAAAATAGGTTGGGAGATGCTTCTTAAATCTCAAATTTACATTTTAAAATATTTGATCTTGATGCGAGTCATGAGCCTGTACTCAACTTTGAAATGAGTGGGAAACATCAAACATCTCAGGAAGATATATTCTAGAAATAAAGTCAAATGGAGAACAAGAGCACATTAACTCCGCATAACTGGTTGGCCAAGACTGATGGTAGGTTATGTCTCTGGAGAGTCTCAGTCACCCAGGTTGTGGTTGTCCCATGGCACACGTCAACCAACACAATATACAGGCACCCTTTAAACCTCAAAATACATTAAGGGAAGGGTTGGTCCACCCCAAGGATAAAACATGACCCAAGCTGTCAATGTTATATATGTAGATCCGTACATTGGAGAAACAAAACAACCACTTCACAAACACATAGTACAACATAGGAGAACAAACCTATCCGGACAAGATTCAACAATCCATCTGCATTTGAAAGATACTGTAAATGTCACACTTTTGAAGGCAGCAACGTCCACATTCTGGATAGAAAGGACCACTGGTTTGAAAGAGGGGTCAAAGAGGCCATCTACATTAAGATTGAATAGTCCTCTCTCCACAGAGGGGTAGGGATGCGACATCACCTATCTCCTGTCTGCAATGCAGTCCTTTCCGCAATTCCAAGCAGGCTCCACACCCATTTACACTATTCAGATGTTCCTGAGGGCACAGATAAACCTTCAAGTGTCCTCAACAGCTCTCAAAAAGCATGCTAACAACCAAATGGCTGCAAGGAATGTGAAATCTTCCATTCCCCACCATTCACTCAGAAGTGAAGAAGCGTTTTGGATGAGAAGCGAAACATTTTCAAGCAAGATTGAAAAAGCACCTTTGGGAGGATGGTAAGATACATTCACACCAACATCTGCATTATCTCCAAGGGTGATTATGGTAAGATAGCTTATAAATAATGAACATGCAAAATATTGTACTGCTGAGATTAATTGAACCAATAGGACTGAGGGTTCAACAGTCCCTTCTTTGTCATCTCTTAGCTGTTTCTCCCTTCCTGTTTGCGCTGGTTGCTTCATGGATTATCTATCTCCTTGCCGTTCCATGCCCTGTTTACAGAATCAGGAAAAATGCTTCTTCTTCTGCAGATTTGGCCATGATGCCTGTGGTGATAAGAGCGCCAACATTTTCAGCAGGAAGCAGCTATAGTCTTAGGCTCCAGCCTAATGTAAATTTTCAAATAATTGTCTCTCCCTTCGAAAAACCCATCTATCTAACCATCCATCCGTCCATTTATTTTCCCTTCGCTGCATAACGAGATTCGCTGTACGTACACCCAGGTTCAGTGGGGTAGAAACAGAAAGTATACTCCACTGGTTTTCTTGTTGAAGGAGAACAAAACGCTTCCTCAAATGGGGAGGTTGATTTTCCACTAAAATAATACAGTTTCTTTGACACTTGATTTGTCCTCTAGAAGAAGATTGAATCAGGCAAGGCCGAAAGGATGGTGGTGCGTTAAGGTCTCCAACGGCTAATTTGGAGGGCCGCGATTCTCTGGGATGAAGTCCCTATCTCAGGGTTGCGTTCCTGGCCAGTAATGACATTGTTTCAATTTCCCAGGTCGCATTGAAAACTTCTTCCAGATTACATTACTGACAGGTTGGATTTATCTTGGCTTGTCGGCTTTAATTACGGGAAATCTAAAGGCATTATTAATACGATTCATAGGCAAACACAAACCATTTGCAACGGACAGAGCGAAATTAATATGTAAAGAAATGTAATTTGAATGCAATTCCTCTGGTGCTGGAGGTAGCTGAGAGGATTGTTAATTTCCAACTGCAGCCTCCGAGTAACATCGAGGTTTGTTTTGCTGAGGAAAGGTGGAAAAAAACGGAGTCTAAGCAGAAATGGCAGCTCTAGAAATTGTGCTCTACAAATTATGCTGATAAAGAAAACAGCACAGAGTTCACGCTCTCTCTCTCTCACACACACACACGCACACACACACGTAGACAGACATAGCATTCACAGGGCTGGAATAAAAAATGGAATGGTTATAACTGAAAGTATTCATCATAGAAGGCACCAGACTGGATGTGTTGCAGGTAGCTCCTCTTGCTTCCAAGAGACCATATCATAGAATTAAAATGAAATGGATCTTGACAATCTCAATTGAAGTCATATGCTTCTTGTTGGAAATCTCACACCACAGAAGTAACTCTTGGTTGAGTTATGAGGTCTTTGTGGTCAGTTTCCTTTGGTCAAGCAGGTGGGTTGGGTTAACTGGAGAGAGGGAGAGGGAGAGACTCTATAACTTCCATAACTCAAGAATTGGCCATGGACCAAGAGGTCTACTGTACATTTGATGATTGGTGAATCAGTCTATAGAGATTCTCAGTCATCCAGGTCATGGTTTCCCCAAAGGTGCTTTTTCAAAAGGCAACTGGACTTTCTTGTTTTTTCCTTGAAGACCTTTCGCTTCTCATCCAAGAAGCTTCTTCATTTCTGGCTGAATGGAAGAAGCTCCTTGAATGAGAAGTAAAATGTCTTCAAGGAAAAAAGAAAGAAAGTCCAGTTGCCTTTTGGAAAAAAAAACACCATTGGTTAAAGGTAAAGGTTCCACTTGCACATATGTGCTAGTCATTCCTGACTCTAGGGGGCAGTCCTTATCTCCATTTCAGAGCTAAAGAGCCAGCGCTGTCCAAAGACGTCTCCACTCTGTTAGGGCGCTAGGGATTCGAACCGCCAAACTGCCGACCTTTCTGATCGACAAGCTCAGCGTCTTAGCTACTGAGCCACTATTGGTTAATCAGTTATTATTTAGCCTTATCCAGTTACTGTGACCTGTTAGACCACAAGCACAGTCTGGTCTGAACTTCCTGTAAATATTCCTTTACAAAGGCTGATTATTTTCTACCAATCATGAAATAACCTGTACTTGTTTATTTCTGGCTATGGCTTATTCATAGCCTGTTACTTTACATTCTAGTAGCCAGCCACACCGGCACAGAAAAATGCTGGACATTTATGAAAACTGGATCTCCAGATGAGGAGAAGGAGGAGAATTGCTTCTGGCAACATCTCAGCTTGATGTCAAGCCAGCAACTGGCTTCACCAGACCTGATGAAGGTTAGGTGTTTCCTCCATCCTGCTTTGGAGAACATCCGCACGTGAAGATGGAATATCAAAAGACAGGATCATGGGATGCTTGACAAAGTCAGCTGTTGGCAGGATTGTCCAAGAATAACTTGATGAAGGGCTTGGAATTGGAACATGTCTGTAGGCCTTTGCGATTTCCCCATTCATAAAAATTCTACCTGAAATAGGATTGTTGATTGACTGATGTTGTTTCTGGTTTCTCTTCCTGTCTGCTTCTTTTGATGTTCTTTTTCTGGTAGGTCTGCTTGTGTACAGAAACACAAATTGGATTTATGACTTCAATACAAAACCAACAGATTTACTACCAACCTAACACAAATAAAAATTGGGTTTTTGAGATCATGACAAACACTGTCTCTTAGCCCAATGTTCTTCACAACATTGATGGGGAGGAAGGAAGGAAGGAGGGAGAGAGGGAGGGAGGAAGGAAGGAAGGAAGGACGGAAGGAAGGAATGAAGTCTCTTAGTCAAATGTTCTTCACAGTATTGATGGGAAGGAAGAAGGAAGGAAAATAGCAATAGCATTAGACATATACTGCTTCACATAGCTTTGTGAGCCCTCTCTAAGCAGTTTACAGAGTCAACCTATTGCCCCCAACAATCTGAGTCCTCATTTTACTCACCTCGGAAGGATAGAAGGCTGAGTCAACCTTGAGCCTGATGGGATTTGAACTGCCAAATTGCAGTCAGCTGGCAGTCAGCAGAAGTCGCCTACATTACTGTACTCTAACCACTGCGCCACCAAGGCTCTTGAAATATATAATCTGTAACCATATAGTTAAAGAAGCAAAGCCAAGATATCACTCCAAGGGTTTTATCAGATGCTCCGTGCACACCGCTACATGAAATTTTTAACTTACAGGTTCTCATCTTTTCAAATTTGCCAAACATCCAAGCACCTGCTTTTCCTAATTAAGGCCATCTATTAGTGAATACCACATCTCTTCAAACTTCACTAATCTGGTTATTACACTCATTTATTCATTTTAACTTGTAAGCCACCCAACGTCCCCTTGTAGGGAATTGGGGTGGCATAAAAAATAATCATATATATATATATGCTGGTCTTGTTGTATTCGGGTCTTTTCTCGTGTAAGATTGAGATTCTCTTGGCAACGTTTCAGCGAGGTCCCAAACGTTGCCAAGACAATCTCAATCTTACACGGGAAAAGACCCGAATACAACAAGACCAGCATACCTACACCCGTGAAAATCTACGAAAATAAATAAATAAATAAATAAATAAAATTTCACTTTCTCTACAATGCAGTTGACACATCTGGGATGGCTACAGATGTACTGTATATACATATGGAAAGAAACTTTCTAATCCAGCATTGAAAGCAACCTCTGTCTTTTTATAAGGAATTTCTACAGTGAAATTGGGTCAGCATTTTGTGATTAGATCCCAGCTGGTTTTTTAAAGCTAGAATTTTATTCTAGCTTATAAAAGAAAAAGTGCAGAGAAGAGCAACAAAGACAATTAGGGGACTGGAGAGCAAAACATATAAAGAACAATTGCAGGAACTTGGTATGTGTAGTTTGATGAAAAGAAGGACTAGGGATGACACGATAGCAGTTATCTGATATCTCAGGGGCTGCCCCAAAAAAGAGGGAGTCAAACTATTCTCCAAGGCACCTGAGGGTAGGGCAAGAAGCAAAGGGTGGAAATTAATCAAGGACAGAAGCAATTTAGAACTAAGGAGAAATTTCCTGACAGTGAGAACAATGAATTGGTGAAACAACTTGCCTCCAGAAGTTGTGGATGATCCAACACTGGAAATTTTAAAGAAGATGATGGAATAAGCATTTGTCTGAAGTGGTTTAGGGTTTCATGCCTAAGCAGGGGGTTGGACTGGAAGACCTCCAAGGTCCCTTCCAACGATGATATTCTATTTTCTATTAGTGTACTTACATGCGTCGTTGCAAATTGTCCAGAATCACTTAAGATGAGATGGGGCAGTGTAGAAGAAATTTAATAAATAAAATGAAACAAATAAGAGATAAATGTTGAGCTGAATGTTTAGTGTTCTAACCCATCTGATCCAGAAGTTAATTTAGATGTAGATTTTTAAAAATACATAGATACTGTCCGTAGTTCTTCTAGATCTTCTCCACTTTCTATTGTTTTGATGAGTTGACCCGAAGGTCTTAATAAAAGCCTGTTAGGATGGAGTTGAAAATGGATTCTATTGCTTCCGACACATCCCATTTAGTACTTGGGTAAATGTACGTCTTCACATTTGGTACTTTACTTTGATGATTTGACACTGAGGTTTTGGTTTAAAAAAAAGGTTTAATTGGTGCCACTGTTCTCTGCACCCTGTTATTTGTTCCTTTTGCTCTTGGTTGTTCACTTTAGGTGAACAGGAAAACAAGAAAAAGTAGAACAAAGTCTCCTTCTATTTGGACTAAATGACTTTTTTGGATCCTTATTACAGAATAACAGAGGGAGTTTTTAAACTGGAGATTTTTTTCAAACATGACAACTTTAAGAGGTGTGGACTTCAAGAGCCAAGCTGGGAATTCACATGTCTTGAAACCAGAAACAGAATAACAGAGTCGGAAGGGACCGTGGAGGTCTTCTAGTCCAACCCTCTGCTCAAGCAGAAGACCCTAGACCATTTCAAACAAATGGTTGTCCCATCTCTTCTTAAAAACTCCCAGTGTCAGGGCAGCCAGAACTTCTGGAGGCAAATTGTTCCACTGATTATTTGTTCTCTGTGTCAGGAAATTTCTTCTTTATTCTAGGTTGTTTCTCTCCTTGATTAGTTTCCTTCTAAATCAACCCCAAGGAATGAATATATCATGAAAGTCATGGTGTGCTTCATAAAAATACCGGGTGAATAATTTAGATAAAGAATGCAGTGGGGTTTCCACAGATGCCAACAAGCAAAGCATTTAGAAGTTTTCTTTCTTTGTCTTTCTTTTGCTTTCTCTTTCTGTAAAAATGTGCCTGTTGAAACCATCTCTGGAGACCTGTATCTCATTTGCGCTTGGATTTATCTGTCACTATTAAATTAATGTAAAATTTAGCTCGATGCGTTCAGTCCCGTACTTCATCCAACCCCTCCTGTTAGGATATATTCTTTTGAAAAAAAAAAGTTTAACTTTCATACATTTAAATACAAATGAGCAGATGAGGGCAGGGAAATGGATTTCTCTGTCTTCTTGTCAATGAAATGGAAATCGACTACGTTCTCGGCCATTTTAAATTAAAGCCCGCTTATGACAAAGATGATGAAGAAATGTCACAGACAGCTCTCTTGAAATTAAAAGCTTTGCTGGCTCAGGGAAACGCCGCCGTGTCAGCACAGGACTGGACTTCATTATCTGCAGGTAGAAAGGACACTCGACTTAACTTGATTGCCTTAAGAGCCGAGGCTGGCCATATTTGCATAGGAAAGGAGTCTGTGTGAGAAAGATTTAAATTCAGGGCCAGGGATAGATGCCTGCATCAGGGAGCTTCAAAGTGGCACGAGAAGTCAAAGAGGCCACAGGCCAGAGCTGCATCTCATTTTAGTTCAGTGACTTTTCTGCAGACCTGCTTATCTCCAATTGTGGTCCCAGGCCCCAAGTGTGCTCCTAGGAAAGAAAAGCTTTCCAAAGTGAGATTTTAGTTGAGGGATGGCAGCTCCCTCTCTCTTTCCCTCACTCTCTCCCTTGCTTTTCCTTTTTCTTTCTTTCTCTCTCTCTCTCTCTCTCTCTCTCTCTCTCTCTATCTATCTCTATCTCTATCTCTATCTCTATCTCTATCTCTATCTCTATCTATCTATCTATCTATCTATCTATCATCTATCTGTCTATCATCTACAGTATCTATCTATCTATCTATCTATCTATCTATCTATCTATCTATCTATCATCTATCATCTATCTATTTATCTGCCACAAAGAAAATGGGGTCAATTTATTATCCAAATCACCCGAAGGCAGAACAAGAAGCAAAGGAGAGAAGCAACCTAGAACTAAAAAGAAATTTCCTGACAGTGAGAACAATTAACCAGTGGAACAAATTGCCTCCAGAAGTTGTGGAGGATCCAACACTGGAAATTTTCAAGAAGAGATTGGACAGCCATTCATCTGAAATGGTAGAGGGTTTCCTGCTTGAGCTGGGGGCTGGACTAGAAGACCTCCAAGGTCCCTTCCCACTCCGTTCATCTTTGAAAACAAAAAAATTGAAGGCCATTTGCTGAAGCGTGAATCCATAAATATAGCCAGTTGTTCCCTTCTCCTTCCTTTCCTTCCAAAACGCATTTAGCGTAAAGCACTAATAGATTTTGGAGAACAGCACTGAAATTTTCAGCGTTCAAACCACGTGATTCCCCCCCAGATTGAAAGTGCCATGATAAGGGAGCCAAAGAGAAATCCTGAACTGGAAATGAGGCAAGCTGCCACAAACATTTGTTAGATAGCGAAGCAGGCTGGGAGGGGTGGAAAAGCGGGTTATTAAGAAGGAAAGGCAACGGAGGCCCTCCAATAGTGATGGAATTGTCAATATCAAGGGAACCGCCGTTGCCCGCTTGTGTTTGGAGGGAGGGGAAAAAATGAATTAGCAGAATGAAGAAAAGGCAGTCAGGTGGCAGCAAAATAACTGAACCCATTAGAAAAACCGCAAACTCAGTGAGCTGAAAACACAGCAGGAGGTTTGTATTAATGTTAATGTTGGAGCCGCTGTAAAACAGAGTGTGTGTTTCATTGCCCCCAAGCCAAACTGAAATCACAAGACATGAAATGCCAAATAGGTGTTCTTACTCTCAGCCTTTTCCCCAAGGGATGGAGACGTTCACAAGAAAGCGGTTTTTTTTTTTTTTTTTGCTGTGGCTTCTTGAACTAAATTGAACTAAGTTTCTTTCTGTCCTAGGATTCTTTCATTGTAGGCGATGCAGTAGAAATCCTTGGTGGAGTGACGTTGTTTTTGAGTTCCCTGTTGAAAGAGCCATAGAAGCAAAGTCTAGTGCCACATCTCCACAGTGAGTCCTGAAATAGTCGAAAAATGCCCTCTTTAGAGGTGGGTGGGTTTTTCTCTTCACAGAATTTGCTTTTTAACCCAATGAGACAACCTGTTTCTGTCCAGCAACAGAGTGCGAATTTACCAGCATCTGCCCATGTTGACTTGGAAAAAAGATATGGAGACTCTGCAAAGAGTGCAGAGAAGAGCAACCAAGAGGATTAGGGGACTGGAGGCTAAAACATACGAAGAACGGTTGCAGGAACTGCGTATGTCTAGTCTGGTGAAAAGAAGGACTAGGGGAGATATGATAGCAGTCTTCCAATATCTCAGGGGCTGCCCCAAAGAAGAGGGAGTCAAGCTATTCTCCAAAGCACCTGAGGGCAAGACCAGAAGCAATGGGTGGAAACTAATCAAGGAGAGAAGCCACTTAGAACTGAGGAGAAATTTCCTGACAGTCAGAACAATTAATCAGTGGAACAACTTGCCACTAGAAGTTTTAAATGGTCCAACAGTGAAAGTTTTGAAGCAGAGACTGGACTGAGATTTGTCTGAAGTGGTGTAGGGTTTCCTGCCTGAGCAGGGGGTTGGACTAGAAGACCTCCAAGGTCCCTTCCAACTCTATTATTCTATTCTACTTTTGCCTATGAGCAAAAGTGTGAATCTTGCTATTGACTGGTTATTCCCTTCATGTAAACATGCCCTTCTGAAGTCTGCTACCAGTTTGGTGAGTCTGCTACTGAGCGCACACATGTGCACCTAAGGCTCGCCCTCGCAGCACTAAAAAAGGAACATTTTGAAGCCTTCCGAACCTGCAAAGGTAAGCAGAACGGGGGGGGGGGGAGAGATCCATTATGCCACATGATTTAGATTAGCTAGAAAGCAGGAAATCCGATGATTCTAGCTAATATAAATTGCATGTCACAGCTGATTCTTGCTCAGCTGATTGTCGGAAATACTGGTTTGCCCGAACCAGTAGAATTTTTTTACTACCGGTTTGGGTGAGCTGGTAGCATTTTTTACTAACGATTTGGGCAAACTGGTTCGAACAGGTAGCATTTCACCCCTGCTTCTCATCATGATATGAAATGAGTTGAAGTCCTAAAGACTTTCTGGAGAGTCTTCCTCAAGGAGAAGATTGGTGTCTCTTGGTCCTCTGCAGTGCAGCCCCTCCCTCTCTCCTGGGAATCCAGACTGCATTCCACCACAGAGGCTGATTACCTGAAAGGAAAGGTTGCTTCTGATTTTAAGCACATCCTTGATCCTGCTTGTATACGCAATCCCCGTGTTCTATGAAGCATTAAAAGCAGCTCAGGTTCCAATGTTCCAATTAGAACTTAACTGACCTTGCCAATTGCTTGACCTTCAGGCCGGCAGATGGACCTGCTAGGGCATCCAGTTTGGAAGTCCTCCAAAGAGGTGGGAATGTAGGGGATTTGGGGGGTTGATTGGTTTTCTGTTTGTTTGCTTTAACGATGATGAGGGATGCTTCATCTTTCTGTGTGCTCCACCTATCCATGGCATCATGGATGCAATTCTGAGCCTCGGCTCTGAGCTGAACCAAACGATAAAAGGGTAATAATTATCTGTCATTTCCTCCAAGCACTGAAGAGGCCACATTGTTCTCCGGTTTATTATTTGATGTCTGATGCTGCTAAAGATATTCCATTTTCAATCCAGCTGGGAAGCTCGTGAGAAGAGAGAAATTGAGCCCAGCGTTTTTTCTACTACCACAGCAATTAATGCCAAGCAGGATGAGAATTGTCTTGGGGGAAGACTAGATTGTGCTATATCTATACAACAGATCCCCAAGTATGCTTTGCTACAATAATCTCTTCTTTTCTAGCCCTGTCTGATAACCCAGAAGATATTTTTATAGCCGGATAATCAAATGACAAGATTTTTGATGGAGAATTTCTGCCTCGCCTATCCTGAATGCACTTCGTATAATTTCACATTTGTCTCTAAAGATTGGAAGTTTATTGTATTGTTATTTGAGTGTGTGAAATTGTTAGTGCCTAGTATGGAAAAGAAATGGAACAATTTCATGAAGAAATAAATGGACACACACACACATATATACATATACAATATATATATATATATATATATATATATATATATATATATATATATATATATATGTGTGTGTGTGTGTGTGTGTGTGTGTGTGTGTGTGTGTGTGTGTATGCATGCATGCATGCATGCATGCATGCATGCATGTATGTATGTATGTATGTATGTATGTATGTATATATGTATATTTATATGTATATGTATATGTATTTGTGTTAAACCCCCTGGTATGCCCAAATATGGGAGGGAACTCACTCCTCCCTCTTTCTGTCCTTCGGCTCATCACAGAAAACCATCCAGGCAGACAGACGGACGGACGGGCAGACGGACGGTGCCTGGAACAAAGCATAATGCTCAGAGGTAGAAGTGTGGTGGAAGCTATCATGAAAATATTCCAGAGCTTCATGAATGTATCATGAATCACTGCTTAGGGATCTCCATCTTGAAAATAGGTAGAGAAGGGTCCTCTGTACTATAAGACACAGAGCGATAGATCCAAAATGCACAGGATTAAAAATGCCAGAGCTTTAGCAGCAGAGTTTTAGCAGCAAACACAGGATCCCTTGAAATATTTTTTTTTAAAATTGAAAGGGGTTCCAGATAACTCTTCCTCATTTTCACAAAGTTTGAAAAACTTCAAAAGCAGGTTAGATCCAAATCAAAGACCTCCCTGGCAGAGTCCCATTTTTTTATGAGACAAAGAGCTTTCAAAATGTTTGGGAGAAAATATAAATATCTCATCTGGCTGATGACTGAAGAATAGCAACAAGGTGGAAGGGGAGGCGATGGTGGGGGTGGTGGAAAGGGAAACAATCAGCTTACATTGCAGGGGCTCTAAACCTGAGCAGGAATTCAGAAGAGGGATGTGAGTGGAATTAATGAGAAAACTCTTGATTGGTTGCAGAATTCTCCAGCTCTTAAGGAATGCTGAGTGGGCCGATAAACAAAAGATTGAGCAGTGCAGGAGGGAACAGAGATGCAAGGCAAAAATCGTATTTCCCTGCCTGACTTGAGATGCAAAACAAGTCCTCCCAAATGGAAAAAGCAGTCAGAAGCCAAGAGGGAAAATGGATTTATAGAAAGGATTGTCCTCCTCGGTGGGCTGAAGGAAATCTTCAGTGTAATTTATCTCAAAGCCATCTTTCTGATCTATTTTTATTGGGGAAGGGGTGACTGCCATGGCGGCTCAGTGGCTAAGACATTGGGCTTGTCGATCAGAGAGGTCAGCAGTTCGACGGTTCGAATCCCTAGCGCCACATAATGGAGTGAGCTCCTGTTACTTGTCCCAGCTTCTGCCAACCTAGCAGTTTGAGAGCACTTAGAAATGCAAGTAGAAAAATAGGGACCACCTTTGGTGGGAAGGGAACAGCATTCTGTGCGCCTTCGGCATTGAGTCATGCCGGCCACATTCAGACAGGGCTGGTTCTTCGGCTTTGAAACAGAGATGAGCACCGCCCCCTAGAGTCGGGAATGACTAGCACATATGTGTGAGGGGAATCTTTACCTTTACCTTTGAAGGGGTGAAGAGGGCTGTCTTCTTCCTAATGCCTTTTTAAAAATCTACCCTATTCTTTAAAAAAATGAATGAAAAAATGTTGTTTCTGATGTTGATTCATTCAGAGCAATGTTTTTTCAAACTTGACCACTTTCAGAAGTGTAGGCTTCAAAGAATTTGCCTGGTTTGAAAACCACTGATTTTAATCCTGATGTTCTATCACTCACTCAGTCCCAAGTCATTTAGAAGTTGGGCACCCAAAGATTCCATCCATCCATCCATCCGGCACTCCTCAACCTTCTCCTGTATTCTTGTCTACAAAGGTTCACTTCTAAATCCTTCCTTTGGGGTTGCATGAAAGTATTGGGATTCAGGGAGCTGATGGACCATCTACAGATGTTCGCCCTCTTTCCATCACTTTGAACAATTCCCTGGGTAGCCCCACTTCTCTATTTTGAAAAAGAGGCCTGGAGAGAGTGACTTTCTGTAATAGGGGGAAGGCACTTTCTGAGTTCAAGTTTCAGTTCCTGTAACCTTATAGTAAAGGTAGTTTTTATACTCGTGATTTAGGTGTTGGAGTCAGCCTTGTAGAGCTCACATCAATCTTGCAGGTCCAAAATGCCCCTCTCTATGCTTTTATTTGAAAGGCATTTTTAAAGACATTTGCTTGGTCCATCTAATGCCTCCTCAGGCCTCTGGTGTTAAAGAAAATGTGGATTTTATGCTACCTGTGGCCCACAAATAATTATTTCCTCCTTAAGGGAAAAAAATAATCTATATGGATTGCTCGCTTTCAAGCTAAGCCATGCGTGCTTCAGACTGTTACAGCTTGCTCCAGTTCTTCTGTCTGAATTACTGAAAATATTTTAAGCAATTAAGCTATTAATTCAACTGAGCTAATAATTTACCATTAATCACATTCCCGGCAAGAAATTAAGTGCCCTTTTTGAAATTTAAAAAGCTGAACTGAATATGCATCACTATCTAGAGTGGTGATTCCTATTAAATACAAGAAAAAGTGGGAGTTGGGAATTTAGGTAGGAAGAAAAACCAAGCATGTGATGATTCTCTCCCCCCACCACACCCAAGGGATGAAAGGAAGAAGGAGAAAAGAAATAGTAGTAAGGATAATTGCTTTAAAAAAACCGATTTCAACGTTCTAATCATCATCTTTTAACAACCCCATAATCCCTTCCAGGGTGGAGTCTGGCCATCTGAGTGGAGCTGAGTGTTTCTGGCCAGATGCCCTTCTTGCCGCCAGTGTGAAGTTTTGTTCAGCAGATACATTCTCATTGTGCCCAGAGAGAGAGAAATATCACCCCCTACCTAGGATCAAACTCACAGCCTGCTGATTGTGAGGCGATTGTGAGCTCCACCTCTAGGCCACTGCACCACTCAACGTTCTCCTAATGGCCACGGTTAAAAAAAGGTCATAAAATAAGCCTGGTTACATGATGGCTTGCTTGACAACCATCACAACTTTCAACTTTAATGGACAGACTCCATTACAGTTGTAAACACAGCTACAGGGAAGCAAGATCTAGACTAGATGGTCTCTACTTGCCTCCTTGCAGATTCTTGACAGACCTTTCTGACCGAAATACAAATAAATCAGCCGTGAACTTGGCTTTCTGATCCGCGTAGGGCCTCAGCAAAGACAAAATCATGTTTGCTTTTCATGTAGATTTGCTATTACTGCTCGTTTGTTTAATCCTCCTCCTTTTTATTGCCTTTCATGAGGCAAATAGCCCAATTGCGTTTCTCAGACTTTAAACCACAATCAGGGAAAAACCTAACAGTTAAACACCCTTGTGCAATTGTCGAAACCGTACAATCTATTTGGCATTAAGGCTGTTTCTCCACCGTTTGTGTTGATTATTTGAGCTAGGGGAGAAAATCGGGAGGTTGCCATGGTAGTGGGTACATGCTCACCGCTCTAAGACTCTGGAAAATGTCAGCAAAATTAATAGGCCTGTAGAAGGCAAGTTGGAATCATCTCGATGAGATGGTGATACTCCAGAGACAGCGTGAATCTTCTTATTTAGGTGAAGATGAGACAACCATGAGGTTCTTCTCCACTCCAAACCTCATCAGCACATGCAACAAACAAACAAACAAAAAACAAACCTTTGTGGTTCTATTAGAAGAGAATATTTGTAGCTCGGTGTTGAACTGAGGAGTCCTTCGTACTCTCTGAGCTTGGTTGTCTTCTTGCAGATGTTTTATGACCCAATTAGGTAGCAACCTCCATGCACATCTTGGGTCACGACACGAAGCATCTGCAAGAAAACCACCAAGCTCAAAGAGCACCACGGACTGAACTTTTCTGGTGATTGGACTTGTTTCAGAAGACGTCAAATCAGCTAAGAGCTTCGCCTTTAAAAGTGAGGTACATGCGTTCTTTCGTGGAGCTGCTTTAAAAGGGTGATTTGCAAGAAATTTCAACTGAGCAAAAGATTTGCTCAAGAGCCGTGGTGGCGCAGTGGTTAGAGTGCAGTACTGCAGGCTACTTCTGCTGATTGCCGGCTGCCTGCAATTTGGCAGTTCGAATCTCACCAGGCTCAAGGTTGACTCAGCCTTCCGTCCTTCTGAGGTGGGTAAAATGAGGACCCAGATTGTTGGGGGCAAGAGGCTGACTCTGTAAACTGCTTAGAGAGAGCTGTAAAGCACTGTAAAATGGTATATAAGTCTAAGTGCTATTGCTATTGCTATTTGCACAACCCTACATTTTAATCTAGTTTAATCCCCAATCTAGCAGTTCGAAAGTATGTAAAATGCAAGTAGAAAAATAGGAACCACCTTTGGTAGGAAACTAACAGCGTTCCATGTGCCTTCAGCATTTAGTTATGTCGGCCACATGACCATGGAGATCTCTTTGGACAGTGCTGTCTCTTCAGCTTTGAAACAGAGATGAGCACCGCCCCTTAGAGTCAGGAACAACTAGCACATATATGTGAGAGGAATCTTTACCTAAACGGTAATCACAGAAATAATTTTCTCTCTGCCATTTCAAAAAAATCACTTCATTTTGGATTTTTCAAAAACATATATTTTGATTTACTTGCAAAGCAAAACTTCCCTATTGCACTGGGTGGAAGAAACTTTATATATACATATATATTCATTCAAATTCTGGAAGACTACTGTGCTACTTTTGTAACTTCCTGAAAGTTAAGAACCAGAGTTTTGTGGAATTAGTATATTGTAAATCCGCTCTCTATCTGTCTGGATTAGTGAAGCATTATTCTAGTTCACCTTTTATTCTAACAGATTTATTTAAAGAGAAAACCAGAACAAATCAGCTCACTCCCTTTAATAGCCGTAGCTCTTCTGTATAACCTCCCTTAACAGGCACACTTATTAATATGCCATTCTCAAATGCTCATTTTTAATATAAATATCTTCAATGAATGCTGATTTTAATATTCATTTTTTGAATAATGTTTTTTCTTTTTTAAGAGGAAGGAACTTTGAAGGTATTTTTAATTGCAAACTGAGTTTTTGTATAGTTGATATGGCTAAGTTCATTATTACTGTTGGTTATCCAAAGTAGATTTCTTTTATATTTTTACCAGTCATCTTTGTGCCTCATATGAAGGATACTGGCAGGGACCAACAGATTCACATCACTAAAGATATACTCTCTAAAGACCAACAGAAAGTAATCAACTATGTTTTACAGCTCAATAAAGAGTAGTAGTTGGAAATTCTAGAGAACAGTGAGGACCTAATAACTTTTAGAACCCTCAGAACGTATTATGTCAAATACAGCTCACTTCCTCAAGGGACAACATGATCTTCAGTCCTCCAAAATCCATCCATTTTGGATTCCAGAGAAGATTCTCAGTCATCCAGATAGAGTCATCTGAAGTTGAGCCATTGCAATCCATTTCCTTGGGGTCTTGCAGAAAAATCAGGTGGAACAATGACTGATGACTTCCTTCTCCTGGTCTACAATAGAAAGCGTCCTTACCTATTATGTTACGGTATGCTATGCTGGTTTGACAGCCGTGGACAGAAAGGCATTACAGAGGGTGATGAGCACAGCACAAACAATTATGGGCTATTATCACATCACCTGACGCCACTGGATGAAATCGCCAGGACCCGCTACCTCAACAGAGTGAGGAAAATCCTTAGGGATGATTCACACCCTGGACAGCACTTCTTTATTCTCCTGCCATTGGGGAGGAGATATAGAAGCATAGGCAGCTGAATGAATGGGCTGAAAAATAGCTTTTATCCGTGGGCTGTCAGACTTCTGAATGCAACGTAACACCACAATTAGGTTTAATATGGGAGGCTTGCAAGGCCAGCGCAACGTGCAACATGTTCATGCTAACGTTACATAGATATAGGTGTATGGGTGTGTGTGTTAGTTATTACTTATTTGGGTTTAGGGATTCCATTTCTTTCATTTATTGAGTTATTGAGATGTATTTTGTGTTTCGGGGAAGGGAGAATGCACCAAGGGAGGCTCATTCAATTTCATCGTACACATGTTGTGCATTGACAATAAAGGTATTTTGGCCTGCCAGCAGAGCTGGCAGCAGACTCAGACACTGATGAGGTTGGGGAGGAACATGGGCCAGTCCTGGGGTCTGGGGAAGGCTCGGACGAAGGCTCTGCATCAAAGGCAGAGATGAGGCCAGGGCCTTCCGACAGTTATCAGCTGCCTTCAGAGTCAGACATCAGTGAGGCAGACGGACAGCTGGAGCCTGTTCCCAATGTGTGCATGCGCAGAGCTGCCAGGAGAAGGGAACAGCTAAGGAACAAGGGTCAACTCAGGAGTAAAGCCACAGGTAGACGGTGAATGGCCCCTCCCATAGGAAGGAGTGAAAGGGGAGGGGATTTTGCAGGAGACAATTAGTTCAATTCATTAGGGTGAAGATCTGTTCCTGACTCCTTGTCAAGTAATTGCTGCTACAGCATGGAGTTTGGAAGATATCGGCTTGGCAGCTCTCCAAGCCTGATAAAGGTCTGTCATTGTGAAATCTCTTGAAAGACTGTTGGCCGCAAATTTGTTGGAGAAGAATTCCCTTGAACCTAAATAAAAGGGGTTTTATCAGGATGAGGAGTCGGCTTCATGATCTTGGGAAGCCTAGGTCAGAACAAAAGGTTTGATTTGATTTGATTTGATTTTGCAACTGGAATAACTTTTGTTGTTAATTTGAGATGTTTCACTGCTCATCCAAGCAGCGTCATGATTTTGAAACTTTAGTTCTTCAGTAATCAAGAAAGCTAGAGATTCGGCCAACGGAAGACAATTCCTCTGGAACTCCTTGTCAACGTAAGATCTACGACGTCAAAGTCTTGAATTGATTTTCTTTCATTCTCCTCACCCTAACTCTTAATGAAGTAGCTTGGCCCATGAAGGGTTAGGGGGAGATGGATTTGTTCTACAGAACTTTGCATCAAGATGTGTTGTCAGTTGTTCCTCTGCTCCAATGCTTTTTTTTATCCATGGAGCAGAAAGACGAGATGCATCACCTCTGGAACACAGGGATGAAATTAATGTTATTTCGGTTTTAAAAGGAACAATTACATTTTACATGCAAACCCTTCGCAAATAAAATGGGACTTGAGATAATTTACAAGAATTATTCATCCATATAATCACACAGCAAAAAGTGAAGTGCTGTTTTCGATAACCAAATAATTGGATTTAGTAGAAGATGAAACAATAGGTTAGGCTTTGTGAATTGTCTACTTTCTGCCACTCCACATATCCAGTTGTGAAACAGGTGTTTCCCAGAGGTGAATGAAGGGCATGTTTAACCTCACCACTATGCCAACTACCCAACAGTCACAGCCAAAGGCCTTGACCAAGAAGGAAGCACTCAAACCTGCCAAAACTCAGGCTTCAAATACATGAGATTAATTTTTATCATCAAGACTTGTTTAAAGACTCCAGCAATAAGTGAACCACAGACCGATTACGGCTGATAGGAAAATTACTTTTGCACAAGCTCCACAGAGTTCTCACACTTATTACATCTCAGTGGAGAAAGAGAGAGAATTGCCTTAAGCTCCTTCCTGGCTTTAGGCCAGAATGTGGCAGGCAGCGCTGGTGTGAACATGTTTCTGGCTGCACAGCCATTCATTTTCGCATTTGGTGTTTGACAATGACCATACCTACATGATTATGGCAAAGATGACAGGAAGGAAAGGAAGGAAGGAAGGAAGGAAGGAAGGAAGGAAGGAAGGAAGGAAGGAAGGAAGGAAGGAAGGAAGGAAGGAAGGACGGACTTGATTGTCCAAATCTTTGAGCTACAGCATCTCTACAAGAAGTAATTTAATGAGACTTAATGTTTGCTTCTGTGGATATATATTTCATGGAATGTTTACTGATTTATTTACTGCCTTATTGCACAGAAAAGGAACAGGACAAAGATGGCCTAGAAGGGGAATTTAATTTAGTAGCAGCAGAACTCATTTGACACTATTTTCATTAACAATGGCTTGTTGTTCTGGATGGATATCGAAATCCTCTGGCTTTTACGTTGACAATTTCTCCATCAATTTGACAGTCCTCAATTCCGTTCCTCCATCAATATTCCTAAGTCAAAAAAGAAAAAGAAAAGAAAAAAAGCTGCTTTTTGAAATTCCCTGGTGGGAGAGGACGTTCTTGCATTTATTTCATGATGAAGTGGTAATCAGGTGGGTATAAACGTGGTCTTGTCTTTCACTGCAAATTATTTCTCTGGTCCTGAGAGAAGTAATTTTTCTCACAGAGCTTTTTCCCCCCAAGTAATGAAATTCCTGTCACTGCTAAGGGGAAATCCTGCCTTGGAGAAATTGTGGGAGACTTCCTTCCTTCTCTGTAGACATTTGGAGAACACTTTTATCAGATTCATTTGTACTCCAGTTAGGTAGAAATTTTCCCAAGGTTATTTATTCCTAGTTATGCAAGGGACATACAGCTAACCATTTATCAAAGCAAAGATGTAAATAGCCCAAGCTTCAGCTTTCAGCAATGGCCAGCTGTGGAATGAAGACAATGTTGTGTACACATCTGTTCTTTCCCATCAGAAAGTCAACCTCTAAATCTAACAGTTAGTTGTCAAAGCAAGTTTTACCTTCCATGAAACTATTGTGATAAAATTCTCCTCTCCACTCCTCACCCATCTCTTCTCATCCTCTCCCATTTCTTCCCATCTCCTCCTATCCTCTTCTCTCCTCACCCATCTGTTCTCATTCTCTCCTCTCCCATCTCTTCTCATTCTCTCCTCTTCCCTCCTCTCCCATCTCTTCCCATCCTCTCCTCACCCTCTCCTCTTTTCTCCCATCTCTTCCCATCCTCTCCTCTTCTCTCCTCACCCATCTCTTCTCACCCTCTCCTCTCCCATCTCTTCTCATCCTCTCCTCTCCCCTCCTCTCCTCTCCTCTCTCCTCTCTCCTTTGTAATCCAGAAAGACACTAATAGATAATAAGCGTTGTTGAAATATCAGTGGTAGGGGATCATACCACTCCATACTAGTCCATCAAAGGATACTTCTATAAAGGTCCCCACAGGTTCAGTTAGAAAAGCCTTCTGAGATAGCATGTAGGCCTACAAGAGGCAGAGGTTCTCTATCATATTCTTTCATTCTCTCTAACAAAGTCCCTAGTTTTATATGGGGAATAAGAATGCCCCCTAAAGTTTACAAAAAAAAGAATGCCCCCTAAAGCATCTGATTAATGCCCTTTGATAAATGCAAATTCATTTGTATAAAGGCATAGCTAATAAAACCTGTGCCTTCATAATCTCACCAAGATGTTTTGGATAGATCCTGGACATCAGACATGGAGCTCTGTCTTTGATTCAGGAGCATCCAGGGGTGGAAGCGAGGAGAGAGAAATCCCCAAAGTCAAGATGGCAGCCATGAATGACATGATCATCCACTGCGCCATATTTATGCCTGATGCTCATTTCTTCAATGTGAAAACAAGGGCTGCCCCTTTGATGGGAAGGTTATGATGACATTTTGACCTACCTGAACGGACAACTTCTCCCAAAAGAGGAGGAGGTAGATAGGTTAAGCCCAGACCTTTGGGGTGCAGACTTGGAGGAGAGGCATGTCAGGGAGTTCAGGCTCATCATGGAGCACCTTAAAAAACTGAGGTCTCCCCAGGAGATTTTTGAATTGTTCCTCTTCCCTCATTTTCAGCAAATACATTCCCTCCTTCCTTGCAAATAAGTCTCACTTGACTTTTTTCCTTTCCGAATGCAGTTCTTTTTTTCCCTTCAGCCACCAGTAGATCTCATATAATAAATAAGTTAAAAATGAAGTGCCATTTCTCTTTCTTCAACAGGCCACCTTCTCTGAAATCAGAGGCAATTTGTCTCTCTGTTGACAGAGGAAACAAAAACATATTGGCGAGACTTGTCATCAATAAAGTACTGGATTTCCCCAGCAGTGCTACCCATTGCCATGTGCGGTGCCATGCACAATGTTTATTAGAGATATGTACACTCTCAGAGTTAGCACAGTGAGAAGGGACACTTCTGTCATCTATGGTAATTCTCAGTCATCCATGGTTGTCCCAAGCATGCTTTTTTTTCCAAGAGGCAACTGAACTTTCTGGTTTTTCTTTGAAGACGTTTTGCTTCTCATCCAAGAAGCTTCTTTAGCTCTGACTGGATGTGGGGGAATGGAAGGATTTATGCTCCTTGCAGACAGCTGGTCATTTGCATCCTTTTAGAGGGTCGTTGAGGCCACTTGGAGGTTTATTTGTGTCCTCAGGGTCACCTGAGTGGTTCCAATGGGTGTGGAGCCTTCTTGGAACTGTTGAAAGGACTCCTGTGTTCCTAGAAGGCTCCACACCCATTTGCACCACTCAGGTATGACCAGTTGCCTGCAAGGAGTATCAGTCCTTCCATTTTCCCACCATCCAGTCAGAGCTGAAGAAGCTTCTTGGGTGAGAAGCAAAATGTCTTCAAAGAAAAACCAGAAAATTATATTGTTTTGTTTTGTTTTTGTCCCTTTCCCCCCCCCCCCCCGATTGGCAGTTAAGGCCCATGCCAGCGAGGTTTCATCCTGAACTTCTTGAGAACTGACTCCCCTTCTGAACAACTTAAGTTGTGCTGGTTGTGTCATCTACACATTTGATAAGCAGGTGCTGTTATGGGCCACCAGTGGCCAGCAAAGGTGGCAGTAGAGTCGGACAATGAGGAGGTTGGGGAGGAACATGGGCAGCAGTGAGGCAGAGGAACAGCTGGAGCCTGTTCCCAGTGTGCACATTCTCAGAGCTGCCAGAAGACAAGAACAACTGAGAAAGCATTGTCAACTTAGGAGTAAAGCCACACCTTGGAGGTTATTAACCTCTGCCATAGGAAACGTAGGAGGAGCAAATGGGGAAGGGGCTTTTGCAGGAAACAATTTGTTCATTTGGTTGGTTCAAGAGTGGAAAGTTCTGTTTGTGACTATAAGAGACTTTATGCCAAGTTTGGCCTTGCCCTGCGTTTGGAAGCTAGTTATTTGGCAGCTCTCCAAATGAGATAAGGTACGTGTTGATAAACATTCCTCTGAAAGACTGTTTGCTAAGCCTTGCTGACTGTGAACGAAAGAAATTCAGAGTCATGTAAATAAAAGAGGTTTTGCATGGATCAAGTTGCTTCTTGCTTTCTAAGGAAGCCTGGGTCAGAATAGGTGGAGCAAACTCCTGGATGGGAGAGGGGAGGGGGAAGCGGGTTGGAGAGGGGTAAAAATACCATTAATTTTGTCCAGGGCTGATTTGAATCAGCTTCTGCATTTGCACCTGCCTTAAACAATGCAAGCTAAATTTATAGCATGTCCTCCAGGCTTCAAACAAGTCGGCAGAAAATGAGACGTAGGCAATTCAATTGTAGGCTGGGCTTCACTCATGAATCAAGAGAGATGTAATTTTGTGTGCATGTATGTGTGTGTGTGGGGGGGGCAGAGCCAACAAGCCAACATTTCAGGATTTGGAAGGCAGAGGCTTTACAAGGCCGGGTAGAATAACACTGGTCCTTCGGCTGAATAATTCCAAGGAAGACCATTGTTTCCTCCTGGATCCTTTTTAAAAAAAAATAGTTTATAATATAAAATGTAAAAATACAAAAATAAGGAAGGGAGAAAGGAAGGGGAAAGTGTAGGGGAAAAGGGAAAAAAGAAATAAAAGGTGTGGACATTCGACTCCCTTTGGTGCAGCAGAATAAGATAATAGCATCAAGCCTCAGCTTTTTACTATTAGACAGTAACATAAACTAGCCATTTCTATAACAACAAACATATCTAATTGGTAAAACCCCAAAAACAATTCCTGACAGTGAGAACAATTGATCAGTGGAAGGACTTGCCTCCAGAAGTTGTGAATGCCCCAACACTGGAAGTTTTTAAGAAGATGTTGGAGAACCATTTGTCTGAAGTGGTGTAGGGTTTCCTGCCTAAGCAGGGGGTTGGACTGGATGACCACTGAGGTCCCTTCCAACTCTGTTATTCTATTCTATTCTATTCTTTACTGGTACCGATGCTAAATCACTTTTCCCAGTGCCATTTTTAACTTAAAGCAGTCACTAAGTGAATGGGTATAAATCAACGACCAGCTATAGGTAGAACCCCACCAATGTCCCTCTATTGGTCAATAAAGCTTTCTTGGAAAGCATTATCTTTGCTCGCAGTTATACTGTACAAGATCAGATCAGAGCACAAGATGAATCTGAAACCCAAAATTTGAACCTATCACAAGGGTAAGTTGTCCCTGCTGGGAAAATTATATCGTCCGAGACTCCGGTTTAAAAAAGGTCAAACACCTCAAATTGCCCACGATAAAAATAATGAAGATGTTGGAAGAACGCTCAGTCTCCTATCAATCCGAGCTTTGCAAGCTGCTTAAGAAATCATATTGGCTCTTTTTGCATGACGGAAGTCTACCTTCTTCCTTCTGAGTTAAGAGTTAATCTCATCTGAAACTGTTTATCTATTTAAGCCACAGTGACAAGGAACATTTTTCAAGGTAAGAAACTTTGGACACCTGTTTGTGACCACTGTCAACCCAAATTCCAGCGCTGTCAGTCGAAGGGAGAGATGGAAAAGCAGAAGTCCCCCGTGTGAATTGCATGCCACTAATAAAGCAGTATATTTCTCTCTCTCTGTTGTCAGCATGTCAGTTGTGAAATATTTTTCCAAGAAGCTTCAGAGATCAAGTCAACACAAGGTAGTGTGACCACCATCTTAGAAAAGCATGAATATATATATATATAGTACATCTTGAGTCATGGGGAAGTATGTATGTATTATAAAATAATATAAGTACATATAAGAATATATATATATATATATATATATATATATATATATATGTGTGTGTGTGTGTGTGTGTGTGTGTGTGTGTGTGTGTGTGTGTGTGTGTGTGTGTGTGTGTGTGTGTGTGTGTGTGTGTGTGTGTGTGTGTGTGTGTGTGTGTGTGTGTGTGTGTACGTATGTACGTACATACATACAGAAGCCTACTTTGGAAGAGACGGTAAAGCTCCAGGAATTAATGTTTGCTTTGCAGTTGCGCTTACAAAGGAGAACGTTTAAAAGTAGGACAGAGAGGGGCATCGCCTTGATACAAGCATCCAAGATCTTACGTGGCAGAAGACAGCAAGGAAATCTATTTTGGTCCTGGCATCATTTAAAGTTGGGAGGGGGGGAAACCCTGTGTGGCTGGTATCTTGTTTCATTCTGACACATTTGAACAAAATCCGTGGGTGTGGTTGCCTCTTATGTCACCCTTTCTAATATTTTCACATATGGAGATGAAGAGAACGTGCTAAGGGAGTCCTTTTGAGGACTTCTTTTGGTGGGGGTGGGAAAACTGGGGAAGCTACAAAGCTGCTGGAAATATGATTCCCAATTAAAGGCAGGATACACACACAAACACACACACACACACAACACACACCCACAGACCTGAGGAGAGGTGGGTGCAGCTGGTACATTGTTCCCGGGCCCATGGACCTCAAAGGGGTCCATTACAAAATTACAAAACCATTTTTTTTTAAAGGAAAACAATATTGGATATATACTTCATACTCTACACTTTGTGAGTATAAGAAAACCACCTTGCATGCCTGTTTGACATCACCTTTATTAATCTGAAACTCAGTGAACAGTTATTAATGTAATTTATTGAACTTTAATTTCATTACTTATTAGTTTAAATTTGCAAGTTTAGTTTAATTTCACTTATGAATATATTTTATATTTCATTTCAGTTTGTGAAATGTCATCTCAAAAATCTGGAGCTCAAAAATGCAAGGAAAAACAGAAATGTGGGTTTATGTGTGGGTGAGGGGGGGCATATTAGTCTTACTCCAGCACTTAATAATCCTCTCGGCAGCACAGACATAAAGGCACATCTTCTCACCCCTAAGCCTTTCAAAAGAACAAAAGGCAACCCATTAACATAACTTTAAAGCATCAGAAAACAAATTAATGACATGAGCACATCGCAATTACAGCCCACTGAAAACTGAAAAGAAAAAGAAAAAAACCCAGACCAGCTGGGAAACTGTCAACTCAGACTAAAACTGACTTGATGTTTGAGGGAATCAAAGGACTAGAAGGGAGAAATAAAAGAACTAAGAAGGATGAAGGATGGAGGCATTTAGAAGGGCTTCCCTGGATCAGGCCCAGGTCATTCAGCCTCCAGTATTTTGGTGTTCATTTCACCCAACAATGCGATGCCTTTGGGAAGCTCAGAAGCAGAAGATGGACATAGTCTTCTTTCTTGTCATCGTTGGAAACCTGGAAGGAACTGTGGGCCTTCAAAGGCTGATCGCTCTTGATAGACTTGACTTCCACAAATTTATTTCCCTTTGAAGCCATCTAAGTAAGCAGCCATCCTGTAGCCATGAATTCCATGAGTTAATCATGAGTGGTGAGGAGAAATGCTTTCAGATTTCTCTGTTCTAAATTTTCTTCCTGTCAGTTTTATTGAAAAACTCACGATAATGTCTTCACACGCCCCGTCCACTTTTTCCCACTTTTTCTTTTTTTCCACTTTCACTTGCTGGTGTAGTACTTTCTCCTCGCTGCTAGATGGCTCTTTCCAAACTGCCAATACAATCGAACAGCTGACTGTCAATAGCTGCCAAAAACACATTCAATCCCCCAAAAGTAAAATAAAATAAGGAGAAAAAGGACTTCCCCCTGGGCTCTTCCTGTGGTTAGTTAATTTATTCACTTCCAAACTGCAGAAGTCAAAATCTTCTGAGGCTATTGTGTTTTAACCTCCGCTGCCTCTTTTTTCTTCAATAAAATTCCCCGAAAGCCAGCTAACTGCTAATTCCAATCAGGGACCCTTTTTAAAGATCAAGATCAATTTTCTTTTTTCTGTGTGAGTTGGTCAATCACTCAGCTGGCTTCCACACTCCGTTCCAACACTGCTCCAGCACAAATAACTTAGTCTGGATGCCCCAGCTTTCTAGTGGTCATTTAATTATGGCCGCTGCCCCCGCTGCCAGATTGAAGGGCTTTTCTCCGACCTACTGAGGAACTACCAGTTCTTCTTGGTTGTCTGAGACATCCGTTCTTCTCCCCCATCCCTCCAGGACAGGTTTCAGCCTGAAGACCTCCTGACAGTGGTTTGTCCAGCTAGATTTCCATGGGCTCAGCAGAGCCCAGTTTTTCCAACCAGTCTCACCGTGATGCTTCCGGCTTCTCTCCACTTTTTCCATACCATCTCTGACTTTTGGTACCTCTGTCAGATATCCTTCTCCCTTTCTCATGCATAGGAAAAATAATTAGGTTGGGAAGGAATAGTTGGAACTGGCTGGAATTCAAGGAGAACTCAGAGAGAGAGAGAGAGAGAGAGAGAGAGAGGGAGGGAGGGAGGGAGGGAGGGAGAGAGAGAGAGAGAGAGAGATAGATTTCAGCATAAGATGTTACATTAAGGATTTTTCAAATATGTTTATTTGGGTTTTTTCCCCCTAACTGGGATGTGTATCAAGAATCCTTCAATTCTTGTTCACCTAAAGTCAGAGATCACGTTGAATATCCAGAGAATTGAAAATGATGGATTGATTCCCCCAAAACCATGAAATGAGTTAATTAGCAGGAGAAATGCCACCTGGCATTGCTATCTGGACATGCTTCTTAGGATCACCAACCGTGTTGTTCTGCTTCTTGATAATTAGTGACTGGTAGCCAACCAGTATCGCGAAATGACTTTTCACTCTGATAACATCCTTTTGATAGGCAATCCTTGTTGTAAAACGTGGATTACAAATTCAGGGCTACTTAACATTATCCCCAAAGCTTAGAAGTTGTGGTTGGATTTTTGACGCTGAAAGACTGAACATCTTTCATTTACAAGCAGAAAAAAGACAATGGTGGTTAAAAATCTTGGAAGACTCGAAGAAGTTTTAAGAAATGCTTTCTGAGTTCATTCTGCGGCTGGATGGCAAAGAAAACAAGTGAAGAGGTCACCCAGAGTTTGATTCTGTGCTAAAAATTAGATTTATTCAGAAGGATATTGAGCATCTTATGTCCAATGTTCTTTGGCTTATACTTATGGCTCAAACGTCGTACACATCTCACACACAATATTTCTGGAATACAAATTAGAGCAGTAATCAGGATTGTTATAAGTCAAATGATTAAAATTAGACTGGGGAAAACTTTAATTTTTTTTATTTTAACTTAGTTGGTATCATTGATTCTGCTCCCATTTTTGAAGCCGGAGCTACTTTTCTTGTTGTCTCGCGCTCTTCTTTATTGGATCACACAGAAGAAATAAGATTCATGTATGAAATAAGATCACCCCACAATACAATGCAGCTCCCTAGATTGCATTATGTGATGACATCACAAAAAGTAAGTTGAATTATCAGGGAGGGAATAAATGTTTAAGCCATCCCAACAATCCAAGCCAATCCTATAACAAATAGGGCCGTGTCACAATATGACATGGCTCATTTGACTTTATTAAGCTCTGAAATCACTACAGGGAGATAACCCCAATTTTATGAGAATTATGCTGATGTGCTGTTGATTTTTTGGGAGGGACAGGGAGGGGGAATGTACCCACCTTCAGGTTCAATCATGTTTTAAAATTATCTCTCCTTTTTGTCTCCAAGGAGAATGAGAGTGAAATAGCAGAGAGAGGGCGGGGACAAAGAGACAGAGATACACACACAAAGAGAGAGACAGGGAGACAGAGGGACAGAGAGAGACAGAGAGAGACAGAGACAGAAACAGAGAGAGAGACAGAGATGACAGAGAGAGGCAGGGACAGAGACAGAGAGGCAGAGGAACAGAGGAACAGAGAGACAGAGACAGAGAGGCAGAGGGAAAGAGGAACAGAGAGACAGAGACAGAGAGGCAAAGGGACAGAGAGAGACAGAGACAAAGAGAGAGAGGGGGAAGGGAGAGAGAGAGAGAGAGGGAGGGAGGGAGGGAGGGAGGGAGGGAGGGAGGGAGGGAGGGAGAGACAGAGAGATTATACACCACCAAAAAATAAGCAGAGCTTCAATCACATTGTCTTGGAAATTCTGGACATTGAAGGTTATTCTGAATTTTGAAGGTTAAACTTTTGAGACTCCCTTCTCGCAGACAAGAAGGTTTCCTACAAGAGAAATATTGAGGTTCAGCATTCTAATGACAAACAATCCAGAAAGCGTTTTTGAGGTAGAATGTGGACACATACAGTTTAATTCCCTTCTTGGAATGTGTTAAGAAGAGTCTCAGAATGGCCCCTTCCTGATTCACTGGAGTGTAAGAAGGAGATGAAGAAAAATGCAACTAGACTAGAGCCCGTCTTGATCAAACTTAGATTTTCTTGTGAAGTCTGTTTCTTGATCTGCATTTATATTTGTATTTATTAGTTTGTCAAACATGTATAAGATAACAAGTATAAATATAAACATGAATGAAAGAAATGAATACAAATAAATGGGGACAGTAGGACAGGGATGGAAGGCATACTGGTGCACTTATGCACGCCTCTTTTACGGACCTCTTAAGAATGGGGTGAGGTCCACAGTAGACACTTTAAAGTTGAAGGTGTGGGGGTTTGAGGATGTAACAACGGAGTCGGGTAGAGCATTCCAAGTGTTGACCACTCTGTTGCTGAAGTCGTATTTCCTGCAATCGAGTTTGGAGCAGTTTACTTTGAGTTTGTATCAATTGTTTGCCTGTGTATTATTGAGGTTGAAGCCTCAAAGGCTGCAGAACCCAAGACCTCCACTATCATAAGAAACTTGTATTTTGTTTTTCAACTGCACCGAAGAGTCGAATGTGTGTCTGTCTCTTCGGCAGATCGGCAGATCCCCTTCGTGAAATCTGCAAGTCATCTAGAAATAAGTTGATCTACATCTTAGATTTTCTCCCTTCAGCTATTCATAACGCAAAACTGAGGGAATGATTGTAAGTGCTGTTGACATCCCTTGTGATGTTTGTTTGTCATAGTTGTCAAAAAATGACGCTGTGCTTCTCAAGCTCAGCAACTTTCAGACATGTGGACTTCAACCTCCAGAATTTCCAAGCCAGCATTCTGGGAATTGAAACTTACACATATTAAAAGTTGCTGAATTTGAAAAAACACTGACCTAGCTCTCTGCTCTTTACCCTAAAGAAAAGCACAGGGCCAGGATTTTAGAAAAGAGTTCCTCTTTTCTAAAAAAAGGGAGGGGATGAATAACAGAATAATAGAGTCGAAAGCAGAAGTGGTATTCAGTAGGTTCTGACCAGTTTTGGAGAACCGGTAGCGGAAATTTTGAGTAGTTCAGGAACCAGCAAATAGCAACTCTGACTGGCCCCACCCCCATCTGTGCTCTGCCTCCCAAGTCCCATCTGATCGAGAGGAAATGGGGATTTTGCAGTATCCTTCCCCTGGAGTGGGGAGGGAATGGGGATTTTAGAGCATCCTTCCCCTGCCATGCCCACCAAGCCTCGCCATGCCCACAGAACTGGTAAGAAATCTTTTTGAATCCCACCACTGGTTTGAAGGAACCTCAGAGGTCTTCTAGTTCACCCTCTGCTCAACTAGGAGTCCTATACCGTTTCAGACAAATGGCTACCAACATCTTCTTAAAGACTTCCAGTGTTGGGGCATTCACAACTTCTGGAGGCAACTTCTGTTCCACTGATTAATTGTTCTGTCAGGAAATTTCTCCTCAGTTCTAAGTTGCTTCTCTCCTTGATTAGTTTCTACCCATTGCTTCTTTTTCTGCCCTCAGGTGCTTTGGAGAATAGCTTGACTCCCTCTTCTTTGTGGCAACCCCTGAGCTATCGGAAGACTGCTATCATGTCTTCCCTGGTCCTTCTTTTAATTAAACTAGACATACCTAAAATGCTGGGCATTTCTTAGTTTAGACAAAAAGTAAGAGATGAAAACTTACCAAGGAGAGATCCAACTTAAAACTAAGAAGAAACTTCCTGACAATTGATCAGTGCGATGTCTTGCTTCCAGAAATTCTGGGTGCTCCATCCCTCAAGGTTTTCAAGGAGAGACTGGACCGCTATTTGTCTGGAATGGTAGAGTATCTCGTGCTTCAGCAGGGAGTTGGACTACAAGACCTCCAAGGTCCTTTCCAACTCTGTTATTCTGTTATAATACTTGTAGGAAAGTGTAGGAAAGTCAGCATTCTTCCAGACCGATGGTCCCAGAGTGATCAGTTGCTTGAGCTTGCAAGATGCATATTTAACACAGCCTGACTGGAAAATTCAGGCATAGCTTCCCCTAATTCAAATAGACAATGGACATTCAGTGAATGCATATGGCGCTTGGTATCTGTCTCATTAGAGTAGCTCCTTAAGCATCAACCTCAATTAGTGTCATCCTTCCAGGACGGCAACTCGTGGCTTTGTTGGAACTGACTTTGTTTTTGAAAAATTACAGGGGAAAAAAATTCATTTCAGGTCCAAGTCTTCTTGGAGGAGGCAACCAATACATTTAATTCACTCTGCTCTGCCATAATTAAGCCTCTCTTTTGTGCTCAAGGCAAGAATGAATTGCAGATGGGTTAAATGATGGTCAGTTACAATTATGTACTTACTTTCCCAGGATCAAAACAATGCATCTGAATCTTTTGCACCCCTTCATTACTTAATTTGGATGCTTGATGTGCAATGTTGAAAATTAAAACGATCAGTCTCCTTTCTGGTGTTCTGGTTGGGAAGAGATGTAGTTTCCCCCCCTTAATTAGCTTGCAGAATTAAAATCCTTGATTTATTTATTGCAAATATTTGTTTTTTTCCGCCTACTAACCTTTATGCACCAATATTTATTTCCCTCTGCTTTAGACCACTAATCCGAATATACAATCAGATGCTCTGCAGCTGCACTAAATTTCCATCTATGCAACCAGATGACTCATAATATCGAATGATTAAACACCAAGCAATCTTTTTAACAGGTCTCAGAAAGAAAAGAAAAGACCAACAGGCCTTAATAGCATTACAGGAGCTTTCTGGAAATGGCTCAAACTTTTTATTTTCATGTGAGAATCAAGGTCGTATGTCATTCCACAGAAAAAAGCTAAATTTTGGCACGTTGTTAGCAGGTAAATTGTGCATTGCAAATTTGGAAGAAAGCTACCCATGTAGCAAGTAGGTATAATCTGTAGAGAAACCAGAGTATATACCCATTGTAGTAAGGCTGATGGTGGGATGATGTACAGTTTGTTCACTTTTCCTCAAGGTCTGTAGAGATTCTCAGTCATCCAGGTCACGGTTGTCCCAAAGGTGCTTTTTTCAGGAGGCAACTGGACTTTTTGGGTTTTCTTTGAAGAGGTTTCCCTTCTCATCCAAGAAGCTTCTTTAGCTCTGGCTGGATGGTGGGGAATGGAAGGGTTGATATTCCTTGTAGACAGCTGGTCATTTGCATCCTTTTAGAGGATGGTTGAAGCACTTGGAGGTTTATCTGTGTCTCAGGGTCACCTGAGTAGCGCTCCTGCTTTTCCTCAAGGTGTTACTTGTTTACAGTTTGCAGGGTTTGGCTCTCTGCTGATGTCACAAGGTTTGATTTGATGTAATAAACAAATAAGCATTTGGAGGGGGCACATTCAGGATGCTGAAGACCAGTTCTAGTTCTGAGCTCAGTGGGTCGAAAAAGGATTTCAAGTCAAACAATAAACCCAACCTTAAAACCATGTTGGACCTTGTGTTTCTCCCGACTTCCTCTCCAAGGAAGTATAAGCTTCCTCGGATGAGCACAATAAACGATTTTAAATGCATGTCAGGAAAACAAACTTTGCATCCATGTGAAAGAAGAGCACTCATTTGGGGAAAGTGTTTGAAACATTGGCGCTCCCATAAATAAAAGTCCATCTGTTACCATAAATGGCTGCCTTAATTCTCTAAGGTTCCCCATCAGCCTCCAAGATGACGTTGATCAGAGTGATACCCTGTGTAGCAAATTTATGATCTAAGATGAAAAGAAATCTGTTTCCTTTTTACCCCAGGCTCCAAATCCCATCATCTTTTTTTGGTTCGAAACTGTCTGAATGACAGCCTGTCATTATCTATCGAAAGAGCTGCTTGTTGATGGCTCTTGAATAGTTTTCTGAATTGCCTGACTATAAAACACTCACCTGGAAAAGAGCAGATGATGTTACAAAAGAAAGAGACAACTTGTTCCCAGCCGCTGGAGTCAATTTTCTTTTTTTAAAAAACCCAAAACAAAAAACAGTGGAGATGCAGCAGATAAAGAGTTCCATAAAAAGCAGAGGATTTTTTTTTTAATTTTCTGAACCATAAATTGGTAACTGACACTTTTTTTTAAACCCCATCTTTTGACCACTTTAGAAGAAACGCTTGCTAGCTGCACAGGTGTAATTTTCTCTGTGTGTGTTAGAAAAGAGGTATTAAAGGTATTAACGTTTCTGTGATCAAACTTTCAGGTCTCAATTAAGCATTTAAAGCATCTGCTTTCTGATCTTGTTTTTTTTTTAGACCAATTGCTCAGACACACTTAAAGGTAAAGGCTCCCCTTGCACATATGTGCTAGTCGTTCCTGACTCTAGGGGGCAGTGCTCATCTCTGTTTCAAAGCCGAAGAGCCAACGCTGTCCGAAGACGTCTCCATGGTCATATGACTCAACACCAAAGGCGCACGGAACGCTGTTCCCTTCCCACCAAAGGTGGTCCCTATTTTTCTACTTGCATTTTTTACGTGCTTTCGAACTGCTAGGTTGGCAGAAGCTGGGACAAGTCACGGGAGCTCACTCCATTATGCGGCACTAGGGATTTGAACCGCCAAGCTGCTGACCTTTCTGATCAACAGCTCAGCGTCTTAGCCACTGAGCCACCACATCCCTATTGTCAGACACACTTACAAACACTAAAACCTTTCAGGCACAACCAACCAGATTGAAATGTGTAGAGTTCAAACTAGCTACTTTATTGCTGTGTGCCAATTGCCCAGGAATCTTCCGAGAATCTTCCTTGTGTTATGGCAGTTGAAGTAAAAGTAGTCCTTAACAGGTCTTTGCTCTCTACCCTCTTAATGCTGCAGGAGGGGAAATTTTTCAATTGTTAAGTTGCTTAAACCTGCTATCAAAGTGCAAGAGAAGAGCAATGCAGATACAGAACAAGAAGAAAAGTTCTAAGGTGAGGTTATGTTTTTAAGGGGGCAAAAAGAGGGATGACCTTGAAATGTTGTTTCAGGTAACCCTACTGAGGCACTCTGTACAACTGAACCATATTAGCTAATTAAGTAGGATCAATTGAGTCATCAAGATAACATATGCATTTACATCTGCTTCTCTTTCAATGTTTGGACAAATTGTCCACTTTTTACAGGAACGGATTTCCTAATTTCGCATCCGAGTAACACATTCTCCATGTCACAACCCCAATGGCATTTGGCAAATGCCTCTCTTCTACAGTAAAAAAAAAAATCCACGAGTGCTGACACAGAAATAAGCTGGGCAAGATCAGCAACCCTTAATTGTACCAAGCTGAAGCAAGAGACCGAAGGGTGTGTAGAAGTTCAGGATTTATATGAATTGTTATTGCTATCATCTCAGTCCAATGTACATAAGCCACACAAGAGCTCTCTTACTGCTGAAAAATATCAAGCTATTAAAGACAATTTATGCTCACACTTATCCCTGGAGAAAAGAGCTAAAGACTTCCCGTGATTCATGCTGGAAACTAAGACGCCACTATGGGATATCAACCTAATGAGGAGGCAGTCCAAATATTCATATCCATGCTCGATTTCCATTAATTAACTCATGGCAAAGAACTGGAGGTTTAGCTCTCCAGTGGGACATTTATACGTCCATTAACATGTCCTAAGCCTTACAGTGGACATAAGTTGAGGTAAAGAAGGGTACCTGAAAATCCATCTTGACCCATCCCAATGGGATTAGCCCACTCCACTCAATCCAGTGGAAGAGGCTTGCTGTGGGTCTCATTTAGGAAGGAATTTGGGCTGATTGGGTGCAAGAGAAGAACCCATGGAATATTACATTACCAGGGATAAGATCTGTCCCACCTTTCTAGAAAGGCCTTAAAGCAGGGATGGGCTGCTGGAGGTTCGCACAGGTTTGGGTGATCCTCTAGCTAGGATTCTGCCCCATTCGGTGAATCCCCAAATGCCACTGCTGGCTGGCCATGTCCCTCCCACCCCACCACGCCCCTCCCAGGAGTCTCCATGCAGCCTGTTCATCATGCCAGGTAAGTGCAGGGCCCACATGGAGGCTCAGGGAGTGTGAAATGAATCTAACGACTGAATGAACAAATTGTCTCCTGCAAAGCCCACTCCCCTTTTGCTCCTCTTTTATTTCCTATGGGAGGGGCCATTCATCGTCCACCTGTGGCCTGACTCCCAAGTCAACCCCTGTACTTTAGCTGTTTCCTTTGTCTGGCAACTCTGCACATGCAGACACTGGGGACAGGCTCCATCTGTTCTTCTGCCTCACTGATGTCTGACTCTGAAGGCAGTTGGTAACTGTCGGACGGCTCTGACCCCTTCTCTGCTTCCAATGCAAAGCCCTCATCCGAGCCTTCTCCAGACTCCAGGACTGGCCCATGTTCCTCCCCAACCTCCTCACTGCCAGCTCCACTGGCTGCTGGTGGGCCACAACACCTTGAATTCATTGCATGGCTACAAGAGATCCGGGCCTGACTCTCCCTAAGCATCAGGGATCTTTATCTATCTGTTCCCAAGGGAACAGAACAATCTGGGGAGATTCCTGTATGACAGGCAGGAGGCAATAAAGTAGTTAGTTGAACTCTTCATGTGTGGATCTGGTTGCTTGCACTTGACAGCTCTTCATTGGAGGTGATTGACAGCACAAGATGGAGATGTGGGGGCTCCTTCATAGAGGTCTTCACGTGCCCAGGAGGGTATAAAGAGTCCTGCCATGAGCAGGGAGAGTTAGTCTCTGATTCTATGGCCTTTTAGAAGTGGAATCATCTCATTCACCCCACTTGCCAGCCTTCTCGTCATTCACCTCCATCTCCTCCATAAATCTGGAAGGATAAAATATGTGCCACACTTGCAAATGACTGCCAAATGCCAATACCCATAACCATTTTATTTTTATACCAGGCTGCCACTTATTTCATCAGCTGTCAAGTCAGATTCGCTCAGAGCAGCATATCTGCACGTTATTTGGATGCAACGTTTTTTAAATTCAATTACACAATGGAAGCTTAAACATAATGAAGCAGCTCCGCCGGCGTTCATTCTTTACACCAATCAGGTTTGTAACAATTACGGGGCTTGTTGGAGTCAGCAAGCTCGGCTCACCAATGACACGGGGGCGAACTGTTGTCTCCTACGATGATCATCCCCCTTTCCTTCTATTTATTCCCCAGCCGGGGGGGGGGGGGCATTCAGCGTCCACGTGTGCCTTTCTTCCCGAGTAGACTCCTTGTCCTCCGTTGTTCTCCTCTCCTAACAGCTCTGCACATAGGCGCATCTGGAACAGGCCCCAACTGCTCTTCCTCCCACTTATCTCAGCCTCCAAAGGCAGCTGCTTCTCCGGTGGTCCTGGCTCAATCTCTGCATCCGACACACAGCATCCCGAACTTCCGTTAGGCCCATGTGTGTGTGCCCTGCACTTACTTGCATCCAAAATGGGTGGTGTGTAGACTCCTGGGAGGGGTGGGGTGGGCGGGGGCAGCCAGGAATGAGATTTGGGGGGGGGGGTTCTCCAAACTGTACAGAATCTTAGCTAGAGGTTCTCCCAAACCCCTGCAAACCCCCAGCAGCCCACTCCTGGAACAACTCCTCCTCCTCCTCCTCCTCCTCCTCCTCCTCCTCCTCCTCCTCCTCCTCCTCCTCTTCCTCCTCCTCCTCCATCATGTGATTGCTTGAAGCATTTTAATAAACAAAAGGGAATATCACCAAGATTTTATGCAAGATCATGGCCTCACCAACTAGTGAGGTGGTTGCTGAACTGTGTGACATGGACTGCCTTCCCTGGGGAGGATTTGGCCAAAGCCAGTGCTTCTCACCTAGACCCCCTTTTCCATTTCATGACACTGGAATGGCCTCACGTCTATGCAAGTTGTGAACTGGACCTTTTGTGTTGTGCTGTCAAAAAAAAAAATGAGCGGCAGCAAGGCAGAACAGCCCTTGAAATATTCCACCTTGCCATGTCAACATGTCTTGCTTAACAGTTGCGAATCTTGAAACCGCATATTACAATCCCGAAGCTGGTTGGTTTTTATTTTATTTTATTTTTCGGCAAAGATGAGATGAAACTATCTGAAGATTACCTTTTCTCTTTTTCTTCCCCTCAGCATGATAAGTGTGCACTGCAACAAAGGACATGTAGAGGACATCTCTAGAAAAGGGAAGGAAACAGGAGAGAGAGAGAGAGAGAAAGAGTGGAGGAAAAGGAAGAGACAAAGAGATGCTTTCATTCTAGTTTCTAAACAAACAAATACAACCGGAATATTCAAGAGGAGATATTTTAATAACTGGGGTAATAAGAACAGGGGGAATGTCAGCTGTTTGATTGCAAGGGATGCTGGAAACAGAAGAATTAAAGCTGTCATTTTTACCCCACGTTTGACAGCAAAGGGGACGCATTGTTATCTAAACAATCAGCTTCCCCGGAGCTTTGCAACAGAGGACACTGATGATAATATATGGCAATTAATATGTGGTGATCACAGCAGGATCCCTCTGCCACATTCCGGGTTGTTTTTGAATTATTCCTTTCCTTCTTGCCTAGAAACATTATTATCAGCTTAGGAAAAAAACTAAATGAGTCTCTATTTGCTCTGCAGCATCACAGAGGCTAAATGCACCTGGAGATGCACAAAGGATCAATGGATGCCGGTATCTACTTGATCAAAGTGTGGTGGCACAGTCAGGAGGAAGAGATCTCATTGGAGTGGTTACCCTTTTGCAAACCTTCCATCCCTAATCAATCAACAACGCTACTGGTCCAGCATATGCTTTTCTCTGTGACCAAGGGATGGGGATAAAGGGAAGTAAGAATGTGTAAGAAGCTCTGGAATTCAATATGTGAAAAATGGCAAGAAAATCCACCTGCAATGAAGAAACATGCAGTTATGGGGCATTAAATATATGAAGAACAGTTGCAGTAATTGAGAATGTTTGGAGAAGAGAGCAATTAAGGATGACATGACAGCAATGTTCCAATATCTGAGGAGCTGCCACAAAGATGAGGGGGTCAACCTATTCTCCAAAGCAACTGAAAGGCAAGGCAAGGCAAGAAGCAACGGGTGGAAATTAATAAAGGAAAGGACCAACCTAGAACTAAGGAGAAATTTCCTGACAGTTAGGACAAATAATCAATGGAACGTCTTGCCTTCAGAAGTTGGGGTGCTCCATCACTGGAGGTATTTAAGAAGAGACTGAACAGCCAGTTGTCTGGAATGGTATAAGGTCTCCTGCTTGAGCAAGAGATTGGACTAGAAGACCTCCAAGATCCCTTCCAGCTCTTTTCTGGTTGAGATGACAATTGATAATTGTGGTGCAGTGGTTAAAGTGCAGTATTGCAGGCAAATTCTGCCCACTGACTGGAGTTTGATCCTGACAGGATCAAATCCCATCCTTCTGAGGTCAATAAAATGAGGACCCAGATTGTTGGGGGCAATATGAAAATAATGCTTCTACATTGTAAACTGTCCAGAGAGTGCTATAAAACACTATGAGAGTGTATAACTAAATGTTATTGCTAAATACGATACTGATAAAGGAGAAGGTTTGTGTATTTTATCTCAAAGGTGCTTTCCCCAGAGGCAACTGGATTTTCTGATTTTTCTTTGAAGACATTTTGCTCCTCAACCAAGAAGCTTCTTCACCTCTGACTGGATGGTGGGGAATGGAAGGATTTATACTCCTTGCAGAAAGCTGGTCATTTGCATCCTTTTAATGAGTCATTAAGGCCACCTGGAGCTTTATCTGTGTCTTCAGGGTCACCTGAGTACTGCAAATGGGTGTGGACTGTTGAAAGGACTGTGTTGTAGACTGGAGATAGATGATGTCCTATCCCCCTTCCTCTGTTGAGAGAGGGACGTTCAATTTTGACGCAGATGGTCCCTTTGACCCCTCTTTCAAACCAGAGGTCCTCTCTGTCCAAAATGTGGATTTTGCTATCTTCAAAAGAGGGGTCTTTTTCTTTTAAATGCAGATGGACTGCTGAATCTAGTCCTGATGGGTTGGTTCTTCTATGTTGTGCCATATGTTTATGAAGTGGTTGTTTTGTTTCCCCTATGTATGTATTTTATTTAGCAATGGCATAAAGCATAGTCCAAAGGAACAACCTTTTCCTCTTAAGTGGGACCTGATTGTTTAGATCTTCCTTCCTAGAGATAAACAAAGGACTGATTGAACTGTATCATCCATATTACAGCTCTTCATATATTTAGAAAATGGCTATTTGTTTTAATGATTTAAGGCTAGAGATACCTAATCCCGTTTATCTTTTTTTCATAGGATGACCTGCTGTCCTTTCATCATAACTGTTGCTTTCCATTAGCCAAATATTTATATGCTGCGGTTTTCTGATGAAGCCCAGTCTCCACAGCTGGTTGGAAAATGCTTTATGGGCTGCAACAAGATTAAAGAGATCTAGCTAGCTAACTTTCTATCTGTTTGTTTACAACAAGGTAGTAAAATAACACGAGCAGATGTCACTAAATCAATGGGATGGCTTTTGCTAAAATAAACCAATCAATAGAAATGAAATGTAGTTAAAAGCAATGGATAATAGAACAGTCTTAGTTTGTGCTGAGAAAGCAGCAAAAAAGGTGTGCTTTTTCCCAACTAAAGAGTTGGAAGATGGGGCAATACCCATGAAAAATATCAATCACTCCACAATTTTCAAGCAAATGGCACAGAATAAGAGTATGAAATATTGTTAACTATAACAAACCAAATGGGGAGAAAGCTAATTATTGCTCTGAGCATGGCACTATTAAACAGTACATTTGCTCTTCCACTTAATTTATATGAAAGCTGTCACATCATTTTTTTAAAAAAGTTGTGCCATTTAATTGTCTGGGTTTTCTGAATTTATACTAATGGAGACGGTCACATATGCATCCTTCTGAAGACTACAGATAAGGAAAAAGACCACTCAATTCACATTTCAGCGAAAACCTGTCCCATTCTTACAATCAAAATTTTTATAGATAATACACCACAATAAAACACCCAGATTCTGCAAGGCAATTTGAAACTTAAAAACATTCCGTGCATTTCAGGAAAAGGTGCATAACAATGAGCACAGAATGACCTTCCATTGTCATAGAAATTGTGGATTTTGATTAAGTACAATTCACATTATAAAGCTCATTCCCCCAAAGGTTCAATGGGACTCTATTAATAAGAGTATAACTTGCAAAATCTAAGTGTAAACATAAAAAAAAAGATCCTTTAAGATTTCAATCTAATATGAAAGTGAGAGGAGAAATGAGAAAGTCACATTCTTCTCAAAAGTCATTAAGTGATGTTTATCCTTAACCTATAATAAGTCAAATCATTCTGACATTTTTAAAGTACATTTACAAGGGCATCGGAAGGAAAGAATAAACCAAGCATTTGGGTCATTTGTGCTTTGATCAAAATTTAGGAAGGTTGGCTTCCAAAACAGATTGCTCAGCTGCAGCTATCTGCCACTGTTATCTTCTAGGAATATATACACTGAGTCTTCTTTTTGTACGATGCCAGCTTTAATTTTCTGGCTGCCTAAATGATCTTTTTTGGTGGAACGAGGGTCAAGAGTTTGAGGGTGATCCAGTAGAGGGAATCCAGGAGGTTCCTGAAGATCCACAAGTGTTTATTTTGACAACATCATTTCTCTCTTCCCCTTCTTTTGTTCCAAAGACATAGACTTATTCTCCAATTATTTGTGTCATTGTAGACTGGATGTTGGCAAGTGATAAGAAGAAGGAACTCAATGGAACAACTTGCCTCCAGAAGTTGTGAATGCTCCAACACTGGAAGTTTTTAAGATGTTGAATAACCATTTGTCTGAAGTGGTGTAGAGTTTCCTGCCTAGGCAGGGGGTTGGACTAGAAGACCTCCAAGGTCCCTTCCAACTCTGTTATTCTGTTCCATTGGTTGCTTAGCAAAGCATTTAGTGCTTCCTTCCTTCCTGGATCTACAATTATTCTTTTCCTAAATGGGAGAGGAGATGGAATCGACACATTCTTGTTTCAAAGCTTGTTCACAATGTGCTCTTTGCTTCCACAGCTTCATCAAGTAATTTAGAAGTCAGGCAAGAAAGAGAAAAGTCAATCATGGTCCACAGGATGGTAAATGGCTTTTTAGAGAGAAAGGAAAGGAGTGAAAAGATCAGAAAAGTTGCTGTATCGTGTGCGGTGACATTAATCTCATATATAAGTTGGTGTCCTCAGGCCTCCTCGCGTATTATGGGATACTTATGGGAAGACATGTTCGTTTCACACAGAACTTTATCTAATCCAAAATAGTGTAGATGCAGTTATGACATTCTTTTGTGTGGTGGCCATTCAAGCAACCTGGGTGATTTGAGGCTTCCCACGAGACGTGTGAACTCCACTAAAGGGGAAACATGAAGACCATTGCTTTAGCAACCCCTTATCTTGGGTTATTTTTCTATCTTAAAAGGGGAAAAAATCCCTGTGAACAAATGGAATATAGCATATCAAAAGTAACACACTTATTATGCCAGACCATCTGTAGCCTTGAACAGAAGTTAATAATTATCAAGCTGCAGAGCAGACACATTTAATTGAGAATTAAAATTAGGCTTTTATCTCTCCTCCTCGCCACTATACATACATTTTATACTTGCAGCAAACTATCCAAATAGTTATAGCTTTCCCCCCCATCTGACTATTCCCAGAAAAATTCAAAACCTATAACTATTCAATTTTAATGGCAGATAAAATGTATTGATAGCTTAATTGGTCTTCTGGGATCGGGGTGGAGGAGCAGGATGGTTGCCGAAGAGAGGATTTTTTTCCCGGATAGACCATCTGGTGGAGCGTAATGAAAGAGAGAAAGCACACCTTTTTGTCTTCTGCGCATTGCGAAGTCATGCACTCAACTTTCAATGAGTCCTCGATGGAACAGATGGAGAGGGCTACCATCTTGAAATCTTCTTAGAACACAATGGGTCTCAACAGCTGCGCAAATTAAAGCAACTGCTTATAATAGATGGTCCAATTATAGTTTCAATGATGGCTTTTCCTCCTTTGACCAAACACAATGGGAGATATATCACAATCGTCACATAGTTAAGCGGTTTCCACGTGGTAATCCTTCCTCAATAAAACATCCTGTATTTGGTCTCTTCACATTTTAAGTGCTTCACGTGTGAGAACTTTCAAATTATCTAGTATAAATAAAAATAAATACCTTAAAATCAAGGTATTTAATCTTGGGTGAAGCTTGATCCAGTGTAACATCTTGGACGCTTGCAAGCAGTTACTCTATCTTTGATATTACTTGGACCTGTTTTGCCAGTTTCAGGTGTGGCTTGGTTTAAAGAAAGAGGGAGCTCAGGTACTTACCTCGATAAGTTTTACGTGTTTATTTAGCTGAATAAGGACCGACGACCTCCCTCAAGTCAAAAAAAAGCATAGCAATTGAAGTATTGAAGTGGGCAAGAGATGACGGATAGATGCTTTCTCTTTTTTGTTCTTCTCTGATTAGCTTTTCCTTTTCTCTCTCTCTCTCTTCTTTTTTTTTAGGTAGGCCACACGATTAGAAGTTTGCTAGGATAGAAAGGAAAAGTCTTTTAATAAAGGGTGAAATGATTAAAAGCTAGAAATAGTGATAGAAATAAGAGAAGGGGGAATATTAGCGTCTACACTTTTATATAAAAAATAAAAATAACAAAAGAAAACATGGAATAATTTAATAGTAACAGATTGCAACCTAATATAAATGTGTATCATTATTAGAAATATATAAATTGATTGAATGTCACAATTATGATTAACTTTATTCATTTTATTTGTATTAGAATGTATGACACCCAAGTGCCACAATGTTCACACATTGATTTGAGATATTTATTTAAAAACTTTTTTTTAAAAGAGTGGGCCTCCTTAGTAAGGGAGAGTCCTGAACATATTTTGACCCTCATATTGCTTTGTCTACTTTGCCACACAGAAGCACTGGCAAACTCTGCCTGGACAAGTTGGCATACTCTAGATAAGATAAAGAACTACAGACATAGCCATCCGTCATACTGGGAGGTCCTCCAAGGACACTGGGTGGCATCTCAGGGGCTTTGGGTGTTTCCTGAGGAACCTTCCATGATCTTGAAGGCCTGCAGAGGCAATGGTGACATTGGCACATGGGAGCCTTCAAGAGTTTCCATAGAAACGTTAGATTCCTGGTCAACAGACCTCCCAGGACAGATGTGGATTCCTTCATCATCTTCCATCAAAGGACTAGAAAAGTTTCCATCTGAAGTTACACTGAGTCAACCAGAGTCCTCTCTTTCTGTTTGAAAACATCCAAGCACAGTCCTCCTCAGAAGGTTTTGGAATGCATGACAAATCGCTGAACACCCATTACACAAGCCCTCGGTGTGAATTTCCGTTTTCCTTTTTATTAAGATATATAGGCAAGTGTCTTAGATGCATTAAAAGCAATTTATGCAGTATTCCATTAAGGCAGTTAAACAAGTTTTCTCCTTCTCCATCTCCCTCTGCCCTCCTCCTCCTCCTTCACTGCAGCAGCTGTAAAGAAATAGGAATGTGGCAGTGATTTATTGCTAGTTGCACCAATATATCTAAGCTAACTTTTTCTCTTTGTCTTATGTAGTTAAGCTTATAGTTAGGTAGATATATATTTTCTTCCTTCCACCAGTACTAATTGCACTGGCTGGCCTTCTCTTTTAGCCTGGCTGGATCTGATCATCCTTCTTTATAAAGTGGTATTAACACACTGAGACCATGTGAAGGGTTAATACCACTTTCTAATGCCTTGGTAAGGCCACATTTGGAATCCTGCATTCAGTTTTGGTCACCGCAATGTAAAAAAATATATAGAGACTCTAGAAAGAGTGCAGAGAAGAGCAACAAAGAGGATTAGGGGACTGGAGGCTAAAACATATGAAGAACGGTTGCAGGAACTGGGTATGTCTAGTTTGATAAAAAGAAAGACTAAGGGTGACATGATAGCAATATCTCAGGCATTGCTAAAAAGAAGAGGGAGTCAAGCTATTCTCCAAAGCACCTGAGGGCAGGACAAGAAGCAATGGGTGGAAACTAATCAAGGAGAGAAGCAATCTAGAACTAAGGAGGAATTTCATGACAGTTAGATGAATTAATCAGTGGAACAACTTGTCTCCGGAAGTTGTGAATGTTCCAAACACTGGAAGTTTTTAAGAAGATGTTGGATAACCATTTGTCTGAAGAGGTGTAGGGTTTCCTGCCTAAGCAGGGGGTTGGACTAGAAATTATCCAAGGTCTATTCTATTCTATTCTATTCTATTCTATTCTATTCTATTCTATTCTATTCTATTCTATTCTATTCTATTCTATTCTTCAGCTTCTCCAAGACCTGTGTTCAGAAGACATGTCCCTGGCCAATATTTTCTCTTCTACGTCACTCGATCCACCCAAGAACTCTTCAGGTGTCATTGTTCCCTGGAACTAATCACTCAACTGCCCCTTTTTAAAGAAGAGTTTGGAGAGCCATTTGTCCAGAACGGTATTGGGACTCCTGACTGAACAGAGGGTTGGCCTAGAAGACCTCCAAGGTCACTTCCAACTCTCTAATTCTGTTATGTTCCTTTAAGAAATCATTCTCTTTCTTCTTACCTATTTTGTTAGACTGCTGCTAGCAGGTGACAAGAAGCTTGAGAGAACATATAAGTACAGCAGGGGTGACCTGTGCACTTCAACTCCCAGAATTCTTGAGTCATTCAGGAATTCTGGGAGTTGAAGTCCACAAGTCATAAAGGGGATGTATGTCTCCACCTTTGAAGTAGAGCAGGAGTGTCAAATTCGTGGCCTACAGGCTGAATGTGTTATGCACTGGCCATGGCCACGGCCATTTTAGTGAGGCGGGAAAAAGTCACGATACGTCCCATGATGACAATGCTTGTTTCAAGTCCCCTAATGACCCCTGAAGTCAAGGATTGCCTTTTCCCTTCTGCACTGTACAAAGGGACCTGAAATGTAGGGGGGGGGGGGGTTTAAAGAAAAAAATGTAAACAAAGACTCCAAAAATAAGACACTTTACTACGGGTTAAACAAATCTGTTCCTTTTTAATTCATTGATGCCTCAAAACAATTGATGAAGGCTTGCAGGCTTCATCACCTTCTTCTTCTCCAGTGTTTGCCCTGAATTGGACACTTATTCAGCGTTGGTTTCTCCCATCTCATCATTTTTTTAAAAAAAAAATGCAAGATGTGGGAAAGAGATGGAAGGTCATATTCTGGTTTGATTAAAATTGTACTAAAATATGCTACTTATCCCCGGGCTGCAATTTCCCTAAACAAGCCTTCACAGCACACCCAAGAAATGTCCCCTGAGGAAAAAGTGTTGATGGTTTCTGGACTAGAAGATCAGATGGAACAGGGAAATGGCAAATGTCCTGGAGTTTTCCCTCCAAGGCATTTTTAGGCTTGGCAAGTTCACTTGAGTAATTTCTGGGCCATCTCTCTTGTTCTTCAGCCTCAATAGTGACATGTTTTTAGGTACCCGATTTTATTTCTAGCATCATCGTTCTTCTTTTCTGAGCGTGCATGTCCTTCTTCATAATTTCGCCCATCCTTCCCCTTCATCAACTATAATTATGTGCAATTAAACTTCTTTTGGAACGATTCATTCGCCCACTGCCTGCCCCATTTTCTAAAATGCCTCTAAATTCACCTTGCATTTTCCTCTGCTGTACTTCAAACGAAGGCTTCGTGTTGTCTCCAATCATTACTCCATGGTGGGTTATTTGTCATCTGGCATCTATTTGTCCCACTCTGGTTCCAAGAGCCAAGACTTTGCAAAACAATAAGCCATTGTTTCCTGGGGTGTTCCGATTGAGGAAATACCACTTCCAAAATTGTGTTTCTGATATTCATAGCTCATAGCCACCCCCAGGACAGAAAAGTGTGAACAATAAGCTTACTTACCTACCCAGGAAAAAAGAAAGACGGAGAACACACACAAAAGGACCAGTTGGTGTGAAAAGTTCCAGAAATCAGGATTATTCCCCATGTTCTGGATCAGGGGTCACCAACCTTTCAGATCTCAGGGACCACTAAATTCATAATTTTAAATACTGCAGACCACTAATATGATCTGCCTAATGACTGGCTGGGTGGGCGTGGCTAGGCGGTCATGTGACTGGATGGATGTGGCCAACTCCATGTCACTCACTTCAAGGGGTGCATCACTGGCCTCTACTCGCCCCTCCCATGCCAGCCATGCCTCGCCTGCCCACCCGGGCACCTTAGGGCCCAAAACAGGAAGCAGTTGCTGCAGCTAAGAAGCCACCAGGAGAAAGAGTTGGCAAAACAGCTCAGTTCAAATTGTATCTGAACCGAGAAGGAGGCTCAGCAGAAGCACCTCAATGAGGACTAGGAGCATAGGCTTTCCAAGCAGAGGGAAGACCTGCGGGAGTGCAAGGCCAGGTACTGGCACCTGGAGGCTCAGTGGGCTGAGATGGTCAGCCAGTTCCAGGCCATGATGCAGTCCCACTGGAACGAGGCCCTCCGGCTCTTTGCCACCAGCGGTGCTTCGCTCCAGCCTTTGCCCAAAGCCCCCCACCAGGAGGTTGAAGGAGACCCCAAGTCAGAATTTCTGCCCCCCTCCAACCTGCACAAAAAGACCCCGAAGAGGGAGACTCTCTGCAGCAACACAGGAGTTCATTGCACATATCCATCCCAGGGGCCGTAGTTTGAGGACCCCTGATTTAGTGCAATATAAAAAAATGCAAATGATTTTTCTGCGACCACCAAAATTTTCTCATGGACCCCCAGTGGTCCATGGACCACCAATTGGTGACTGCTGTTCTAGATAATAAAGATGAGATCATATGTCAGCCCTGAAGTTCATCTGGCTGTGGCCGTTATGCTTTCTGTAGCTTTTAGCACAGGGATTTTTCTTCACATGGCTTCAGGCTTGACATAGATTGCAGCTGAGTGGGGTGTAGAGACAGCTGGGAGTTTGTAGCCAAAACAAAACAGCTTTCTTATGAATCAAGGACATTCCAACTGCTGGCAGGAGGAGGAGGAGGAGGAGGAGGAGGAGGAGGAGGAGGAGGAGGAGGAGGAGGAGGAGGAGGAGGAGGAGGAGGAGGAGGAGGATAGAAGTAACCAGGCAACTAGCCAATACTCATTTTGGACAACGTGACTTATTGTTTGGGAAAACAGGAAATTTTCACTTTTTAATGAGATGGAAAGGATGGGAACTCTCAGAGTTGGTTTTCCACCAGTTCCACCAGTACTAAGATGATATTTCCTAATAAAACTGTTCTTTGAGGAATCAAACTGCCTCAGAGTTCCATTTGCAATGGGTGTATTTCTTGGAACCCTGACATCATAAAAATGTGCCTCCAACGAGACTTAGCAACCTTTGAAACCTGTTAAGTCTTTCTTCAGTGGAAGATTTTTTTTATTTGACTTTATTTTACGTCGCCCAGAGTCATGTTTTGTGAAATGGGCAGTTAGATACAATTAATAAACAAATAAATTCATTGACATGCAGCATGGAATCAATAGCATCATATTTCCATGTATGAAAAAAATACAATATGACCTAGACATTAGTTAAATCATACCATTTCAGTTAGATTTCCTCTCATCCCCTCCTACCAATTGTTTAATTCGGTTTCAAGGCGTATACAATTTGTGGAAATAGATTGTTGGTGATTATAGACTGGACATTGTCTTTGCAAATGGGCATGGGTTTATTAGCTTTTAAGGAAGATAAGAAAAATTGCCCACTTCACATTGCTTTAACTAGTGAGCAGATTATCTGCAACATCTACAACGTGTTGCAAACATAACTTAACTGGAATTAAATTGGAACACAGTAGAATGTAGTTCGAAGCAGAACAGAGGACGTAGTCTGCAGGGCTTACTAAAATAGGCATTCTGATTCCTTGGTATTGTTAGTTAGTTAATTAAAGTTTATTACGGTCATAAATCAGCATCGTAAAACAAATAAGCATATTGAAAAAGAGTGTGTATATAGATGATATAAATCATAAGCACAACAGATAAATGCTAAGCAAAACTTTTCTATCGCATGGGAGGAATGTTATAAACTAAAAGAAGTCAATATTTTACAAAACAAAAGCGAACAGGGCTATCAGCTGGATCAAACTAGATCCAAAGCGAAGCTTAACAAACACCAAATAATGGAATCTGAAGCCTTGCACATCCTCTCCAGCTGTGCTGTTTGTCTCCTGCACAAAGGGGGATGTTACAACCAACCAAACTATTTCTTCTCCTCTTTGATGTAACATATCTTTGAACAAAGCCCCAGCATTGAGAGTTGTCAACGTTTACAGTGACACATAGCTGTGTATTGAAACCAATTCCTCACAACAGAGAGAGAGAGAGAGAGAGAGAGAGAGAGAAGGGGGAGGGAGGGGGAGAGGGAGAGGGAGAGGGAGGGAGAGTCAAAATTATAGGAAAAAATATAGGCCTATTAGTCAAAATTCAGATGATGGGAGTTCCGTAGAAATATGACCAGGTAATCATGTTTTGATTTTGAGAACAAGGCTAAGTTTTATTAGTCTTCAAAAGTCTGCAAACTTTGGGGTTTTATTTGCAATTTTTGATCTGCAAAATAAATATGATTTGGTAAAACAGGAGAAATATTATCTACTGATGATAGATAGATGGATTAGATAAATAGATGATAGAAAGATAGAAAGATAGACAGAGGGAGAGGCAGACAGATGATACTATAGATAGATTTCTTGATTAAGTCCGTGGCTTTGCTCACCTCTGACACCCAATAAACTCTGAATTTAGCCTGTATTCATTGCTTTGCATTTGCACAATCATTATTTATTCATTAATACAATTTACAATTTAATTTGCAGTTACTCTACTAATCCCCAGGGAAGGTAAACTGTTGGTTCAACGTGTTTTATCTCTAGCGATGCTGGGAAGCGTACGAGGCTGTGATCAAACGTGTCATCGCGTATATAATAAAAGAATAAAACAAGGTGGCAACGATGCCCACGCCCACATAAAGCAACAGCCATCCGGTTAAACAGAAATTTATCATTTATAATTCAGATAAATGAATTAAAAGGTGTGAGCTGTTGGGAGGCGGCAGGCACCATCACAACGGGGAGGCTGGGCCTGAATCGAAAATAGAAAGTGTTGTACTTTACGATAAACTCATTTTGTACAATGTGACGCATACGATGCGCAGAAATTTTAATTGAAAGTGAAATTGATTGTGGCTTTCCACTCCAGGACATCCACTTATTGTGAAGTTGATAGCTGCCACTTCTCTTCTTCATAATCGTACTTCACATAAAGTGACTGACATAAAATCTACCTGAGTTCAATTGTATCTCTTTTTATTGTTTTGTTTTTTAGAAAAGAGGCTGATTCTGAATATAGCCCACAGTCCAGATCACAAGAATGGTTTGACACATGAGGGGAATGGAGGAAGGAAGGAAGGAAGGAAGGAAGGAAGGAAGGAAGGAAGGAAGGAAGGAAGGAAGGAAGGAAGGAAGGAAGGAAGGAAGGAAGATGAGGATTGGCTGGAAGAAGAGCAATGCGAAATCTCCCTCTGCTTCACCCACCAATGAACAACAGGTCAACCCAGAGTCCTTTGTGCTGTTTGTAGGTGGACAAGGTCCTTTGGAGCAGTTCCTGAAGACATGTTGAATTTCCACAATCATCTGGGTGAGAATGCAGAGAGGAGGGAGAGGTGAGAGGGACAGAGAAGGACAGTGAGTTGCTTCAGGAGGTCTGCAGGTAGAACAAAGCAACGAGAATGAAGTTGACAGGTTGACAATATGCTCGTCAATTACTGGATGCTCAACGGTTTTCTTTGAGAAACTTAACTGGGATGAGAGAAAGGAACTTCTGATGAGGGCTGGCCTCCCAGCAAGGGCAAGAAGCAGGCACCACCCTGGAAGGTTGGACTGGAATTTAATTGGACGCTGGTAAAGAAAATCTCAGTAACAGACAAAGTTAGGCAATAATATACCAATAGAAGAGAATATTTGGAGATAGGGGTTGAATTATGGAATCCTTGGTGCTCTCTGAGGTTGATTGTTTTCTTGCAGACATTTTATTACTCAACTAAGAAACAACATGCATGGTAGAAGGAAAGGAGGAAAGGAGGAGGAGGAGGAAGAAGAGGATTTGATAACAGAAGTAGATACTTTTTGCTTAAGGTTAGATCCAGCTCTGTTCTAATTCTACTTTTCCCACCCTCCATCGAGTCATTCAATCTTGTTTTTCAATTTGAGCAGATCGTTATCACTTGATGGGCAATCCACCATGTTCTGCAAAAGCTGGAATTCCTATCCAGGAGAAAGAAGAAGCAGGAAGTCACATTTTATAGCAGTGCTCTCAAATACCAGAAGAAAGATATAGGTGAGAAGGTGGGAGCAGGTGATACTAAATCTTGAGAAATATATATATTTCTCTTTCTCTTTCTCTCTAGGGCATGAGATATAATTTCTTCTTTGTTGTTGTTGCTCTGGTTAATGCTTATCATTAATGTATGGTTAACATGTGGTGGAGTGCTATAAATTCAATTAAATGTTAATGCAAGCATCTGTTTAGCTTCGCTTGTAAAATGAGAAAGGGAAAGATGTTACATTTTAAAACCCAATCAGAAAAGGTTGCTTTTCTCTCAAAAAAATGTATAACAGTCTAAATGATGATAGTAGAGGCTAAGTGGGGAAACAGTCTTCTAATTGGACATACCCAACAAATCTTCCTCCTCCTATTTTCCCCACAAAACAAACTTGTGAGATAGCTTTGGCAAGGACTGGTCCAAAGCCATCCCTGAGGCTGGACTAGAACTCTCCATCTCCTGGTGATTGGCCCAAAGTCACCCAGCTAGCTTTCATACCTAAGGTGGGATTAGAATTCACAGTCTCTTGTTTTCTAGCCTGGTGCCTCAGTTACTAACTTTTTTACTGCAACTTTAACAGATTATTACAGATTAACGGAGTTGGAAGGGACCTTGTAGGTCATCTAGTCCAACCCCCAATCTAGCAGCAGACCCTACCCCATTTCTGATCAATGGCAGTCTAGCCTCTTCTTGAAAGCTTCCAATAATGAAGCTCCCACATCTTTTGAAGGCAAGTTGTTCCATTGGTGGATTGTTCTCACGGTCAGAAAATTTCACCTTATTTCCAGGTTGAATCTCTCCTTGGTCAGTTTCCATCCATTATTCCTTGTTTGGTTTTTTCCCCCCTTTTTCCTTTTGTTTTGCAATTCACAAGAGGCAGACTCTACATAATTTTCTTTCTCTATTACACAGAGAGAGAGACACAATCATGTACACTCTTTGACCATCTCTTTGCTAAATAAAAGAAATTTCACCGAGGTTATGTTCTGAAACACATTTCAAAAGCAAATACTCTCTCAAGAAAGTGAAATGGTAGGAGAAAATGCAGGAGGTATCTCACTGTGACTCTTGTTGTTTGTTTAAAAAAAACCAAAGGAAGAAAATCAATGTAGGAATGTCTTAGATTGTGCTATACTGTAAAAGAAAAATGAAAATGGAGGAGGAAAAAAAGGGTGAGACAGCTTAAGGCTGCTAAAAAATATGCTGGTCCTTATTGAGAATAAAGATTTAAATGGGATAAGAATTTGCACAATTATACGTTAGCTGTCACTCAACTGGCAAAATTAATCTCTATTATTTAATTCTGCAAGCAGGGGATATATAACTGAATGTACTTCAGTTTTCAATATTCTAAAATTAGTGCTAATAATATCTGTACCAAAACCCACCAGGGGTTCTAGATATACCTGGTTTCAAACAGGTTATTCTTTGTTTATTTACCAAGAAGGATATTTGAGCAATATTGCATTTTTATCTGTCAGGCAATGACTAAGGTAAAATATCAATTATATAAAAACATGCAAATGAGTTCAACATCTGTCAAGACAATTATGGAAAAGCACTAGAAACATTTTGAATTCAGCCTCGAAGAAAGTTCAATAAATTAAATTCGAGCAGCTCGTTTGCATTAATTATTGAACATTCAAAAAAAAATCCAAAGAGAAAGGAAAATAGTGGTTACAATTGCCAGAAATGGATCAAGGGTTGACTACAATGCCAAGAAACTAGGCTGCATAAACAGAGGGAATTGAATCAAGATCATGTGAAGTGTTAATACCGCTTTATACCAACTTGGTAAGGCTACACTTGGAATCCTGCATCCAGTGTTGGTCCCCACGATGTAAAAAAGATGTTGAGACTTTGGAAAGAGGGCAAGAAGAGCAACCAGGATGAATATATGATGAATGGTTGCAGGAACTGGATATGTTTAGCTTAAGAGAAAGAAGGACTAGGGGAGACATGATAGCAGTGTTCCAATATCTCAGGGGTTGCCACAAAGAAGAGGCAGTCAAACTATTCTCCAAGGCACCTGAGGGCAGGACAAGAAGCAATGGGTGGAACAATTAATCAGTGGAACAACTTGCCTCCAGAAGTTGTGAATGCCCCAACACTGGAAGTCTTTAAGAAGATGTTGGATAGCCATTTGTCTGAAAAGGTATAGGGTTTCCTGCCTAGGCAGGGGGTTGGACTAGAAAACCTCCAAGGTCCCTTCCAACTCTGCTATTCTAAAGTCTCTGTCATTCTAAAGAAAAGAAGTGACAAGAGTTCTGGAACAGAGAGAAGAAAATGTTACTGGGTCAACTTAGATGTTCTCCCCAGTTGCTCAACCATGACGTTTAGTCTGTCCTTTTGAAGCAAAAATGTTGATGGGTTCACAGCATTTTTTTTTTTCCTTTGTGAGTTTGACCGGAATATCAATGATACAGAAACTTGTACATATATATTTTTCTCCACCACTTTTCAAAGCTTATTCAAGAAAAGTTTCAATGATTTTGCACGAGGCGGTTTTGGCAAAGCACCAATGCGTGGGTACCACCCAACTATATATCAAGCTCTTTGTGTGTGCTTGCTCACAGTGGCTTTCTCAGGTCTCAGCTGCAATCATTTGTTCTGCTCACAACGACACCCAGGGCTCCTACTGACGAGCACAATACCTTCCCCAAGTAAGCTGTTTGTGCCTAAGCAATGGTAGTAACAGGGGGCCAGTGGCAAAAGTCCTTGGTAAGATTATTCCATGTTCCTCTTTAGCTATTTTCAATCCATTTAAGCTTTGATATTTTTTTCCTCTTTCTCCCAGCTATTAACTTGGATGTTAACTTTGGCTATTGGGTATACCATTCATTAAATATACCATTTTGGGTGAGGCCTTCAATGTATGTTGCTGAAGAATGCTTTCTCCACCACCTCGCAAGGTATTCAGTTTTTGGCACTTGATCAGAGTGCATAAATCGTAGATAGTTAGAAGTGGAAGAATGGGACACCCGCCCGCTTCCTTCCCTTAAATTCCATGAACCTAACCTCATGCCATAAATTTGAAATGTACGTTTGTGAGGCTTTCCTATATACCCTGTTTCCCCAAAAATAAGACCTCCTTGGATAATAAGCCTAATCAGGCTTTTGAGTGCATGCGCTAAAATAAGCCCTCCCCTTAAAATAAGCCCTCCCCAAAAATATTGCAACACAGCAGCAGCCGGGAGGTGACCACGCTCACTGCCTCCTGCACCTCAAAAATAATAAGACCTCCCCGAAAATAAGACCGAGTGCTTATTTCAGGGGTCAAAAGAAAATAAGACTCTGTCTTATTTTTGGGGAAACATGGTAACACTGAAGCTCTTGAAGAATGAGAAGAGTAAATGAATAGCAAAAAAGGCCATTTCACCATTATGTGCTCTGCCCAGATCTTTAAACATGTAAGTAGCTGTTGAGGCTGGACAGTCTCAACAGCTGGAGATTGTCCCAGGTTTTTCTTCTTTTTTTTTTGTAAAGCCCTTGGTTAAAGAAGGATGATTTTGCCAGATTGCAAAACCTTGGGACCAACAATAATTGAAGGAGCATCGCTTCTCACATACCAGAACCTAAGTTTAGCCCTTCCACCCTGAGGAATAGCCTCAGGAAGCATCTGTATAGGTCTTCTGGGTGATCTTTTCAGATTTGGCCAAGGCCTTTCCAGAGGCATGCCTGATATCAGCACTAATGTATTGCAGTATTCAGCAAAGAAAAAAAAATATTATCCTGGTCCATTTTGTTCATGAATATATTATAATTAAACATATGCAAAAGGAGGAGGAGGAGGAAAGGAAAGGAAAGGAAAAGAGGGAGGGAAGTAGGGAAGAAAGGAAGGAAGGAAGGAAGGAAGGAAGAAAGGAAGGAAGGAAGGAGAAGGAGATTGAGCTTCTGGGGTCAATCAAAACCCACAAGAGAAGAGGAAGAGAAGGAAGAGGAAAGGGAGGAGGAGGAGGAGGAGGTTGTTTTCAGGCTGTTACTTTTATAATTTTACCATTTCTGACATATATTTTAATTTACTGAGCTTTACTGAAATGGGAGAGAGAGAGAAATAAGGCCAACCGATAGAATAATATCTATATTATTCTATTATAGATATAAGTGAAAAGAGGAGAAAACACTCCTTTTTCTAACAAGCCCCCCCCCCCACCTACTCAGAGATCCAAGCAAAGCAACAAGCTTTCAAAGAACTCAATTTCACTGATTGATTTGAATAAAACTAGCCATATTTATTGCTTGCAGATCTCTAGCCAAGGAGTTGGTTGTCATCTGGATGTATCGTGTGTTTTTTCCCCCTCCCCAATTCAGCCCTGGGGAATGCCTTTCTTGTACTAAAAATGTTATTCTTTAGATTTAATAGGATCACTCTGGCAAAGACTTTCTATTTAAGGAAGCATGAGTGAACTGAGAGTAGAGTAGAAAAACATGGTCGCAGGAGAGATTGCTCATTCCCTCTCTGAGCCAAGTCAAAGAAATAAGAGAAAAATAGAAGATGTTGATTTTGGTGATGATATAATGTATCAGCAGTTCAACCAATTAGGTGAGTGGAATCTCAAGAACATCTTTCAAAAATAGTTGTGAGTATGTACACAACTTTTTCATATTTCTCTGAAATAATGCCACTGGTGTTTTGCAACAACATCATGTAGATGAATCACAGTGTCTGTCTAAGCTTGTGGTCCACTTCATGCTCTCTGAGTGGTTGACAGGTGTGATTAAACAGAATTTAGAATAACAGAGTTGGAAGGGACCTTGGAGGTCTTCTAGTCCAACCCCCTGCTCAGGCAGGAAACCCTACACCACTTCAGACAAAGGGTTGTCCAATCTTTTCTTTAAAACTTCCAGTGTTGGAGAATTAAACAACTTCTGAAGGTATATTGCATACCCACTACAACTTACACAACATAAGGAGAAATAAAAATCAGTAAGGAAAAGTAAAATAATTCAATAGAATAAAATCAGTGAATATTTATAGAATGTCAATTTCAATGGTTGTTTTATCGGATCCATCCTTCTGGATCCCCAAATTAAAAGGAGAGAAATGCCAGTCTATGCTTTAAAATTGTGTTTCACACTATCAATTGTTTTCAGTTGATATAAACTAATGATTGAAGGGATTATGCAGAAAGATAACGATGTTATAACTGCATAGACTAATGTATAGCATACAAATTAGCAAGATCAAAACTTTGGCCAAGAAAAAAAAAATCCAATGATACTTCCCTCACATCAGCCTCCTGAACTAAATGGTGCCCTGGCTGCATGCCACAAAACTAACACATTCCATTAAAAAGGATTAAACAAAAAGAAAGAAAACTTGTTGTTAGACCAATAAAACACAAGTTGCTGTCCTCCATATCTGTGGTGCTGAATTACAACTTTTATCACTCTCACCTCATGTGACTTACATCTGGAGGACACCATGTTCTGGAAATGTTGGAGAAGACAATGCGATCTGTACAGTTTACATGAAAACTGATTCCATGATTCTATGAAGCAACTGGATTCCATGATTCCATGAAGCAACTGGACTGTTTCTCTTCTGATCCAAGAAGTAGAGCTGTAGAAGCTTCTTAGATGAGAAATGGAATGTCTTCAAGGAGAAAAAAAACAAGGAAGTCCAGTTGCTTCTTGAAAAAGCACCTTTGGGATAACCATGACCTGGATTATTGAGAATCTCCATAGACATTTAGATTCCATGAAGCTCTTGAATTCAATTGGGATGTATTCACACATACTTCCTCCTCAGATTTTCATCTTTGATTCTTGTTTAACCCAAATAATGGCATAGTGTGCTGAGCTAACTCAGTAATTATGACATCTTTCTTTTGACCAAAATATAAAGTAGACCACAAAGCTACATTAGTAGGACCTGGGGAACACAATGATTTAGAGATAAGTAGGATTATCCTTAGAAGCATACAATGCAGAGATAATTGATATTATCTGTCAACGAAATACATTATCCCACAAAAGGCCAGGAGAAGAAGCAAACATCAGTTTCTGAATATGGGCAAGTTTTTATTTTACCACTATGTCCCAGGGATCTGTAAATATCTGAAAGCTAATATGAATTCTTACTGGAGGCTTTGCATAGACAAAGAGATGTGTTCAAGCTAGGTTGACAGAGATCATGATGGAAAGTCTTAATGTCTTGCTAAGTCATTTATAGGGCTTAATTAAAGAATAGAATTTGGAGTGGCAACATCTCTCTGTTTCCTTGGAGGGAAAAAATAAGAAATTCACAGAGGCAGTGGATCTTGGGAGAAGTTGGCAAAATGGAACCTCATTAGGTCAATTACTTCATTGACTTCTGCCTGGAAATGGTGTACAGCCTGAGGCTTTGGCTTGTTGACTGAAACATTCAAGGGAGTTAACTCTGTTTTTCTTTTCTTAAGAAATGAAATAACTTAAGACAGGTCAGTGTACAAGATGAGCAGTTGAAGTGTTTGTGAGAAAAGGAGAGAAAAAGGAGGAGGAGGAGGAGGAGGAGGAGGAGGAGGAGGAGGAGGAGGAGGAGAAGGAGAAGGAGAAGGAGAAGGAGAAGGAGAAGGAGAAGAAGAAGAAGAAGAAGAAGAAGAAGAAGAAGAAGAAGAAGAAGAAGAAGAAGAAGAAGAAGAAGAAGACGACACAGTACATTTTAAGTTAAAATATTGAAGAAGTTGGCTGTTACGATATGGATTCCAGGAATATAGCTATCTGAAACTCCCACCCATATACTTTTTCTAGCAACAATTTTCCTAAAGTTGAACATTAATTAAGGTACTCGTTCCCAAATCCCTTACCTATTATGAAATTATAGTTGGCAGTATTTGCAAGTGCAATATGCTATTTTGTTAGCCCATGGAAAATGATTACAGATGTGTTCACTTGATGCTGACACATCTTCCCATAGCTGAATAAATTCTATGAATGATTAATAGACTAATAAAGGAAAAGGCAGGAGTGAAACCTATGTGCATTCACTTATATTTGTGACTGGAGAGCAGGATGGTGATCGGAAATCACTTGCCTGTCTGCATCTGGACGGATTAAAAGAAAAACAAATAAGCGTTCTAAATGCATGAACACAAAAGTTGTATCACCTGTTTGTCCTTCCTACTCATCCCCCTTCTCCCTTCCAACTGAATTGATTACATTAAAACACGGTTCTTTCTTTCTTTTTTTCAATCCAGGTTTTTTGAAATTAAATTAGTGCTGCTACTACCAGGTGAATATTTGACATGCAGTAAATTGATCTTGTGTGATTTGTTCCAGGCTGAATATCTCCCTTTTATTTACTGGTATTTATTTATTTTTATCAAAGGTTGACAACGCTCCAGGATTTCAGATCATCAGCACTACGGACAGCGATTAGGTGATGGTTGAAAGGGAACCGAATTGAAGAGTCCATGGTCAAAGTTTAAAATAGAATAGAATAACAGAGTAGGCAGGGATCTTGGAGGTCTTCTAGTCCAATCTCTTGCTCAAGCAGGAGACCCTACATCATTTCAGACAACTGGCTGTCCAGTTGCTTCTTAAATACCTCCAATGATGGAGCACCCACAACCTCTGAAGGCAAGACTTTCCATTGATTATTTGTCCTAACTGTCAGGGAATTTCTTCTTAGTTCTAGGTTGCTTCCCTCCTTGATTAGTTTCCACCCATTGTTTCTTGCCTTGCCTTTCAATTGCTTTGGAGAACAGCTTGACCCACTCCTCTCTATGGCAGCCCCTGAGATATTGGAACATGGCTATCATGTCATATCCTATTTGCTGGAATCTGCATTGGCTTGCTTTGTGGAGATCGATAGTGGTCGTTGGATTGAACAGAAGCATTCCTGGGCAACCAATACAATCCCATGCTGGCTAGTTAAGCATCCTAACAAGCAAGAGACTGATGAGAAATGCATGCTTAAGCTAAGAATTTGCCCCCAGGGAGGCTTAAGCTGTGAAGATATCTCCTAGCCTGCTAAATATAGCATCTCCTTCTGTACACAAGCGCCACAATTTGTTTGCTCAGCTACTGGGGTTTCTTTGCAGCGAGCGACCTCCGGCAAGCAAGTCACGGGGACACAAAATCAATTCTGACTTCCGACTGTCTTTCTAGGTGATTCATTCTCTTTGTTTTACATTGGGCTTGTGTTGTGCAGCTCCAAAAATTGAACAGACTCATCATCTCGGAACTATGGCTTGCTATTGGTAGGCCTTCTCATCTCCCACTTCTCTCTCGTCCACTTACTCGCAACATTGGCTCAGATTTTCTAGAGTCTTGCAATAAGCTGCCCTAGCTGTTGTAAGGCTTTAGTTTGAGAAACAAATACAGGATTCAGTGGTTTTCAGAAAACTGCATAAAGTTTGGGTTAAAGGTAAAGGTAAAGGTTCCTCTCACACATATGTGCTAGTCATTCCCGACTCTAGGGGGCGGTGCTCATCTCCGTTTCAAAGCCAAAGAGTCAGTGCTGTCTGAAGACATCTCCCTGGTCATTTGGATGGCATGAATAAATGCCAAAGAGGCACAGAAAGCTGTTCCCTTCCCACCAAAGGTGGTCCCTATTTTTCTACTTGCATTTGGATGTGCTTTCGAACTGCTAGGTTGGCAGAAGCTGGGACAAGTAACGGGAGCTCATTCCGTTATGTGGCGCTAGGGATTCGAACTGCCGAACTGCCGATCTTTCAGTAGGTATCAGAAGGGGACCTAAAAGATTGTTGCAACATTGCCTTAAATTGCCTCCTCCCCAAACAGAAAAATGATGAAAACTATAGGCAAAAGTTGGGAAACTGTTTAGGAAATGTTACTCTCTCACCACCAAGCTGGTAGAGCAATGGACTGAAGTGATCATTGCATTCTAATAACGGATCTTCACTCCAATTTAGCTTTTTTTTTTTAAAAAAATGGCTTTTAGTTAATATCTATTAAAAATCTGGAGAAAAGCATGCCAAAATTGTCAAGCTATTCTCCAAAGCACCTTACATGAAGTAACGGGTGGAAACTAATCAAGGAGAGAAGCAACCTAGAACTAAGGACAGTGAGAACAATTCATCAGTGGAGCAACTTGCCTCCAGAGGTTGTGAATACTACAACCCTTGACATTTTAAAGGAGAGATTGGACAACCCTTTGCCTGAAATGGTATAGGGTTTCCCACCTGAACAGGGGGTTGGACTAGAAGACCTCTAAGGTCCCTTCCAACTCTGTTATTCTATTCTATTCTCACCTACTCACTCCTAACTCCTAAAGTCCTTGGTACGCTGAATATCAGTTCTTGAAGACCTGTCAGCAATGTTTAATCTTACTCTTTCGATCTGTATTACTGCACATCGATCTGAACGTAGAAAACCAGAAAGATATTAAAAATGCAAATGCTGGAAAAAATTATCGCACTCATTATCTAAATTAGTTTATTAAAGCTGCAGGAAGCTCCTTCCATGAACACAAGAGAAGGAAGGAGCAATATTCTGTTTTTGGAGGATTATACATTATTAATTGTCCTTTCTCAGAGAGCAATACAAGCTGCAATGACCTTCCTTGAAGGAAATTCAAGGAAACAAGCCAGATATTGACACTTGTGTGACATTTAAAAAATAGGTTTTCAAATAATCCTTCCAGTAAAGGTAAAAATAAAGGTTCCCCCCCTCACACATATGTGCTAGTCATTCCTGACTCTAGGGAGCGGTGCTCACCTCTGTTTCAAAGCCGAAGAGACAGCGGTGTCCAAAGACGTTTCTGTGGTCATGTGGTCTTATAAAACAGTCACATGGACACACAAAAACACAGAAACACAGAGACACACACAAACAAACAAACAGACCCATCACCTTCCCTTCAACAAACCACAGGCCATTCTGATGCCAGTCAACTTTTTGTCTTTAAGGAATCGGTGGGCTTTTGCTCTGAAAAAAAGAAATGTTTTCTCAATGTCAAATCAAAGTTTAAACACTTGTTGGATTATGCTCCCACTGCCAGCGAAAGCAAAGCTTGACATGAGCCTCGTTTTGATCTCCTAAAAATTGAATTTCATTGACAGCAGATCTTCTTTGTGATCCCTTAAAGGGGCAGAGGACAGAGAGCGTGATCAGCTCAGGTTCAGCGCTTAAGCCCAGCAGTATTGCATTCCTAAAAATAAATTCACAAGAGAACAAAAATAGTAATATTAATAATGATAAAAAAAACCCTTAGTCTCTAATAAAAGACAGGGCATGTCTCAATTTCATTATCAAATTAAACTAAATCAGGAAGAGGGCTGAACGAGGTGAATGGTGATTTTTTATTGGCATTTCCACATGCTTAAATTTGTTCAACCTTCTGTTCAATAAGCTCAGCATCTTAGCCACTGAGCCAGCATGTCCCTTTTTATGTAGAGTTTCCTTTATTTTGGAAAGAAAAAACTGAATAGGTTTGCTCTGAATAATGATGGCTGAAGTGTTAGCGATGTAGACCCAAAATGAGTTTTGTGCTCCTCTAGGTGTTTCTGCTTGTTGTCATTTTGTCCACAGGTGAAACGTAAACAGGCATTAACAAGTTATCAATCCATTCCGTCATGGCTGATAAAGGATTTTCTGGAGCCTTGTATGCAGTCATAAATAAGATACCGTGATTGCAGAAAATTGTTTTTCGAGCTGGATTCTTATTTCGCCTTTGCTTTTAAATTTCCAGCCAATGGAAATCACAGCAATAGAAAATTACATTCAGAGGAGAGCACGGACAGCAGCTTGAAAATAACTTGGCTCAAAGGGAAGCAGGGTGTCAAAGAAGGTAGTTACATCTGTGGAATGCCCGGTACCTGGAACCGATTTGTTTCTCTTTACTTTAGAAGGGTGAGAAGGCAGACACGAAGTTGGGCCAGGATGAGGGTGATTCTAAAATGTGAGGATGCAAAGACTGATATTGGGCACATATTGCAGCATTGGACTTATCCAAAGGAGAATATTTGTAGCTCAGGGTTGACATGAGGGGTTCTTGGTGCTCTCGGAGCTTGCTTGTTTTCTTGCAGATGTTTGTTACTCAAACTAGGTAACATTATCAATGCAAGTAGAAGGAAGCCCAGCTCCCTTCTAGCACTGATGATGTTGCCTAGAAAATAAGCGAGCTCAGAGAGCACCGAGGACTCCTTAACCACCACCCTCCTCCCCCTCCTCCTCCTCCTCCTCCCCCTCCCCTCCTCCTCCTCCTCCTCCTCCTCCTCCTCCTCGTTCTGGCCTAGGCAAAACCCCTTTTATTAAACAAATTAAACAAATGACACTATAAGCATCTCACAGCAAAAGAGAATACGGCACACGGCAATATTTCAGAAATGATCGATGCTCTGATCTTTGAGCAATTGAGTAACAGAATGGAAGCCTCATCCATATTACTAACTGGATCGTTTTATTGAGAAGAAAAATGTCCCTACTAAAATCCAGAAGGAGGAGTCAAGCTCAGATCATCTTCCTTTGCTGTTTCAAAGACATTATCTGCAAGACGAGAGAGAGAGAGAGAGAGGGAGGGAGGGAGGGAGGGAGGGAGAGAGAGAGAGAGAGAGAGAGAGAAAGAGAGAGAGAGAGAGAGAGAGAGAGAGAGAGCAAAGTTTTCAAATCCTCCTTAAGACAGTTGGGCTGCTAATCTTTCATTTGACTGGCAGCCATCTTGGAAATCACATCTTTGCAGAGACATTTCAAAGTATTCTCGGTAACGGAAAAACATCCTCTCGATTGCCACAGGAATGAAATTCAGGCATTTAAGACAAAATGAGTTTTTTGCCTGCTCTCAGCTAGGGGCAAAATCAATAGCCCAAATTTAGAATCTCGGAGTTCCTTCAACGGAGGGCTCTTTTAATCCAAATTGATCACAGTCTTCCCAAAGCTTGCTTTAATTTTAAGACCTAAATCACATCCGTATCCTTTACAACTGTCAACAGGTAACTTCCTTGTGGCATAGAGCTGCAAAGGTCAGGTTTGAGAAATGTTGCTATTTCCCAGGGACCAGTTTTACTTCATCCCCTTTGCCAATGGCAGGTAGAATGTTTAAAAAAACACACATCAATGTTTATACCTTCTTAAAGGAGAAAGAGAGCTGGCCTTTTTTTTTTTTTGCTTAATATCTGAGAGGAGAAAGAGACTGGGGTCTCTTCAACAAGTGATAGTACTTCAGTGGGAAAAGCATTAGGTGTTTTTTTCCTATCTGGAGAGGGAGAAGAAGAGGAAGAGAAAGGAGGAGAGGAGAGGAAGCAAGCGAAAGGAGGACAGGAAGCAAGGAAGGAAGGGAAAAGAAAGGAAGAAAGGAGAGGGGAGAGGGAAGGGAGAAAAGAGAAGAATTCAGGCTGAGCAATGGGACACATTTCCCTCAACTGTGTCCCATATTTGTTCTCTTCTTATATGATAACAGTTAACCAAACATGGCTGATCTCGGAAAGATGAGCAAGATGCCACCTTAAATGAGAATCATCGGGGAAACTCAAAGGCCCAAACTAGATCGGGAATGGAAAATCACTTCTGTGTTGTTGCCAAACCACTTGATCTCCATGCGGTGCCCAGGAACTCTGACAAATCCTTACTTATTATCTCAGTCAAGAATATGCCAGAAAAGTTGGATTTTATGAATTTTACTCTTGGGGAATTCTCTTGCCCTGATTGATGGGGTGCTAAGACAAGTTTCGCAAGATCTTGCAAGAGATTAAGACACTTGTGTTTAAACATAGATTGTGACAAATGCTGGAGTTCTTTGTATGGTTTGTTGGATGCCTTCTGCTCAAGCTTTCTCGGTGGGTTTATTGACAGAAGTGAACAAAGCAGATCAGAGTGTGAGGATGGTCTCACACTTTGCATAGATTCTTGGTGAATTTGCTACTCGCAAGTTGAAATGGGGAGCTCTGCATGTAGGTGTATGCTTGCTGCTAATGCTATTTTTTCATAATTCAGTGTATTTCGTGAATACGTTAACTCATTCCTCAGCCAACCTTTCTGGCCTTCTCTACAAACCGTAGGATTTCAACAAGCACAAGTTGATGAGAGCTCTCTGAATGCTGCATTTCTCTCCTTTTTTCCCCCTTCGTTGTTTTTTTTTTTTTTGCCTTTCCATTGCTTCCCTCTGCTACTCATTTTGCTGTCTTTCATTGCCCATGATAGACTCTGATGGATTTTGATAAACAACTTTTCCATTGCATAAGAGAAACAAGGTAAGCCTGTAATTTGAACTACTCGTGTGATTGGAAATGAACAGCGTGACAGCGCCAAGAAAAATTGAATTCTATAATGGACTGCTTTGGGAAATCTTGTTATTCAAGTGTGGGAAAACGTTGAAGAGGTGAAAAGGAGAGGTGAATAAAAGCAGGGGGGGAGAAATACCCACCTCCTTCAAAATGAAACATTCAGACTCACAATATCTCATGTTTTCATGTGTATTTATTATAGCAGAATAACAGAGTTGGAAGGGATCTTAGAGATCTTCTAGTCTAACCCCCCCCCTGTTTGGACAGGAGAACATATACCATCCCAGAGCACTAACTGGGATGTCCAGTCTCTTCTTGGAGCAGTAACTACTTTGAAGGCAAACTATTCCACTGATTAGTTCTTCTCACTGTCAGGATTGATCTTCTTAATTCTAGGTTGGTTCTCTCCTTGATTGGTTTCCACCTGTTGCTTCTTGTTCTGCCCACAGGTGCTTTGAAGAATAGGTTGACCCCCTCTTCTTTGTGGCAACCCCTGAGATATTGGAACACTTTTATCATGCCACCTTTTGTCCTTCTTTTTATTAAACTAGATAAATGTCTCCTGAATTCTAGGTTGCTTCTCTCCTTGGTTAGCTTCCATCCACTGCTTCTTGTCCTACTTTAGATAATAGGTTGACCCGCCTCTTCTTTGTGGCAGCCCCTAAAATATTGGAACATTGTTATCATGTCACCTCCACTTATCTACTCCCACTTTCCTTATATATATAACATTTCTCCCAAGATCTTCAAATAATTGTTGAGGCAAGCAAGTAGTTTTATAAGCTACCTCCTTCCATCAAAGATGGTTCCATGCTGGCAATGCTGTCTCCAAACTGCCCCCCCCCTGGCCCTTTTCCCATCCTCCAGATCTGGTAGAACATTCTAGAAAGAACTCATACTAACAAAATGAAAAAGTGTCAGAGTACAAATACCCATTTGAGAATCAAGAATGCGAAAAGTGAAAAGGTAAATGGGAACAGAAAATTGAGCAGAAAAATCACACCTCCACACTGAGGCTAATAAATAAATGAAGTTTTAACAAATGTTCACCATGTGAGAAAGCTACTCTTTCCTTTCACTCACACATTCCTAAACTAGCAACCTTGAGCTATTTGTAGCAGATGAAAACCTTGTAAAGTCTCGTAGCAACCAACATTGCGTCTTGTTTCATCCCCCGCCTATTCACAAATACACAGAAAAACGGTGAAGGAAAGAATATCTTGCTTTCCTGTTGTAATGCTTGATTGCTCTTGACATGTTGCCAAACTTTTCCTAGCCTTTGGATCGACCTCACTGTCATTACAGAAATGAGAATGAATACAAAGGAAGAGAATATACATCCATAAAAAGAATAGGTGAGTGTTTGAAAAAGGAGCACGTTGGAAAGAAATATTCTACCTCCAGCCAAGCTTATTTCCAAAATCTGAGATCCACCAATAGTGACTGTTCTTTCAAAAATATTTTGAAATGGATTTGAGAATGGAAGAATTAATGAGAATGAGAATGGGGATAGGATAGGATAGGATAGGATAGAACAGGACAGGACAGGAAAGGATAGGACAATAGGAAGAACAGGAGGAATAGGAATAGGATAGGAATAAGATAGGAATGGAATGGAACAGAACAGAACAGAACAGAACAGAACAGAACAGAACAGAATAGAATTTCTTTATTGACCAAGTGTGATTGAACACATGAGGAATTTGTCCCTGATGCATAAACTCACAGTGTACACATAAACAGCAAGCAATAGGTCCTAGATCATAAATCATAGTTACAATCATTAATCATACGTTACAAATAACAATTGATACATCATAAAAAACCAGTAGGGGAAGAGAGTAAGAAAGATGAGAAGTGAGACAGTGCTGTGGGAATTAGGTATTCAGCAGATTGATGGTTGCTTTGGCATGCAATGCCCTATATAGCAGCATCCTGAGAGGAGAAGCTGAAACAGATTATGCCCAGGATGTGAGAGGTCTGTAGATATTTTCTCAGTCCTCTTTCTGGTTCATGCATTATACAGATTCTGATCAACGCACGTTTAAGTCAATACAGGGGTATCCACACAGGTTAAAAAAGGGCAGGGCATTGATTGCATAGTTATGGCTGCTATTTTGACTTTTTCAACTATCTAAGTTCAATCATTATAATCAAATACTTTTTAAATTGGTGATTATCTCCCATGTTTCTGTGTGGGAGTACTGGTCAATTCTTGCATGCCAAACTATTCAGATCAAGTTAGAGAAAGACCATAATGGGAAAAAAAATCCATGTTCTCAATGAGAGTTGACATGACTTGATGGGACACATAATCAATCAATCAAGGAAACAAGAGCAGGCCTCCTACCCACCAGTCATGGGATTTCTCCAAAACTGTCTTCTCCTATGAACATGATTTCCCAAGCAAATTTTCTTTCATCCGATGAAATGAAAAGTGATAGAAATACAATCCACCTCCTTGGTATTAAACCAAACATGCACACATTCCCTTTTAAGCTAGTTAGAGATGAGGCTGCTATCAACGTTATAGGAAAATGCTGTCCGTGCAGACCTTTGAAGAAATTTCTCCACCCAATTACTCTTCCTTCAAACTCAATCAATCAGAATACAGCTGGAAGGGACCTTTGGAGTCTTCTAGTCCACCCCCCTGTTCAAACAGAAGACCCTATTCCAGGGGTGCCAAACACAAGGCCCATGGGCCAGATCTGCCCCACAATCTGGTCGGATCCAGCCCCCGGGGCCACCCTGGAAAATGTAAGGGGCTGGCCCACATCGCCTCAGCCCAGTCTACCCAATGCGAAGAGGAAACATGCTAACAGTTTGTGGAGTGGTGCCAAGCTGGCCACACCCAGCCAGTTGGTCATGCCCACCAGCCCCCCCAAGATCAACCACACCCCTGATGAGGCCCTCAATGAAATTGAGTTTGGCACCGTTGCCCTTTTCCATTCCAGACAAATGGTTGTCCAGTCTCTTCTTAAAAACCTCCAGTGATGAAGCACCTACAACTTCTGGAGGCAAGCTGTTCCACTGGCTAATTGTCCTCACTGTTAGGAAGTTTCTCCTTAATTCCAGGTTGCTTCTCTCCTTGATGAGTTTCCATCCGTTGCTTCTTCTTCTGCCCGCTGATGCTTTGAAAAATAGTTTGACTCCCTTCTTCTTTCTGGCAACCCCTCAAATACTGAACACTGCTAGGAAGTTTCTCCTTCATTCCAGGTCCTGCAACCGTTCTGCAAATTTTCCACTCCAAAGTGGGTGGAGAATTTTGTAGATCAAGCAACGTTCCTAGCCACTATCCCAAAGCATCTCTCATTCTTGATGAAGGATGAAAGAAGTGTAGTCTGAGATGTTAGCCAATAGATTTTTTTTAAACGTCTTCTGTTAAATAACTGGGTTGTGTCTTTGCAATTACATCATAAAGAATTGATCTATCTGCAAAGGTACTTAGGATGTGGGTTCTTGTGTCTAATCAATATATAAGTAAATTAATCTCGCCCCGACTGTTCTCAGCGCTACTTTCTCCTCTTCAAAGTCAGAACTGAGCCTTGCATGACTCATTAAATCACCCAAAGCCTAATATTAATTAACTTTTTTTAAAATGTACCTTTTTCAGCCAAGGAACGCCTCTCTTTCTTCCTACCATAAGGGTGGCTTTGAAACAGCTTGCCACAAAGGAAGAGAGAACGGATTTGCTTCAATGCCCTCTCAGTCGCAAACAATTTTAGACTCTACAATATTCATATCTCTTTCTCTCTTTCTCTCTATCTCTATCTATCTATCTATCTATCTATCTATCTATCTATCTCTACCATTTATCTTTCATCTATCTTTTCATCTATCTTCTATCATCTATCATCTATCTATAACTATCATCTATCTATCATCTATATCTATCTATTCATCTATCTATTTATTGTCTCTCATCTATTTCTAACTATCATCTATCTATCTATTTATCATGTATCTATCTCTATCATCTATTTATCATCTTTCATCTATCACCTATCTACAACTATCAATACAATACAATCATCTATCTATATCTCTAGCTATCTATTTATCATCTATCTATCATCTAATTATCTATCCATCATCTATCTCATCTGTTTGTCTTAGTATCATATTTTTGATTTATATGCTATGCCCTTTCTAGCAAGTGACTCTTTTATATCACAATAACTTTTGCTTTACTGATAGTCTTTTATAATAGCCGAGTCTTAATAATCCAAGCAACAGAATGAGGGGGGGGGAAATATATACTCTTAACATATTCTGAGAAAATATGTCCCAGAAATTATTAGATATTTATAATTGGTGCTTCTGGGTGTTGTCAACACCTTTAATTAGATAAATCCTTTGTTGTTGATTTTTTTTGTAGTTTCCAATATTATTATTTTTTTTCAAATGTGAGGCATCACGTTTGTAACATTTTCATATTTCCTCCTTGGAGTTAGTGCTTAAAGCCACTTTTGTTCTGCTAAATTGTTCAATGGGCTGTATATTTATTTATTTATTTTGAATAAGGCTTACAACGCAGATTCAAGGTGACGTTCCCACTCCCTTTGCAGCTCAAACGATGGGAGGTGTTCTGTTTTGGGAAAGGAACCCTCATGAGGATTTTATTTTAGCTGTACTCTGCAATTCTCTTCGGTGGTATTAGTTGAAGTGGGCAAGACCCATCTTCAAAGCCTGGGAATAGATGACCCATTGGGTGAAGCTGTGAAGTACCCCAATGAATTGGCTGTGAAGACAAAGATATGCAAAGCATTGATGCAATTTCTAGCAAATCCATGCAGATTCTCATTCTTTTGGCCCTTTTTTGCTTCTCCCACCAAGCAGCACATGTGTCAGTGTTCCAAATAGCATCAAAAAGTAAATCAGAGTCCAAGGCAAATGATTCCTCAACATTCCAATTGATTAAGAGAGCCATGTTGGCACATCTGGCGAAACCCAAATCTGAAAGCTTCCCGGTTTTCCCCACCCAGTTCAAAGTTCAAGATGTTGCCCCCATACCCACAAGTCGGCCACATGGTCCAATCTCCCACTGCCATGCTGTCAGTTCCACCCATCCAGTTCCGGTCAGGTGCAGAGGTGCAAAGATAAAAGATGACCTTGGCTTTCTAGAAAGGATTTTGTTATGGCTGCATAGCATCTAACTCCGTACAATCCTCCCTCCCATTTTCCCACAATAGGAAATGCCTAGTAGAATAATAGAAAGTGTGGCAGGCCAAAGATCCAAAAGAAAAGAGGGCTGCGGGCCTGACACCATAATCTACAAGCATCAACTTTGCCAGGAACAACCCCTCCCCCCAAAAAAAAACCCCAACCATCACCTTGCTTTCTTTGCAAATCAAGTATCTGGAGTGATTCCCAGAGGTGTTGTCAGTCCCTAGTGATTGAAAGCTCTGTATAATAACATGTTTTCCACTGCCATCTTTGGGGAAGAGCTCTCTTTCAGGATGTCAACTTTTGACTCAGCTTTTTCACAGATGATTCTCAAAGGAGAGGAGAGCTCCAACCTTTAAAATGTAACATGGGATGGGAGGCTATAATTTCTGCTTAAATGATGCAGGATACATTACTTGTCATATTTCCATCAACTGTAATGGAAACACAATGTAATTGTTGAGCAGAAATTGCTCACATTATGGCAGCTGGAAATCAAACACAGAGGAGGGCCAGGTGTGAGCGTTCTTAAGCTGTCAGGAAAAAAAAACCAGAAGAACAGAGCTGGAAGGGACCTTGGAGGTCTTCTAGTCCAACCAATGGAATGTTATTCCCTTGTAAGTATGAACTTTATCAAAAAAAAATATTACAATTTCAGATACTACTCAATTCACTCTGTGTTTTACAGATCCTTCCTTCCTTCCTTCCTTCCTTCCTTCCTTCCTTCCTTCCTTCCTTCCTTTTTTCTTTCCTTTTTTCTATGCCACCCATTTCACTAGCTCATTATTACTGTCAATTTTAAGTGTGTTGAAATGACAGATATCAGTGATATGTGCAGACAGACCCTACAGAGGGCTTATGTTAAGAATCTCTCCGTCCATCCAGGACACCTCTATTAAAATTGAAAAGGAAAAGAATCAAAAGACAAATATTGAACAGCAATATGCTCTCCTCTGGCTTTGGAAAAGTTTTCTTTTCCTGAGTTTCAAAGCATCTAACTCTTTTTTTTGGAGCCCTTTAGAATTCCCTTAGCATTTCCTTTGGAAGTACTGTAGAATCCCCAAGACTGTTCTCCTGGTAGTAGAAAATCCCGGTTCTTCCCTTCTCCCTTCATAGACAACCCAAATGTCTTGAGTTTCATTAAAGATGGTTCCTTGTTTCATCAAAATCCCTGGACCATCTCAAGGTCAATATAGATTTTGTGATTATTTTCTTTTGCCTTCCTCAGGGATTGCCAATGTCTGTTACTAACTGAGGATGGAGAAGCAAAGAACTGATTTATACAAAGGAATGATTTCCTTTCTGTCTTTCTGCAGAATGAGTTCAATTGTGTGCCTTTTCAGGCTTCGCATCTTCACTCTCCGATGTGATTGTTTTACCAACACTATAGAGAATCGAGTGTTCCCTTCAAACGTGATCCCACATGGAATAGGGGGAAATGTAAGAAAATTAACTCTGTAGTAAAATAGGCTTAGTACAGAGGAAGGAAGGAAGGAAGGAAGGAAGGAAGGAAGGAAGGAAGGAAGGAGGAGGGAAAGGAAGAAAGGAGGGAGGGAGGGAAGGGAGGAAAGAAGGAAGGGATAGGGAGGGAGGGGAGAGAAGAATGGAAGGAAGGAAGGAGGGAGGGAGGGAGGGAAGGGAGGAAGGAAGAAAGGAGGGAAGGAAGGAAGGACTTGGTATCACACAACTGTGAGCCATTGCTTGCTTTACATTCGCAAGTAAATTGGAGGAAAATATGATAGGCTTATAATTTGATTTAAGCTCTGCTTGACTGATGGATAATGGACTAATGAAAGCAGCACATCAAAGACCTGGACTAACAATAGTTTGCTTTTTTCCATATTGCTTTGATATCAAATTTGAGCAGTCCCCAAGACATCCATCTTCAAAACCAAGGATTTAAATATTAAATACCCATAATACCCCCCAAAAAAATTCAGCCTCAATGACCATACTCAAGACATGGGGAAACAGCAGGTATTCCTTACTGGGGAAAAGGACAATTGTCATACCATCCAAAATCTTAGAAGCATGTCTGGGAACAGAATAACAGAACTGGAAAGGAACTCGGAGGTCTTCTAGTCCAACCCCCTGCTCAAGTAGAAGACACTATAACATTTCAGATAAATGCCTGCCCAGTCTCTTCTTAAAAGCCTCCAGTGATGGAACACCCCCAACCTCTGCAGGCAAGTTGTTCCATTGGTTAATTGTCCTCACTGTCAGGACATTTTTAGGTTGCTTCTCTTCTTGATGGGTTTCCATCCATGGCTTTATGTTCTCTGTGCTCAGCATGGTCCTCTTTCTTGGAGGGGCTTAAGCAAGTTGAAAAGATCTCCTTGCACATAGGCTAAAACTCAGTTAGCTTGTACACCGCCCTGAGTCTCTTCTGAGAGAGGGGCGGTCTAGAAATTGAATAAAGTTAAGTTAAGTTAAGTCAGTTGCATTCCCCAATCTGAGTTGTAAAGTCTGACCTGAATAAAAGATAAGCACCTACCGCAAGCTGCTAAGATCCGTACCTCCTATCCAAGAAAGACAGACCTTTATAGTGATTGCTCAAGATCAGGAATCAATATTATCCTGCTTCCTGGACCTAAACTGGACCCAGCAATTCTGAATAAACCATAAGGAGGGGCACAAATGACTTCCTTTGCAAAGCCTCAAATGCTTGTACGGTAAAGGTACCCCTCGTACATATGTGCTAGTCGTTCCTGACTCTAGGGGGCAGTGCTCATCTCCATTTCAAAACCGGAGAGCCAGAGTCATACAAAGACGTCTCCATGGTCATGTGGCTGGCATGACTCAATGTCAAAGGTGCACGGAACGCTGTTCCCTTCCCACCAAAGGTGGTCCCTATTTTTCTACTTGCATTTTTACACGCTTTCGAACTGGTAGGTTGGCAGAAGCTGTGACAAATAACTGGAGCTCACTCTGTTACATGGCACTAGGGATTCGAACCGCTGAACTGCCAACCTCTCTGATCAATAAGCTCAGCATCTTAGCCACTGAGCCACCGCATCTCTATTCAAACATCCCTATTCAAATTTGTACCTTCACTTAAGTAGTTTTCCTCCTCCAGCCTGCCTTTTTTTCACACTAATATTTCACCCAAGAACTCTCTTTCTCCCGGATAAGCTTCCCTCCCCTGTTCCTAATCAATTTATGTAGCTCCCCCTTCTTAGCGATGCCAGGAGAAGCCAGCTGGTGCCCTACCTCCCCTCCCCATTGCTATTAAGGCTTGAGTCAGCAATTCCTGACATTAATTTTCAAGCCAAGGTGAGGTTCACCCATTGCAGAGACTCTGCGGTAGTAATTTGCTGTCGTCCAGACCTTCTCGGCGGTTTTGCTGGATGGATTTCCCCCTCCTCCTCAGCAGGCATGTCACATCCTCGGAACATGGCAGTCTGCCATGTCTCTCATTAATAGAACAGGCTCCTGAGATGCAGGCAAGAGATTTTTCAAGAGGCGAAGTGGATTTCGTATAGCTCTCTCATGCAAATTCTTGCTTTTGGGAAGGAAAGAAAAGGAGACCAAGAAATCATCCAACGGGCTTACTTTGCCAAGTGCTGAACCTGGGGAATTGGAAAGGCTTATGAGAATATCTAATTGGTGTCTGAGGATCTATTGCCTTCCTTGAATTGATTTTCATCACCCTCCAGAGAATAAAATAGAGTAAAACATAGCTGGCGTAGTTGAAGTTACTTCCGAAAATATGCAGGCATGTTGACTGATCAGGTATGCGAAGATCTCTGTGGATCCCATTTGGGAGCAGAGTCTTGGCTGAGAGCAAAACACAAGCCAGAGTGAAATGTCTATGGAGATTCTCAGTCATCCAGGTCATGGTTATCCCAAAGGTGCTTTCTGGTTTATTTCTTTCATTTAGGAATGGAATGGAATGGAATGGAATGGAATAGAATAGAATAGAATAACAGAGTTACAAGGGACCTTGGAGGTCATCTAGTCCAACCCCCTGCTTAGGCAGGAAACCCTACACCACTTTCAACAAATGGTTGTCCAATCTCTTCTTTAAAACCTGCCAGTGTTGGAGCTTTCACAACCTCTGGAGGCAGTTTGAGCTGTGCTTTCCGCAGGATGTTTTCTACTCCGTGTCCCTTTAGCGTTGGGGCGCAGGCTTTTGGGGATGACTCCAGTTGCCGCTCGAAAAACACCTTAGGGACAGGTCAGAGTTGTGAAGTAAAAGTAAAGGAATCCCTGTGAGTTTTACTCAAATAATTGTACCCAATTTTAGGAGGTGGTGCTTATCTCTATTTTGAGGCCATTAAGCCATGGCTGTCTAAAGGTGTTTCCACAGTCATGTGCCCAGCATAACATCATGCAACAGTGAGGAGCAGGGGTGGGCTTCAAACTTTTTAGCAAGGGGTTCCTTTCTGATCGACAAGCTCGGCGTCTTAGCCGCTGAGCCACCACGTCCCTGTAATATAAGTAGAACACAATAAAATTGCTGGCTTGGGCTTTTCACAAATGATTGCTTGTGATTTATGCCAACAGCCAGGGTGGGGGGAGGTTTAGTATGAAGGAAAAAAGCACTTGGGGAAACATGATAAGAACATAAAAGGGGGAAAACGCCAGGAAATATGGTCATAAACTATTCTTTGTGGCCACAAAACATGGCCTAGAAAATGGGTATCAGGTGCAGCTACTTTAATTTCATTTAGAATTCAAGGACAACATTAAGATCTGTAGGACAGTAGAACAGTCCAGCTGTTGAAACGGAGAATTCTTCATCTCTGAGGTTTTCCAGGAAGAAGCTGGTTGGTTTAATTAGTTTCCCTGTATGCTGCAGAAAGTAGAATTAAATCATCTTGGGCTTCTTTGCAACTCTTCTGCCTGTGAGTTGAGTCTTTACAGAAAAAACGGATGGCAGGAGATGACCTTGGGTGAAGGTGACCAATCCATTCAGATCCATCCTGTCTCCGTTGTGTTTCCCATGCTTCTTAACCCCACACAAAGAACATCAAATAGCAAGTGTATTTTCATGAGCAGCTTTCCTTAAATGGATTGGATCTTAGTTTCTGTAATTCTGCAGGATAGCAGATGATAAAGGTAAAGGTTCCCCTCACACATATGTGCTAGTCGTTCCCGACTCTAGGGGGCGGTGCTCAACTCCACTTCAAAGCCAAAGAGCCAGTGCTGTCTGAAGACCTCTCCGTGGTCATGTGGCTGGCATGACTCAATGCCAAAGGTGCATGGAACTCTCTTCCCTTCCCACCAAAGGGGGTCCCTATTTTTCTACTTGCATTTTTACGTGCTTTCGAACTGCTAGGTTGGCAGCAGCTGGGACAAGTAATGGGAGCTCACTCCATTATGTGGCACTAGGGATTCGAACTGCTGAACTGCCGACCTTTTTGATCAACAAGCTCAGCATCTTAGCCACTGAGCCATGAGTTCCTTAGCATAGTATAGTATATATACATTAATGAACTGTACGTTGGAAGAGTAGTCATTTCTGAATAAGCTGTTCAGTGTGGAAGTTCATTCAGTTCTTGGGATAGAAAAGGGCAGATGGTCAGCGTATTAATCCCAAACAGAAAATTTGAAATGGGAACATTTTACACTCTGAATTACTCATATATGAGCTCCGTATAGACAGAACTGGAATATTTAGCCTCCTTAAACATTTAGATGTTCTTGTTAAAATGCATTGCATGAAACCAGGCTTGGAGTCATTATCCATTATTTTTCTTAAGTTGTAATTCACTGAGAAAGGAAATATGATAATGAAAAGCACATTTCACTTTCCAGGGGAAGGTAAAAAGTTGGGGGGGAAAAACAAAAAAGCGAAGGGTCAAACCATCCCTAGAGCTAATCTCCCCCATTATCTGGATATTCATAAGTTGGTCAGAAATTTTGCTTTTAGGATTCAGAGATCAATCCAACAAAATTTCCATCGACGTTACAGAATCCTCTTGTTTTGAAATCACAATGAAAAGACGACTGTTTTGAGCTGCAGATCCTTCACTGGCATTATAGTCTTTTCTGTTGTCCCCCTCTCTCTTTCTCCTCTCTCTTTTCTTTTTCAGAGAAAGGAAAACTCTCTGCCAGAAAATATTAGCTCAAAAGAACAATAATACAATGTTCATCATCTCAATCAGAATAGAGCTGGAAGGGATCTTGGAGGTCTTCTAGTCCAACCCCTCCCCATTTCAGACAAGTAACTGTCCAGTCTTTTCTTTAAAATCTCCAGCGATGAAGCATCTACAACTTCTGGAGCAAAGCTGTTCCACTGATTAATTGTCCATTCCAGGTTGCTTCTCTCCTTGATTGGTTTCCATCCTTTGTCTCTTGTCCTGCCCTCAGGTGCTTTGGAAAATAAGTTGACCTCCTCTTCTTTGTGGCACTCCTCAAATCCTGGAAGACTGCTATCATGTCCCCCCCTGGTCCTTCTTTTCTCTCGACAAGCCAAACCAAAATCCTGCAACCATTCTCTTCCTGTACGAGTCTGCAATTTTCAGAAGAATCCAACAAAATGTGCCAATGGACAATAGCCAACATCTTTCTCTTCCCTAGAACAGGCATCACACAGAGGGAAATCATTAACCTTACCAGCAATTTTAAGTACAGCTCTAAAATCCACTGTGCCTCTCTCTAAATCCCTCTTTCTCAGGAATACTATCCACAAACCCATCCCTCCAGCTAATAAAGACTAATTACTAGTTGTATTTCTCCCTGGACATATACGAAAATTGTGGAAGGGTATTTATAGCGTGAGTCATAAAGGGCGAACCCCAAGATGGCCGTTAGAAGGACACTGTCCTCACTTGTTCTGCTTCTATTTGTTCTCGAGAAAATATCCTCAGATATCAACATTGTCAGCCATCACAGAAATTAGCCAGGGTGGAAATCTTAATAGAACAGAACAGAATAGAATAGAATAAGAAAGTAAAAAATGGAATGGAATGGAATGGAATGGAATGGAATGGAATAGAATAGAATAGAATAGAATAGAATAGAATAGAATAGAATAGAATAGAATAGAATAGAATTCTTTATTGGCCAAGTGTGATTGGACACACAAGGAATTTGTCTTTGGTGCAGATGCTCTCAGTGTACATAAAGAAAAATAAATTAGAATACATGCATCAAGAATCATAAGCTACAACACTTGGTGAAAATCATAGGTTATTAATAAGCAATCAAATTATACTAGGAAACAAATAAAACAATATAATGTGTAAAGATACAAGCAACATTTGTGGGAAGAGATAGGTACTAGGAAGGAAGAGAAGAATAATAGTAATACAATCTTAGTAGTTAATATGACAGTGTTGTGGGAATTTGTTGTTTAGCAGAGTGATGGCATTTGGGGAAAAAAAACTGTCCCTGTGTCTAGTTGTCTTGGTGTGCAGTGCTCTATAGCATTGTTTTGAGGCTAGAAGTTGAAACAATTTATGTCCAGGAAGTGAGAGGAAGTTATTTTCACAGCCCTCTTTTTGACTCGTGCAGTATATAGGTCCTTGATGGAAGGCAGGTTGGTAGCCATTGTTTTTTTCTGCAGTTCTGATTCTCCTCTGAAGTCCGTGTCTGTCTTGTTGGGTTGCAGAGCTAAGTTATGGAGGTGCATATGACAGACTCAATGCTTCCTCTGTAGATCTGAATCAGCAGCTCTTTGGGCAGTTTGAGCTTCCTGAGTTGGTGCAGAAAGAAAATTCTTTGTTGTGCCTTTTTGATGACGTTTTTTGATGTTAGGTGTCCATTTTAAGTCTTGAGGTATGATAGAACCTAGAAACCTGAAGGTCTCTACTACTCTAACTCTCTTGGATATAATATGTCACTTCATACGGAAGCCCAAGCTTCACCAAGGTTTATATATTTCACTGACCTCATCGCTGTGATGTGATTAATTTCACTCTAATGCTTCTGTCTCTCCCTTAGTTCCATTTCCTGAAACAAGGTGGGATTGAATTTCTTCATTCACTCCTCATTCATCATGTAAATCAGATCCATTAATATCTTCCTCAATCTCTGAAAGATATCTCTGATTTAATGGCCCTTCTTGGATAACGTGTGAGATCCCCATTTTTCTGGGACTTATTTTTCCTTTTCAATCTATTTTTGTAAATTTAGGATATCCAGGGTGACTTTAATCCCTTGAATAGGGGTTTAAGCATTTTCAAAGGCCAACTATTCTATTAAATCTCGGAGATCAGTATCAATTAATCCAGCTAAAGAAGGAAGATTAAGGAGAAGAGAGGAAACGCAAAACAACTACACAAAGTTGTATGCATTACGCATGTTTCTGCATAACCATGGAACATTATATTTGCCTTCTTCTGAGCTAAGCTTCCCCAAAAAGCACGAAGCAGATTCCTGGTCCTGACAAAACCCCTTTTGTTAAACAAATGTGAATTCCTTTCATTCACATTCAGCCAAGGCCTGGCAAAGAGTCTTTCAAAGGTGAAGTTATATCTGCCATAAAAATATTTTCTTCTGGCAGCTCTGCGCATGCACCCACTGGGAACAGGCTCCAGCTGTTCCTCTGCCTCACTGCTGTCTAGCTCTGAAGGCAGATGAGAACTGTCAGACAGCCTTGGCCCCCTCTCTTCCTTCAACACAGAGCCCTCGTCCGAGCCTTCCCCAGACTCCACGTCTAGCTCATGTTCCTCCCCAACCTCCTCACTGTCTGACTCTGATGCCAGCAGTGGCTGGCACTGGTGGGCCACAACAGTAAGCCAAAAAAAAATGTTGACTGACACAAGGTCAACCTCTGGCTTTTAGTTGAGAGGGATTTTTTTAAAAAAAATGCTTGAAGAATTCATTAAAATACCCCATGCAAAATAACTGAAACTCTATCTTCCAAATGAATCACCTTGAAGTGAGCTGTGCCTGGAATAATGTGCCATAGGCCTTAGCAGACAAAAATCCCAGAGATATGCATTAAAAGATGGGCTTAGAGAGTTCTAGGAACCTATTTGGGGAATTTGTCCAGGCACATGTGTCAAAGAACATTGACTCCAGACAATAGTTGAAATCGGACGCATGAAACTGATTTCACAATTCCATTTTTTACATGGGGCTGCAAACAATGGGTTCATTGGATTATCATCCAATTGAAGTTTTATAACTTACCCTGCCCTTAAGATGCTTCAAGACTGTGTTATATTTGCAACAAGATTATACTTCTACATGTGGTCTATTTATTTTTAGAAAAGGAAGACTGATCACATTTGTGGCCAGGGCGTCTGCACTGGGGCCCCATCTCCCCTAATTGGATAAATGACAGTTCTGTAAGAATGGTTTACAATATCCTTTGGAGCAATTGTTTCTGATTCACTCATATTATGTCTTCTGACATGGACAATAAATTTAACTGTCCAGTTCATCATCAGCCTTGAAAAACCTAAAACAGATTATTGCCCTTTTGTTGAATGCCTATAAACAGACAAAATATTCATGTTTTATCTCAAGGGATTGCAGTATATAATTACCATTTTTTGAGATTTCTTTGCCAGGTCGTTAGTTAATTAGATAATAAACTAGTGAATGCTAATCTGTGTATGTATTTGTGTGTACTTATGTGTGTTTATGTGCAAGTGAGGGACACAGTGGCTCGGTGGCTCAGTGGCTAAGACGCTGAGCTTTCGATCAGAAAGGTTGGCAGTTTGATTGTTCGAATCCCTAGCACCCAATAATGGGGTGAGCACCCGTTCCTTGTCCCAGCTCCTGCCAACCTAGCAGTTCGAAAGCATGTAAAAATGCAAGTAGAAAAATAGGAACCACCTTTGGTGGGAAGGGAACATCATTCCTTCCGCCTTCGGCATTTCGTCATGCTGGCCACATGACTACAGAGATGTCTTTGGACAGCGCTGGCTCTTCAGCTTTGAACGGAGATGAGCACCGCCCCCTAGAGTTGGGAATGACTAGCACATATGTGCGAAGGGAACCTTTACCTTTACCTATGTGTAAGTATATTTGTGAGGGAGGGAGGGAGAGAGAGGGAAAGAAAGAAAGAAAGAAAGAAAGAAAGAAAGAAAGAAAGAAAGGGAGGGAGGGAGGGAGGGAGGGAGGAAGGGAGGGAGGGAGAGAGAGAGAGAGAGAGAGAGAGAGAGAGAGAGAGAGAGAGAGAGAGATATGCATTATTGTCCTGGCACCAGGAAATTTTCAAACACAATATGCAGCTATTGGTAACACACTAATACTAAATATTGATGAAAGATTGCGGAAAAATGGATATTGCCAAATGATGTTGACTCTCAAAATGAGAAATTGTCTAGAAACAAATTACTCTACAAACATCCCCTGTGATGGACACGCGATGATATATTTGAACAGGGGGAATCTTTAATGTTTTGCTTGTGTATATAATCTTTTGCGGCTGTGGAACATGCAGCTAAACCAAGGAAACTCCGCCTCTTTGGGATGCTTTGTTCCACATTCTACATGTTTCTTGTAAATAGGAAATCTAAAGAAGGTCATGAGAAAAGTAGCTTGGATGGTAACCAGGATATTAACGGAGAGAAAAAAGAACATTCTCCGAAGTAAGTTCGTACCATAACATCCTCAGAACATCGGTATCCTTCCATTCTTTTCAGGTGATTGGTAACCCACTAGAAGCTAGACCTACCATCTCACCATTGTAGGAAATGCAATCAGGTGAGTTAATTCAACTTTATTGTAAAGCTTCATTAACAAAATCTTGCAAGTCTGAAAGTGCGAATCACCTGCTGTCTCTTTTATGGCTTGAGTGTCATGCCTGCAAGCCAGTGGTGAAATTCTTTTTTTTTTTTTTGCTATTGGTTCTGTGGACGTGGCTTGGTGGGCATGTCAGGGGAAGGATACTGCAAAATCCTCATTCCCTCCCCACTCTGGGGCCAGCCAGAGGTGGCATTTGCCGGTTCTCCGAAGTACTCAAAAGTTCCGCTACTGGTTCTCCAGAACCTGTCAGAACCTGCTGAATTTCACCCCTGCTGCAAGGCATCTTTTCTTTTGGACTTCAGGCCTGCCACGCTTAGTTTTTTTAGCAATCCTGGCAGTTAGTTAGATTGATTCCTTTCTGAGCCTTTTTCTCTGTCTGTTATACAGCTGTGGGCTATGCTTTCTCTTGTCTCTTATCCAATGTTAAACACTCCACCTGTCCGTATAAAAACAAGCATCGAGCCTTAGCTTTCCATATTAGACCATAAAAGTGATGCTAAGGGATAGGGAAGATTCCCCCTACCATGTTGCACTGCAGAGACTTAGTTGTCCTTCCTTATGAGTCAGAAGAAGCTGATATCATTTTGAGCTGCTGACTTTCTGGCACAGCAGGAGCTGTGCCGACACAACATGGGGAGAAAAATTAGCTGGCGCGTTTCATTGAAAATCATGAAACTCATCTACGAATACTAAAATGGAGATTATCGCCTTGGAGGTACACAAGGAGTTAATTTCTCCTGGTTTTATGAAAGAACACACACACAGGTTTGTGGTTGCTCCTAACCAACGCTTTCTGCTTTTCATTGACATCTTCCACCTCTCGTTTTATCTGTGGGCAACCTTGAAATCAGGAAAAATAAAGTTCTACCTTAAGAGAAATAAATGTGTGTGGCTAGGGCAGGGGTCAGCAACCCTGCGGCTCTGGAGCTGCATGTGGCTCTTTTATCCCTCTGCTGCGGCTCCCTTTTGCTCAAAATATGCATCACAACCGCCAATGTGCAACGGCATACAATTTATTGAGCCTTTCGGTAGGCCAACCATGGATAAATCCAAGGAAAGAAAAAGTTTCAGAAGGAAACAGAATGTTTAATTCAACTCCATATGCTCGTTCTGTGGCCACTCAGGAAATAGCCAGGCACGGGAAGGATTTTGGGCTCCCGGTATTTTCCTTTTCTGTGGGAAACGGGTCCTAATGGCTCTTGGAGTATTCGAGGTTGCCGGCCCCTGGGCTAGGAATATAACATTGAAAGGTGGGTTACTGGGGTCTAAATTAGAATTCACTCAGTAACCTGTTATGGAGTCTTCTGGCTCTCTTTCCTGAGTCATTTGAAATCATTTATCCAGGCTGCTTCACGTTGCAACTTGTAAACGTGGGGAAATCCATTTCCTAATTAAATGGCAGACTAACCACACAGGTAGGCTTTATGAGAAGACAGAGAGGGTTTATTGGGCTTCCAGAGTCTCCACGTCAGGCATGGCCAACCTTTTCGGCACCGAGTGCCTAAAAGGTGCACATGCGCACCCATAATGTAATGCGTGCAGGACCCCCGGTGTGCACCCCACCCCTGTGTGTGCCCTGCACATGCACCCCACCCCCACACATGAACCCTGACCTCCACGGGTGCGCAGCAGAGACCCGAAAACCAGCTGGCTGGCGGGAGGTTCAGACAAATGCGCGGCGGAGCTCAGCTGGGCTCTGTGTGTCCCCTGTGGCATGTGCGCCATAGGTTCACCATCATGGCTCTATGCAATTCCAGAAATCCTCTACCTCTTGCTTATTTTATGGAAAGTCCTGGTTTTTCTTTCTTTTTCTTTTTTAAAAAGGAAGTTGTAACTTTATTGATTCTGGGCCCTGGCCATCCCCAAACATTAAATAACATGTAATTAAAGAAGAGGTCAGTACAAAAAGCCCAATTGAGTGCTCCGTAAATCTGCGCGGAAACATAGAAACTGTCCGGCGGACTAAATGGAAAGAACATGCTTTTATTGATTTTATTTTTATTTACTTATCAGATTTCTAAAGCCACCTAATCGTCAAGCAACTGAAGAAAGAATGCAGGGTGGCTAACAATAGAACAACTAACATAATTCACAGACCCCTGGGGATGATTAAAAAAACAAAATAGACAACCCTCTTTTTGACTTGTGCAGTATCCAGGTCCTTGATGGAAGGCAGCTTGGTAGCCATTGTTTTTTCTGTAGTTCGGATTATCCTCTGACGTCTGTGTCTGTCTTGTTGGGTTGCATAGCTCAGGAATACCTTTCCATTACTTAAAAAGATGTTGCTGAACAAATATAGATTTATTTCCATACTAGCTCTGTTTTTGTGGTAGCTTACCAAGTCAAAGGCCATCTATAAGAATTTGCAATGTGGGAATAGAGAAATGACAGTGGGAGGGCCGCAACCTCTGTAGGGTTGTCCATCAGCACCCAAAAGCCAACTACAACAATGTTACACCTACCAGCAATTAAAGCATTTAGCACTATGGCTATGTGAAAAGAGAGTGTAATTCAGCTACTATGTGCACTTAACACTTCACCAGCGTTTTACATCTTCTAATCCAAGGTGACACCATTAACGAGTAATTAACAAAGTGCTTCAATTATTCTCACTGCAAATAAGGCAAGTGATGTAGTCCCCCACCTCTGGTCTCCAATAAGGTTTTTAATGACTGCTTCTTTCCAGGAGTCCTCCAGCACTGTTAATTAATTTACTATCGTCTGCAGTGATTTTATAAGATGGAGACAGTTGGTGCACCCAAGTGCTTTCTGAGCTAATCTGGAAGGGTCGAAGATGCAAAGTAAAACAGGAAGGAACCATTTGGCAACAAACACATAAACAGACTGAAGATGGACCTCAATTTCTACTGGACAGAGAGATGAAGAAATCAAGGCTCTTTGCATAATTGTGCCCATTTGATCTAGACTTTAGGAGGTATCCATGTTGATTGTAAATATTTAAAAGAGTGGTGATGTCCACTTAATTGAGAAATAGACAAAATGAGGATTATTGACATTAACGTGCCTATGGACACCTCTCTAGCCATTTCCCTGCTTCCCTTGCTCCATACTTCATTGTCTCAATTCCTATATTCTTAGGGTTTTTTTTTAATGGTGGTGAGAAAAATACAAAGATAGATTCAGAGGCAGAGAAAAGTGCCTTTGTATTGCAATTCCTAAATGTAAAATCCACTTTATCATCTTCTCCTTCTCCACCCATCTTCTCCTCCTTTTCCCTCTCCTCCTTCTCCTTCTCCTCTAGCCATCTTCTCCTTCTCCACACTTCTTCTCCATTTTCTCCTCCTCTTTCTCCTCCTCCTCCTCCTCCTTTTCCTTCTCTTTCTTCTTCTTCTTCTTCTTCTTCTTCTTCTTCTTCTTCTTCTTCTTCTTCTTCTTCTTCTTCTTCTTCTTCTTCTCTTTCTTCTCCTTATTCTCCTTTTCCATCCATTGTCTCCTTTTCCTTCACCCATCTTCTCCTCCAGCCATCTTCTCGTCTTTCTCCTTCTCCTTCTCTTTTTCCTTCTCTTTTTTCCTTCTTTTTTCCTTTTCCTTTTCCTTCTCCTCCTTCTCCTCCACTCACTTTGTCCTTCTCTCCCCGTCTTGCCCTCTTTCGCCTTCTCCTTTCGCTCCTCTCCATGAGAATCTTGATGCCACTTTACCTGTATTTCTAATATCTTATGCCGGTATAAATGCAATTCATTTTTTCAAGGTTGTCCCCGGCAAATGGCTAAATATTGAGTCAGCAGACTCTTTCAGACAATACAAGGACAAAACTGTGCTTCTAAGCGTTTTTGAGGGATCCTTTGAAACATTAATATTATAAATCTTACAGCCTCCACCTTCCAAAGCCGGTGTGATGTGAGACTTTATTCATCTTTGTTTTTGTTTACTTCAAGAAGAACAGAATTTGTGACTAAATTAAAGAGACCTAAGAATGCATCTATATTTCTACCCAAAACCTAAGATGCTATCCAAGGATCTGTTTTGAGATACAAATGCCATAAAAAAAATTCATTAAAGTCAAATAAGTGATATTTCTCCAGGTATGCTTCTATTTGGGACCTAGTGGTAAATTTTAAAATCTAAAAGTAACTTACAGGGTCTCCAAGTCACATTTTGTTCTTGAGATTTCTGTCTGTTGAAATAAGCCACTTAGAAAAACAGAGTGGCATGTCAACGGGGTAGCATTACTTGGGAATAAATAGACAATAAATCCCAGATTATTTTATCTAATGTGCCAATCAATATACGGTATGTGAAATTACAGGTAAATTCACACATGAATTATATTTCAGATTTAATACACCTTGTTATGAATCAGATCTATGGATGAAAATGGAAGATACCTCATCAATTTAGGCCACAGTGGGAAGTAGCATTATTACTACTGTGAAAGTCTCCATATGTCGCAGCCATGGCGACAATTCATACACACAGGTCCCCCCCAAATAGTGACACAAATATATTATACATCAACTTCTGTAGGTAGGATTTGAAGCAAATACCTACTGAGGTTGATTCGCTCTGCATTTTGTGATCGGTGTTTAACCAAAGGAAAATGATAAATCTTTCTGAGATATTATAAAAAGGTCAAGTGGTATTAATTCATTTGCACAACTTATTGGAATGCATATTGCAATCCGTGTGGCTTGCTGATTAAGAAGAAGTGGCCAATTAATTTCAAACCTGCCTGCCTGGCGCCACGGGGCCCACCAGAACTCACCTTCTTAACCCAGAAGAAAATGGGTCACGTGCCCACAGACCCCTTTCAAGGGGAAGTGAAGCAATGCAGCACAAGGAGGGAAGGAGAAGGGACCGGAAATTGTTCTGCACCACTTCAAGTTTCAAAGTGCTATGCAAAATGTAGCACCAAGCACTCAAGGAATATTTAACACGTGTCAGTTTCATGTTTCACTTGAAATGGACTATTGCTGCTAGAAGGGGGAAGCAAAATATGATACCATATCAAACGAGACAAATCTCCCAAATTTGCAAATTGCACTTTGGTTTTTTTTCTTTTTGGAAACTTTCTTCCTTCCTTCCTCCTTTCCTTCCTTCCTTTCTCTTCCTTCCTTTCTCTTTCTCTCTCTCCTTCTCCTTCTCTTTTTCTTTTTCTTTCTCTTCTTTCTCTTCCTTTTTCTTACCCCTTCTCCTTCTCTTTCTCCTCCCTTTTCTCTCCATTTCTCTCTCTCTTCTCTCTCTCTCTCTCTTTCTCTCTCTCTCTCTCTCTGTTTCTCTCTCTCTCCTTCTCTTTCTCTCCTTTTCTCTCTTTTTCCTCCCCTTCTATCCTGTCCTTTGCATACACTCATTTTTTGGCTACTCCCTATCCCCCCTTGCGATTGAACCAAGATGACAAGCATCAGGTGTGAAGTTTGAATTCTAAGTGCTGATCAAGTGAAGGGAAAAAAATGTATACACTTAAAACACATTCTGGGCGAGCAAAAGAAATAGAAGAATATTTATCTGGCCTGCACTTCCAAAGGGGTTTCTCAAAAAAGGATCGACAATCAGACCTCCAGAGAAAGCACCCAGCAAGAATAAAAGGAAGAGAATAACAATGGCTTCTTTGGAATAGATATTTCAAAGGGAATTCAAATCGAAGAAAGGAAGGGAGAAAAACAAAACTGTTGACTGGCTTTAGCACAACAGACAGGGCATCTCGGTCTTTTGTAACTTTTGCAGAGTGTCTTATTTCTGAGTTTTTAAACAGCAGCGAAGTCTCCTCTGTTTCACACACACACACACTAAAAGCAAACAAAGAGTCACAAATGTGGATCAAGAGACTGCAGGAAGCCACAGAAGTTGACCTCAACTGAAAGGACTTTGAACTCTTGGCTTGATGGAGATACAAGGAGAGAAAGAAAGGATCTCAACTGTCATTTTTAGATCTCAACCTGTGTCGTGTTATGTGGGGATGACCTTGGAAGAGCAAGGGGATAAGATTCTGCCTAGGGAGTGATCAGATAAGAGAGGACAGAGCCCACAGCTGCATAACAGGCAGAGAAAGAAACTTAGTAAAGATACTTCCTAACTTCTCAGACTATAAAAGAGATGGGGGGGGGGGGAGATTTATACTAGCAAGATGTAGCCTGACCATAAGACAGGAGTCAGTAAACTTAAACACTCAAAGAGCCATTTGGACCCATTTCGCACAAAAAATAAAACACCGGGAACCACAAAACGTGATCTGATCTGATTTGGCTTCCTCCAGAGGAATTAATTCTTACAGATATTCATATTTTCTAATTTATTATAGGTCAGGGTGTCCAACTTTGGCAACATTAAGTCCTATGGACTTCAATTCCCAGAATCCTGCTGACTGGGGAATGCTGGGAGTTGACGCCCACAGATCATATAATGGCCATGGTTAGACACCTCTGCTGTAGATGGTAAGAACAATTCTAGATTGCTTTTTATCATGATTTCCGCCCCCTAGAGTTGGGAATGACTACTACATATGTGTGAGGGGAACCTTTACCTTAACATCATATGTGCTGATAAGTGTGGAGTTTGCTCCCTGTTTATACACAACAATACCCCGACAGACTGAATATAAACAGGAAACAAACACACACACACACCCCCCACACACACACACACTCTAACCCTGATGACGTTACCTAGCTGGGTCATGAAATGTCTGCAAGAATCAAGCTCAGAGAACATCTCAGAGCCCAGAACTAGAATAAGGACCAGAGGAAGGGAAGAGGATACCGAAGGAGAAAGGTCTAGACTAAGATCCCCTCCTTGGTCCCCTCATCGCCGGTTTTCTGCAAAGCCATCCGAAAGCATTTTATTAAATGCTCCAATCGTCTTTAAAGAACGATGCCCAGGTCTGTTCTCTCCCTTGTTTGCTTGTATGCCTGTAAATCTGTCTCAGCTTTGCAGCTGGGGCCATTTTGCAAATGACTGCCATAAATAAAGAAATAAATCATAGTCCGAATGATTGAAGAAATGTCCTTGACCTTCTTAATTCGGTGGCCGTTATTGCTGGTTGCATTCCCCGGGGTGGGGGGGGGTAGAGGCTGGGTGTGGGGAGTGGGGGCTGGAAACCTTTTCACCTTCTCCCCCCCAGCCTTTCCAAGCAAGGCTTCACAAAGTCTTCACAGGTTTCTCGGCTCCTAGTTTTACTGCCGCCACATTATATATATATTCATTCCCACAAATGCTAACCGTATTTCAAGGACAAGCCTCTGATCAAAGACTGTCACAAATCTTCATGGGATGACAGATGGGAAATCATAAAAATAATATATTTATAAAGACGGGTCCACTGCAGATTTAAGAGACTCTCCTAAGTCCATTTTTTGCTATAATTCTCCCTTTGAAATAACTTATATTCTATTATCCCACGGCCTCTGTTGTATAATAACCAGGTTTCACTGTAGGAAAAATACTCTCCGCATCCTGTATAGAAATGGGTAAATGTTAACCAAGGACTAACGCCAAAAGCCAACTTCTGATAAACTATGTTGAAAGGAATGGTTGGAAAAGGATGTATCTCAGGATCTCCATCTGCAATTCATATATAGGAGCCCTACCGTCTCCATTCAGATTGCCGGGAGAAATATCAACCCCCTCAGATATGCAGATGCTGCCACTCTAATGGCCGAAAGTGAAGAGGAACTAAAGAGCTTCTTGATACAGGTGAAGAAGGAGAGTGCAAAAGTTGGCTTGAAACTCAACATTAAGAAAGTTAAGATCACGGCATCTGGCCCTCTCAATTCCTGGCAAATAGATAGGGAAGAAATGGAGGTAGTGACAGATTTTATTTTTCTGGGCTCCAAGATCACCTTAGATGGGGACGGCAGCCAAGAAATTAAAAGATGCTTGCTCCTGGGGAGGAAAGCAATGCCAAATCTAGACAGCAGACTAAAAAGCAGAGACCTCACCCTGCTAACAAAAGTACATATAGTCAAAGCTATGGCTTTCCCAGTTGCAATGGATGGCTGTGAAGGTTGGACCATCAGGAAGGCTGAGCGCCAAAGAATGGAGGCCTTTGAACTCTGGTGCTGGAGGAGACTCCTGCGAGTCCCTTAGACTGCAAGGCTATCCAGCCGGTCAGTCCTAGAGGAGATCAACCCTGACTGCTCTTTAGAAGGGCAGATCCTGAACAGGAGACTCAAAGACTTTGACCACCTAAGGAGAAGGAAGAAGGACTCCCTGGAGAAGAACCTCATGCTGGGAAAGATGGAGGGCAAAAGAAGAAGAAGGGGACGGCAGAGATGGAGGTGGCTGGATGGAGTCACTGAAGCAGTCAGCCTGAGCTTCAGTGGACTCCGGGGGATGGGAGAGGACAGGAAGGCCTGGGGGAACGTTGTCCATGGGGTCACGATGGGTCGGACATGACTTCTCAACTAACATCAGTAACAATCATCTCCATCACTGCTTGTGTGCATTCCCAAAGCTTTTAACAGGCCTTCAATGAGTTGGTCCAAAATCTAGAATCAAATCCTACACAAGGCAGACCTTTTGTTTTACCTAATTTCAGCTGCCACCTTTTCTCCTAGTCCATTTCAAGCAAGCAAGATCACCCCCCCCCCCGCCCTTTCCTACTGAGATTAAACTGACAGAAAGTTTATTCTGAAGGCAACATGAGGAATAATACATACTGGATTTGTGTGTGTGTGTGTGTGTGTGATTGTACAGGTCTGGTGGAATGCACTTCCTCATTTATGAACTCTGCTGCCTGTCAGATTTGCCAGCCGGTAAACTTGACAATGGCGGTTTCATAGATTTTTATTACCCAGTAGGTAGCTCTAATTTTATCTGAGCGAAATGGATTTTTAGAGATTTAATCCTTCTCACTCCCTTCAGAGCTGTCAAAAGATTTCCTCCTTCTTGAAGCCGAGTCGAAATAGAGACACAACTCTAATTTTCACAGGTATGAGATTATATATAAGAAGTGGGAATTGAGATGGGGGTCTGTGTCTACACGAATGTGTATCCTGCACGCCAACCAACACCGATGATAGCCTTTGATCCTCTTTCAATTTTCTACCGTTTTAAAAAACATTATTTTAATCGGAGGAATAATCCGTGGCATGTAATTATTCTGAGGTGTCCTTTCTCTTCTCCTTTCTTTGGGGAATCTTAAGCAAGGCTACCCTAACTCTACTATTAAAATCTCTTTAAGTTGATAGAATAGAATGGAGAAAAAATTGTGCCTGGGAGCTTCTTATTATTATAGGGTTAGAGTAATGGTGTTAATCAGGGACAGTGGTTAAGAAGTTCCTTGTTGCATTTCCAACATCATATTTGGTGGAACGTGGCTTCAGTGTGGTCATCCAAATTCTCTCCAAGCAAAGAAATCAACTCCAGATTACTGAACGTGGTGATTTAAGACTCCTGCTAAGTGACTTAAAACCAGACATTGGGAAACTGGTATCACTTCATCAAGCCCATCCATCACATTAAGAATTTACTGAACAGTGAAGTAGTTACTAAATTTTACTGTGTTTACTAAGTTACTAGTCACTAAGGTTCTTGATAAATGACTATCAGACTTTGAAAACCTGGTATCACTGGATCATGTTCAACAATTTGTTGAATTAACATTAACTAAAAAGGTTTTTAGATTGATTTTGAATAAATGTGCAATTAATTGTTACAGTTTTAAATTTTACTGTTACTATCTTCCTTCCGTCGTGCAAACAGCCCAGTCACATGACCCCACAGTCACGCCCACCAAGCCACGCCCACAGAAGCAGTTTATGAAAAAAAATGAATTCCACCACTGGGTGGGGGGCACTGAGGATCAGTTTGTAGCACCAAGGGGGCGGTGGACTGAAAAAGTTCGGGAACCCCTGTCTTAGACGATACTTTGGAGAAGCAACATAGCAGCATTAAAAAAATGAGCACACGTGCAACCAGACTGGGGTTTTTTATGAGCCTCATCCATCTACGATGGCAATATGGATGAAGATTCCCTACTGTCACAGCAAACGTTTGGATAAAAACTCACAAGGAGAAGGCGACATATGGTGTTGCTTCCAAGCAGATTTCCTATTGTCAGAAGGAAATAAACCAGATAGAGGCTATCACAATACTGCATTGTATTCAGCTGAGTTACACACAAGAGCTGAAACAGACTATCGAATTGACATGGGTCTGCACAATCTTTGAACCACAAATTAATCAAATCAGTTGGGTGTACGCAGCACACCAAACCACCGAACCTCTAACAAGAAGGGAAGCTAACCGAGCTTAACGTTTTTGGGCCAAGGCAGGCCTTAGGCTTTCCGCTGAGCTGCTTAAGTTTATTGATTGATTTATTTTATTGAAAACATTTATACAACTGCCCGTCTTTCAACCCGCTCTGCTGAAGGGCAGGGAGGCGAGTTTAATCAAGGCATTTCAAAGACGTCTAAACGTTTAGCGCAATTGCTTTAGTTCTGTTTACGGGTGCTCATAAAAGGTGGAAGGATGGAGAAGAAATAACTCCCTGTTTCAAAACTGCCAGTCGTTGTCAGAGTTCCAAGCAACAGACCCAACAAAACCAAAACTCCGAGGTCTGGAATTTCCTCAAAGTAAAGAATGTATTAGGAATGCCATATTACACTGGTATAATTGGTCCTAACAAACCAGGATGGTTTCAAAACGATGTCTTCGTTTGCTAGTAAAGATGTCACTATGCTGACACCATTAAGAACATCCCAACATTTGTGGTTGGATGTGTTAAACATGTGTCTCTTTTTCTTCCTTCCTTGTGGGCATCTAAAATTAATATTAAGAGCAACAAAGAGGATTAGGGGACTGGAGGCCAAAACATAGGAAGAACGGTTGCAGGAACTGGGTATGTTTAGCTTAAGAGAAAGAAGGACCAGGGGAGACATGATTGCATTCTTCCAATATCCCACAAAGAAGAAGAGGGAGTCAAACTATTCTCCAAAGCACCTGAGGATAGAACAAGAAGCAATGGGTGGAAACTAATCAAGGAGAGAAGCAACTTAGAACCGAGAGAAATTTCCTGACAGTTAGAACAATTCATCAGTGGAACAGAAGTTGCCTCCAGAAGTTGTGGGTCCTCCATCACTGGAGGTTTTTAAGAAGAGGCTGGACAACCCTTTGTCTGAAGTGGTGTAGGGTTTCCTGTCTCAGCAGGGGGTTGGACTAGAAGACCTCCAAGGTCTCTTCCAACTGTGTAATTCTGTATAGTTCTGCCTTAGACTTGAAAGCCAGCTGGATGACTTTGGGCCACTAACTAGGAGACAGTGAGTTCCAGTCCCATTTTAGGCACGCAAGCTGGTTAGGTGACTTTATACCAATCACCGGGAGACTGGGAGTTCTAGTCCCACCTTAGGCTGGCTGACTTTAAGCCAGTCCTTCTCCAACTCACCTCACAGGGTTGTGGAGAAAATAGGAGGAGGAAGGAGATACTTTCGCAGCCTTGACGTTATTTATGAAACAATAAAGGCAAAGTTTCTTTAGCCCATTTCGATGGCACATTGTGAAGTAAAGTTTCTGGGCTCCTATCCAATTACTTGAAAACCTTTATCAAAAGAGATGACCAGGGAATAGCATGGGGTGTCCAGCACTGAAAGTCAGTAGAAAGGACTCCCTCCCTCTGATTGACAAGTTAAATGGAATATCCCAGGTTACCCAATTCTGGGTAGCTTAACGTTTTGTCATTCATATTCTGGTTGGGGAGTTGCCTGCATTTTCTACTAGGCATTCTCCCCTTGTGTGCAGGACCTTAATAATGTTTGCTGCAAGGTAACAGACTTCAATCCAATATTATTAAACATCTCGTCATTCACTGGAGGTCTAGAACTAGTCAGCCAGTGAAACCTAATCAATCACAGAGCTGGTCTAATCCCAGAGATTAACCCCCCACTCATGCAAAGGAGATGCTTTAAAACATCAAAAGCCTTTTCTTAAGTGTGTGTGTGTGTGTGTGTGTGTGTGTGTGTGTGTGTGTGTGTCCGTCCCAATTACGAAGGGATCTCCATTAATTCAGTGACTAAGTTTCCACCTTAAAAGCTATGCGTCTCATCATCCTCTCGGCATTGCCGGCTTCTAGTCACGCAGAGTGCTGATGACAGCTTAATCTCTCCTTTCCTCTTTATTAAAATGTCAAATTCTATCCATATATATATATATATATATATATATATATATATATATATATATATATATATATATATATATATATATATATATATATATATATATATATATATATATATATATATATATATATATATATATATATATATATATATATATATATATATATATATATATATATATATATATAAAAAGAATTCTTTCAACATCAGAGAAGTTTTGCAACGAAGCACTTGATTGACACTTGGGGTTTTGTGCAATCAATCTTACCGTGCCTGCGAGTCTTGCGTGCTAAGTTCCTTATGGAGTGGGAGAAGCGATGGTTCAGGTACCCATCCTCCACAGATCCTGTATTTTCCACCACTTGTCTGTTCCATTGTAGTTTTCTGGAGAAGCAGAAACTGGAAGCAGAGTTAAAAGAGAGATTAGCCTAGAATCCCTTTAAAGCTACACATCACGAGAGCAGAACGGGGATCCTAAAAACCTAATTTGCTATTTGCAAGGTACAAAACATCTTAAACCTGTAAGAAAAATGAAGCAATGGGTAAATAAAATGTACCTATGAGGAAAGAGACCTGGCTGGAGGAAAATTCTAGGTGTGTTGGTCCCAGAACAACTGCAGGTTTTTATATGCCTACAGTCAGACTTAAGAATACACAAAATTGTCTGCTACAACATTCTACCTGTCAACAACTTCTTCAGCTTCAACCGTAATAATACACGGGCAAACAATTGATACAAACTCAAGGTAAACCGCTCCAAACTCGATTGCAGAAAATACAACTTCAGCAATGCCTGGAATGCTGTACCTGACTCCGTTGTTGCATCCTCAAAACCCCACAGCTTTAACCTTAAACACAGACCTCACCCCATTCCTAAGAGGTCCGTAAAGGGGGTCTGCATAAGCGCACCAGGGTGCCCACCGTCCCTGTCCTACTGTCCCCATTTACTTGTACTCATTTCCTTTGTTCATGTCCATGTTTATACTTATACCTGTTATCTTGTACATGTTTGACAAACTAAATAAATAAATACAAGAGTTGTTTTCTGAACAGATCCTCCCATAATAACAACACAACCTCTGTTTTTCTCTCTGTAGCAACCAAGCATGGAGCAGCTTGGATTGGTTTTCAAGTTCACGAGAATCTGGTGAAGGAGCTACAGGAAGCCCAGACCGCAAATAAACGGCCATTATGAAGATGAGTTTCCCATTCATTGAATATAGTTATGAGGAACTATTCTGGATAATAATGACAATTATGGGGATTATCTAGAAACAATGTGCCATTCGGAGCAGTGAACAGAGAAGGATGGAGGAACAAAAGGGGGAAATCGGCTACCTTTTTACAATAACAGCAGGGATGACTTTTACTGGCAGATTGCTTCTAATAAAACTGCCATTTCGGCCGGCTGATAACCTCGCAAGCAATTATAATAAGTTTACAAACAATTACACCTCACAAATAGAATTGAGAGGAAGCCATAAAGTCCCTCCAATGAGCGCAAGCTGCATTCCATGGCCACTTTATAAATGAATCACCATTAATTTATGCCCACATGAATGCAAATTATTGTCACAAGAGTTTCTCTCTTTCCCACCCCCAGCCTTCTTCAATTAGACCACTCGGTATTCTGGGCAATGAAACAAAAACACAGTGGATGGTAAGTATTTTCGAAAATGGTTTTTAAGTTGTTTCCATGAGCAGATTGTTGTGTTGGGAATAACCTTTTTTTTTTTTTTTGCATACGACAAGGTGATAGAATTTGGTTCTTTGCAAAAGCTAGGGATTATTCCCAAGCAGAGATGGCATTCAGCCAGTTCTCTCTGGTTCAGGCGGACTGGTAGTGCTGGCTGTGGGAGATTCCGCCCAGCTGCCCCCATGTAATATGTGTGTCAGGCCTGCAGCCATCTTTTCTTTTGGATCTTTGGCCTGCCACACTTTCTATTATTCTACTATGCATTTTCTTTTGTGGGAAAATGGGAGGTGGGGATTCTACAGAGTTAGATGATATGTAGCCATAACAAAATTCTTTCTAGAAAGCCAAGGTCATCCTTTGAATCTGACCGGATGAGCTGGATGGGTGGACTGGCCAGAATGGCAGCGGAAGATTGGACCATGGGATGGACTTGTGGGTGTGGGGGCAACATCTTGAATTTTTGAACTGGGTGAGGAAAACCGGGGAGCTTTCAGATTCGGGTTTTCCCAGATGTGCCAACATGGTTCTCTTAATAAATGGGAACTTTGAGGAATCCTTTGCCTTGGACTCTGATTTAATTTTGGATGCTATTTGAAACCCTGATAGCATGACCTTCTGCGCATGCGCCCGCTCACATTTATGAACCGGTAGAGAAAGGAAGTAAATCCCACCACTGTCCCCAACCCTCAGTTGCCAAAGCTAGCTAGAGTTCATAGTAAACCTTTGTAAATTCTTGAAAAACTTTTGAGTCCAAGGGGTGGTTGTTGACAACATCAATAGTACTTAGATTTACATACTACTTCATCATACTTTACCACTCTCTAAAGGCCAGGGATGTCAAACTTGATTTCATGGAGGGCCGCATCAGGGTTGTGTTTGATCTTGGGGACCTGGGAGGGGGGACACGTGACCAGGGGGCATGGCCAGCTCGACATCACTCATCAAGGCTTCCTTTTCAACTGTGATGGCATCCTGTAGCTCTCCGCCAGCAAAAACAGAGTGTACGGCCTCCCCAGGCCTCCATTGTTGCTGGCAGAGGGCCAAAAACACAGCCCAGGCAGGCCCCCCTGAGCTCTGTTTGAGCTGGCAGAGGCCCCACGGGCCAGTCCTTTACTGTTTCCAGGTGGCCCCACAAGCCAGATCTAAGCACCCCACGGGCTGGATCCATCCCCTGGGCCTTGAGTTTGACACCCCTGCTCTAGGTGGTTGACAAAGCCAGCATATTGCCGCCAACTATCCGGGTCCTTTTGACAAGCGATCAAGAAGACTGTTACAGCCAAGAAGCCATCATTTGAAAGGGGAAGAGAATTCTGCATGGAAACACACACATGCACAATAGATGCAAACAATAAAAGCATATCGCTAAAGCTGTTAAGATCATCTATCAGAGTATATAAAAAGCAGGAAATGAGGGGGAAACGTGAAGCTGCGAACTCCAAAAATTAAGTGTTTTGAAGCAGGTTGTTTGCAACATTTCAGGATGTTCTTGGTTCCCAAGGGCCCTCTTTTGGGTTTGCAGTGGTTTGAACTTGAAAACAAGTCCACTTCAAGCCCACACACTTTTAGGAGGGTTGAAACAAACCATTTCAGACTGGAAACCCCTGCTGTAAAACTGAAGCTGAGCCTTTCAAGCACAAAACACTTTGAATTAAAAAAAAAAACTTCTGCAGGAAATGAATTGGGAAGATTCATGTCTTTCTTTCTTTTTTTTTTAATGTGTGTTATATCCCAATTCTTCTGAGGACATTTTAGCCAATCAGAACAACAATTAAGGTGGGCTAAATAGCTGTTTCCTTAGCAACTCAGATCCCTCCTCCCCTCACAACTTTGATTTAAATTTCTTGGATTGATTGATCGTGCCACCTATGTAAAAACAGCTTCTAAGCTCCAAAGAACTCTTGTTGATATAGAAGGCAACTATAGCATGATTAACATCAACTGAAGTGCTTTGATCATTGCAATCTAAAACATTTGGAAGTATCTTTGAAGGCTTTCTTCATTGCCTTCTAACCTGCCCATGGATCTTCTTTGAATTCATCCTTTGATAGAGTAGAGTAGAGTAGAGTAGAGTAGAGTAGAGTAGAGTAGAGTAGAGTAGAGTAGAGTAGAGTAAAATAGAATAGAATAGAATAGAATAGGAAAGTAAAAATGGGATGGGGTGGAATAGAATAGAATTCTTTATTGGCCGAGTGTAATAGGGCACACAAGGAATTTGTCTAAATTTTAAAGAGACAAGGAACATGGTTATAATCATAAGTGGGAAGAGATAGGTACTAAGAAGTAAGAGAAGAATAATAGTAATACAGTCTTAGGAGGTAATATGACAGTGTTGTGGGAATTATTTGTTTAGCAGAGTGATGGCATTCAGGAAAAAACTGTCCTAGTTGTTCTGGTGTGCAGTGCCCTATAGTGTCATTTTGAGGGTAGAAGTTGAAGCAATTTATGTCCAGGATGCAAGGGGACTGTAGATATCTTCACAGCCCACTTTTTGACTCGTGCAATGTCCAGGTCCTCAATGGAAGGCAGGTTGGTAGCCATTGTTTTTTCTGCAGATTCTCAGTCATCCGGGTCATGGTTGCTTTGGACTTCATTTTTTCTTTGAAGAAGCTTTGCTTCTCATCCATGTAAACTGAAGAAGCTTCTTGGGTGAGAAGTGAAACATCTTTCAGGAAAAACAAAGTCCAGCTGCCTTTTGAAAAAGTACCTTTGGGAGTTTCATTGGGCTGGTAACTGGAACTACCCATAAATAGACGACAAGCACATCTAGATTATTTTTCAAACCCAAGCTCGTTGTTATCAAAACTTCCTTCCATCTTCTTCTCTCTCTCTCTCTCTTTTTGCCCTCCAGGATAAAGCAGATGGTTTTTCTGAGGAGCTGAAAGTCTGAGGATGAATTCTTGTCGTTTTGAGAACTCATAAGAAACAACATGATAAATGACAGATCTCTCTTAGCTGAACTCTGCTATCTGAGAGGGGGGGAAAACACAACCTTAATCTGACAACCTTTGGAAAGAGTTGGAAGTCTTTGGCATCTTTCGCGGAGAAGCGTTCAAAGCAAGACAAAAGGTTAGAGGAGAAAATATATAACTTTATGTTCCCGGGCATTAAGGTGTTGGGAGAAGACGCGGTAGGAATAAAACAAGGTTTCTTCTCTAGCAATGAAGACTGTCATGGATCAGGAGTGATAGGGAGCTTCAGATCCCATTATCTTTGGGAAGCTCAAAAGCATAGTCAACATCTTCAACTGAACCTACAAACAGAGGGAGGGAGAAACCTGGTAGAAACAAAACAACATTGCAGTAACATGACTTAAAATAGTGGGTTCCAAGCAGTGGTGGGTTCTGGATCCCGGTGCAACCGGGACGGTGCAATGAGGCCAGGCATCCACCACATGCACATGTGCAGCACACAGGCAGCAAGCCCATGCGTATGTGTACTTACTGCCCGTGATGCTCCAGCTGCTTGGCGCAGCATCCTCCAGGCGCCATACACTCTGTGCGCATAAGCCCCAATCGGCTCAAATACAGGTAAGGCGGGTGGGCCCTCCGGAGCACCATACCAGAATGGTACCTGGTGCTCCCAGCAGGCACCATTATGCCCGTACTGGGGCATACCGGCCATATCCCACCACTGGTTCCATGCATTATGACAACCCCTGCAGGACACGATCTGTGCAATAAGATGCAATCGTGCTTTGTGTATCTGCAGGAGGGACCGATACCTGCATTCCTAATGATAGAGAGTAGAAACTTCTTAAAGAGGGTAGCTTTATATCTCCTAGCCCTTTATGCTTGCTTTGTTGTGGTAGTTTTCCCAGCGCACATCTACCATTGCGGGACAGCAACAAAGGATGAAAAAGACAAAACTTATGGAAGGCGCTAAAACCTGGGCATGCTTTCATGGTAAGATTAGTCAATTTTCTATGACCTCCATTGAAAGTCACTGCAGTGTGATGGTTAAGGCATCGGACTCATGTTCTAATCCATTCGTGGTCTTCATCCCTGAGTCATTTTCTTTTTGGGTCAACTCCTGGCATGTTTGGATGGATTTTGCCAGGCTCCAAACATTAAAAAAAAGGCATATGTTTTTTTTTCTAAGTGGTTTCCTTTATTGTTACTCCCCCATAGACAGAAGTCTTGCCAGACAGAAGCAAACTTAGTTTTGGGGCAAAATGCTGCAGCCCGCACAGTTTTGTGCAAACCCCAGTGTGCACATGTATCACCTCTGCTGCAGGAGCTGCATTGATTGCCAAATTGTTTTCGGGTGCAATTCTAGTTGTCACCTTTAAAGCCCTTCATGGGACGAGGGACCAGGTGATCTGAGGGACCGTCTCTTGCCGGTCACATCTACCTGACCCATCAGAGTGGGGAGGCAGGGAATGTTGTGGGTCCTATTCCCAAGGGAGATACACCTGATGAGAAGGTCCTGTTAGGCCTGCAGCCCTCTTTTCTAAAATCAGAGTCCAAGGCAAAGGATTCCTCAAAGCTCCAATTTATGAAGAGAGCCATGCTGGCACATCTGGGAAAACCTGAATCTGAAAGCTTCCCGTTTTTCCCCACCCAGTTGAAAGTTCAAGATCTTTCCCCCAGACCCACAAGTCCATTCCATGGCCCGATCTCCCACTGCCAGGCTGGCAGTTCCACCCCTCCAGTTCCAGTCAGGTGCAGAGGTTCAGAGACAAAGGATGACCTTGGCTTTCTACAAAGGATTTTGTTATGGCTACATAGCATCTAACTCCATACAATCCCCCTCCCATTTTCCCATGATAGAAAATGTATGGTAGAATAATAGAAAGTGTGGCAGGCCAAAGATCCAAAAGAAAAGATGGCTGCAGGCTTGACATTTCTGCTACCCATGTTCTCCTTCTGCAAATAAGGCTCAGTATATTCTGTAAAAACATCAAAGGGCTGCTTATGTGCAGTGAGCACGGTGCCTTGAGGTCCTGCCCAAAAGGCAGACTGTAAGTCTAAGTGATAAATCAACTGGCATTCAAAAATAATGAGATGGGTATTGCATTAATACAATACCCATTGTATTAATGCAATACCCATCTCATTGTTTTTGAATGCCAGTGCTGCTGCTGTTGTTTTTTTAATATAGAAGCTTGTAGGAAGCAATCCAACAGGGCAGGACAGTTGCCTATAAGCCGAAATGGCTCTCTACTTATGCATTTATCGATCCCAGATCCTTGGAGTCACCCTTTGTTCCAGGTTCTCTGGAGATAAAGAGGTCTGCATGCTAACTCTACTCCCAAGGAGATTGAAAATCACCATAAATTTACCCCATGATCTTAGTAGAGATGGCAGTGATGGAACAAGTTCTTTTCCAGCAGAACTTGGCACATGCAGCCATTTTCAAGCTTCCTTGCTCATTTTGGCAGAAAGCGCATATGAACCTTTGCATTTCAAGTAGAAGATATTGATTCTTGAGTGAAGGAGCTTTGTTTTAAGGCAATGGACGAGGATGAATAGCTTCTCGGGGGTGTAAAAGCTTGCTCAGATCAAAGTTCTAAACTGACAAGAATACTTGTAGGTCCCTTCATCAACGTGGTGAAAGATCATGGCCAGATCCACCTCACAGTAGAAAGGGAGACACTGGAAACTGAATCTTAGGACCTGCGCTGTCAAATATTGAGACTTGTGGGTTTGTTCTCATCATGCCTAGAACATGAAATCTCTGATGAGGTTACGTCAGGTATTATTTTCCTCCAAGATGTAGCAAGGCTTAACACAGTAGCCAGAGAAGGTGCTAAGATTAAGATTGGTCTCCCCAAACAGAAGAAATCATAAAGTTCCCAATGTCATTGTATCCCAGTGTTGCTGCATTGGGTAAACCCAGCCTGGTTATCAGAGGTGGGTTTCAGTAGGTTCTGACCAGTTCTGGAGAACCAGTAGCGGAAAGTTTGAGTAGTTTGGAGAACTGGCAAATGTCACTTCTGACTGGCCCTGCCAGGGTGGTTGAAGCACTTGGAAGTTTAGCTATGTCCTCAGGGTCAACTGAGTAGGGCAAATGATTCCTGTATTCTGCAATTTTTCCTCTGGAATTCTGGAGAAATACCCAGGTAACCCTGGGGATATAGATAAACTTCCAAGTTGCTTCCAAGACCCTCTAAAAGGATGCAAATGGCCAGTTGTCTGCAAGGAATGAAAATCCTTCCATTCCCCACCATCCTTTCAGAGCTGAAGAAGCTCCTTGGATGAGAAGCGAAACATCTTCAAAAGAAAAAGCAAGAAAGTCCAGTTGCCTCCTGAAAAAGGCACCTTTGGAATCCCTCAGTGGTGCCCCTCTAAAATGCTGGACCTCTCATCCACAAACCTTACTGGATGACCTTGGGATAGTCATCACTTTGTAACGAAACTTTCCTGGCAGAAATGTCCATGGGAGAAGAATTGGGAAGAGCGAACTAGCAGGCCGCCTTAAGCTTCTCGGGAGAATGAAGAAAGAGAGACGAAACGAATGAGTTCACCGCTGAAGGGCTAGAGGGAAGCTTGATCCTGTCCAACAGAGTTTCTCAAATGGATTTTAAACCACCAGATGAATGAGTCTCTCATTTCGTGAGGCGTCCATCTCAAGCTGAAAGGTGAAGAACCCTAGTTAATCTCCTTCCAGAGAAATCCTGGCTGTCACTGGCTGAAATCAAAAGTATTCCTTTCACTCTTAAGAGTCCATCATGATGTAGTAACTCTCAACAGGGCCTCGCAGCCAATTTATTAAAGCAAATGATGTATTACGCCCAGTATTCCTAATGCAGCATCACTTTTTCTCAAGAAAAAAACTCGGGCTTAGAGCAATTTCTCAAGGATAAAACCTTTCATGGTTGCAGCATAAAATCAATGAGCACAACCTCCAGTGAAAAGGTATAATTCCTAAGCAATAACTTTTCCAGCTTTCCTTCCTCCCTCCCTCCCTCCTTTCCCCCCTCTCTCTTTCTCTTTCTTACTTTTTCTTTTGTTCAACCTGTAAACTCCCTAACAAATTCTGGACCATGGAACTTTTTTACTTTTTGTGACCTATATTAGTGGAATAAGACCAACTCACAAAGTCTCACTTTTCAGCAACTCAACCTCCATTCACCTTCTGAGTTGAACTTTACATGCTCTCACAACCTACTCCAGGTTTTTCCTTATAGTGTTCCACCATGTCTTGGGGGCCGCCATTTCTAAATTTTACAGGTTGGGTCATTTTTCCACCCCATTGGACCAGAGGTGGGTTGCTAATCTTTTTACTACCAGTTCGAGCGTGCGCGCAACACTTCTGCGCATGCCCAGAAGCATCCGGGTGGGTGGGCGGAGCCTCCCACCACTACTACTACTGGTTCAGCCAATCCAGGCCAAACCAGCAGCAACCCCCCCTCTGCACTGGACTCCAGCCTGAGTCTTCTCCAGCAGCAGGTCAAATGTAGAATCCCATCTCTCTGCTTCCCTTCCTTTTCTTTTCTTTATATTCTACATCTAAGGCATATACAAGCCATGTTACAGGTAAAAAGCTGCCACAAATAAGCGGGAGTTAAACTATTCTCCAAAGCACCAGAGGGCAGGACAAGAAGCAATGGGTGGAAACTAATCAGGGAGAGAAGCAACCAGGAACTAAGAAGGGAATTTCCTGACAGTGAGAACGATTAACCAGTGGAACAGCTTTCCTCCAGAAGTTGTGAATGCTCCAACACTGGATTTTTTAAAGAAGATGTTGCATAACCATTTGTCTGAAGTGGTGTAGGGTTTCCTGCCTAAGCAGGGGGTTGGACTAGAAGACCTCCAAGGTCCCTTCCAACTTTGTTATTCTATGATACAGATACAGTATGTTCTAGGATTTTCTTCTACGTATTCTGTTTTCACTAAAAAATAAATACATCTATGACCCTGGCAAGGACCAAGTCATTTTGCTCCAGTTGGATGCTTCCCCTTGCCACAAGGTAAACATTTTCCCGTTTTGCCTGAATCCTTTTTAAGCAGAGCTAGTCACGTTGAGATATGCCCTTAACCGATGCTTATTCGTACCTTGTTGGTACGAAATCTTGATTTTGCTTGCTTTCTCCTTTGCAGGGAATCAAACAAGGGTCTGGAAAATCACATGCTTATTCTGAAGTCAAAGTTCATTCTTCTAGAACGACAGCCTGGGGCCAAGGCTGCTGCCTTTAAGTTGGGCATATGGGCTTCCAGAGACGTCTAACGGGGCATATCAGAAAGAGGGCACATTTGCATGGTTAGCTAAACTTTTGCTGTGATTCAGCTAGACTTTTCCTTCCTCTCATCGACATTCTCCAGGCAGACACTTGCTTTCCATTGTCTTCCAATCTAGCTCCCAGCTTCCAGCCAAAATATTGCTTTTCCACGCTGTTAACATTTGTTCCGCAAAAGCACGCTGCAGGAGCAAGAGAAGACTAGTGATTTTTTTGGCTCCTCTGCTCTAAGATGACAGAGATTTTATTTCCAAAGAGCAAAAAGCTCCCTTTAGACAGGAGGAAAGCTGGGGGTTGTGAAAATGTGATTCTCAGTTTTCTTGGCCCCCTCTTTTTAAAAATCATTTCATTATAAATGCTCCTGGGTGACTTTTTTTTCCTTTGGAACATAATCAAACATCCTGTTAGGAGCATTAGGGGACACAGTCACTCTTGTGGGGTGATACTCACCTACGATTCCTATGTGGCAAGAGAGGAGTCTGGATGATATAGCTTCTTGGAGAATTAGGAGAAGGATGAGTCATAGTAGCATCAAGGTCAGTGTTTCTCAACCTTGGCATCTTTAAGACATATGGACTTCAACTCCGAGAATTCCCCAGCCAACCGTATTGTTTACATCCACGTGATTCTTGGGCAAAGTTTGTAGTCTCTTCAAAAATTTAAAAAGGTTGGAGGTGGAGAAGGAGAAGGAGAAGGAGAAGGAAGAGGAGGAGGAGGAGGAGGAGAGGAGGAGAGGAGAAGGAGAAAGAGTGGAAATAAGTTGCTTGGGATCAAAAGAATAGTAATACAGAGCTCAAAACAAATAGAGGAAACTATGAGGAGAAGGAGAAGAAGAGGAGGAAGAGGAGGGGAGGAGGGATAATTTCTGATCTGGATCGGTGGGTCTCCATCCAGCCAGAAGGTTTTAATCCATTGGCAGAGGCCAAACAATAATACAATACATATAGAGGAGCATTGATCCGAGGGAAAGCAGAAGCTTGTTAAGTCCTCTTTCAAAGACAAACTTATTGACCTGGTAAATAGCCTATGTTGGAGCTGAATTTTAATCCCAAACTTTCCGAGCTGCCACAGAATGTCAACAAGGCCTCTGTCTAAAGCAGTGAGTAAATAAAGGAAAAACTCATTCAGTATTCCCAAGGTGTCATTGGGCATTGGGAGTTCTAGCAGCAGATAATGAGGAGTGATAGTTGGTGTATTTTAACAAAGCATTCACTGTCATTAATAAGGAGCTCTTAAAATAAAGTGGCTTAATCAATGTTCAACTGCCTAGGAGGATTTGGACTTTGGACTGTGTGTGTTAATGCTTGACACAGCTTCTCACAACCCCATCCCAATTTTTGGATTTCAATCAATGAAAATTTATCATCTTATGGAGCCCTCTGTCTTCTGTGAGCTTGGTTGTTTGCTTGCAGATGTTTCATTACCCAACTAGGTTATTTCAACAGTACAGGTGAGTGTGAGGTTTCCTTCCTGTTTAATACAGAAGTGTTGCCCTGCCAATGTTGTGGGTTTTTCCCCCTGGTAGCAATTCCTTGATTATGGTATTGTTTTCTGCTGGCTTGTTTGTCTGGTGTTAATCCCTGCTTATCTGGTCTCTAGCGAGCACCTGGAGAGGTTGTGTTCTGGTCTAAAACAGGGAGCTAACCTCACACTCACTAACACTGATGATGTTTATCTAGTCAGATAATGAACTCTGCAAGCAAGCAGGCAGCTTCGGAGAACATCCAGGACTCCACAATACAAGTTTCATTATTATTTCATTGTATATCTGCTTTCTTATGATACTTTATCTTTAAAATAGTCTAAGACTAGTAGCTTAATTTGGACTTGTCTACCATAGACTACTAAGGACATAGTGGCTCAATGGCTAAGATGCTGAGCTTGTCAATCAGAAAGGTTGGCAGTTTGGCAGTTCAAATTCCTAGCATCACGCAATGGAGTGAGCTCCCGTTCCTTGGCCCAGCTTCTGCCAACCTAGCAGTTCGAAAGCATGTAAAAATGCAAGTAGAAAAATAGGAACCACCTTTGGTGGGAAGGGAACAGCATTTTGTGCGCCTTTGGCATTTAGTCATGCCGGCCACATGACCACAGAGACATCTTCGGACAGTGCTGGCTCTTCGGCTTTGAAACGGAGATGAGCACCACCTCCTAGAGTCGTAAACGACTAGCACATATGTGTGAAAGGAACCTTTACCTTTACCATGGACTTGTCTACTATGGCTGGTCTCACACTCATGCACACACCCAACTTCTTTGCCTCATGTCTTCTCAACTTTTCTCACAGCTGCTATCTGTCCAAGAGAAAGTGTACAATTCAACTTCATTCCCACTATTTTGGCTACATCACAATGTTCCACTTTATTCCCTCCTTTGTTTGCTTAGTAGAAAGTATTTCTCTGCCACTTTTCTGTGCCACTTGAAAAACAATCTTGATGCAGTTGACCAGGGGTCAAAGAATGAGTTTATTTTGGTATCCTGGACATCTTGCACTTCAAATGAGCTGCTGCGGCAGTGACAACACAAAGCTTTGGTTGTCTTATTTAAAGCAGTGACATCTGAAAATGAAGTTGAAGACAATCCTATGTCTTGCCGTAATTGCAACTTAGGTGAAAATTAAGTGTGAATTATGAGCATTTTCTCTCTCTGCGTTAGGCTCTGCAACTCTTGAACTTTGCAAATGGGCAGAGTCAACCCAGGCTAGCTTTTGGGCATTGTGTGTACGCATGAGAAGGACAAGCTAATTTAACCCAGAGTTGTACATCAATTTTCAGACAACAGGAGCTGAAATGTACAATTTGGGAGCTGCTTTGTAGTCCTTTCATTGCAGTTGGGGAAATCTTTTTAAGGGGCTACTTGAGTCGTTAATTGTTACAGTGTCCTCCCTTGATAATTGAGCTTTGGGTATTTCACTTCCCCAGTGGGCTGAAACCTCCACACTTTGTCACCAGCCATCCAATCGTGTGCAACTCTTGGTCATTCTATGGATCAACATGTTGTGACCCACCAGCAGCCAGTGGAGCTGGTGGCAGACTCAGACAGTGAAGGGGCCAGGGCCATCAGACAGTTATCAGCTGCCTTCGGAGTCAGACATCAGTGAGGCAGACGAATAGATGGAGCCTGTCCCCAATGTGTGCAGGCGCAGAGCTGCCAGAAGAAGGGAACAGCTAAGGAACAAGGTCCAACTCAGGAGTAAAGCCACAGGTGGATGGTGAATGGCCCCTCCCAAGGGGAATAAAGAGGAGCAAAAGGGGAGGGGAGTTTGCAGGAGGCAATTAGTTCTAGGGTGAAGATCTGTTCCTGACTTCTTGCCAAGTAATTGCTGCTACAGCGTGGCGTTTCGAAGATATCGGCCTGGCAACTCTCCAAGCCTGATAAAGGTCTGTAGTTGTGAAATCACTTGAAAGACTGTTGACCAGGACTTTCCTGGAGAGGAATTCACTTTAAATTAAATAAAAGGGGTTTTATTGGGACGAGGAGTCGACTTCGTGCTTTTGGGAAGCCTAGGTCAGAACACAATGTTCTCCCTGCCCTCTGACTGATATTGCCTCTTTCAGATCCACCATGGGATCTGAAGGTCTCCTGCTCGAGAAGGGTATTAGACTAGAAGATTTCCAAGCTCCCTTCCAACTCTGTTATTCTGTTATGGTCAATCCGGTGTCATCCCTTATAGTGCCCAGCCAATGGGTACTAGGGTGTCCCCTTCTTTTTCCGCCAATCATTCCCGGCACAGTTGACTTTTTAAGTGAGTCTGCTTGTAGGACATGGTCAAAATCTGATAGCTGTAGTTTGGCGATCTTGACTTCAAGTGATAGTTTTGATGAGGTTCAGTCTAGTACTTCCTTGTTTGTGGTTTTTTGCAATCCACAGGATGCGTAATAATAATCTCCAGTTTGAAGGCGTCCAAACTTGCAGTAGCATGATTCTTTTACAGTTGTGGTTTCTTGTTGGAAGAAAGGCCCACAAAGACTTAGTTCGTAGAAGAACAGAGTGGGAAGGGGGCCTTGGAGGTCTTCTAGACCAACGCTCTGCTTAGGAAGGAAACCCTTTATCATTTCAGACAAATGATTATCCAATCTCTTCATAAACTCTCATCTTAAACATGTCCAGTGTTGGAGCATGTACAACTTCTGGAGCAGTCATAGTTTTCTCTTACCTTCACTACCGGTTCAGAAGTGCACTCGCAGGTGGTGCTTCTGCGCATGTTCAGAACCTTCTGTGCATGCGTGGAGCATTCATGATGACGTCTGGGTGGGTGGAGCCTCCTGCCGCCCCCGCTACCGGCTCACCTGAACTGGGGTGAACCAGCAGATACCACTGTGTTCTGGAGGCAATTTAATAAGTGGAGGCCTACAACTCTAGGAAATAAGGAGTTTTAGCCCAAGCAATTGACTTCAACAAACCATTGTCATAGTCTGAAGTGGTCCTCATCGTTTTGTCATGATTGTTTCCATCACAGACACCTCCCACACAGAGTAAATGCATTCATACTGTAGTTTTGAATTGCTTAACTGTGATTTACTCTGGAGGTTGCAACTTGCAGAAAATGCTGGCCATAAACCAGGGTTCATGACCTGTAAGGATGAAGTTCAGATGATATGCTACTACTTGGAAAATCACATTCTGGCTTAGCAGAATGTCTCAACCCAACCCGGCATCCATCTACAGCAAGAAAAAACTCTGATTTTAGTGAAGCGATGGAAAGAAAAGATGGCAGTGTGTCAAACTTGATCCCTTCGTGTTTTATTCCTTCTCCAAACTGAACTCGATAGTCGAGAAACATTTTCAACGACTTCCCGCCGTGAGTTCAGGTTTTGAATAGTTTCTTTTTTATTAGATTTGTAACTCATTTCATGACTTGACTGAACAACTTGGAGGTATGATTTATCCATCACCTATAAAATGAGAAATCTGCATGCCTGGATCTGACTGTAATCAATCACTGCCACTGTAAACGTTCCTGCAAATTAAAATAAGAAATACATTGTTAACCCACCGTTGGACGGAGTGAAGTCAATTCCAAGTGGGAAGATTCAGTGTGTGTGCTCCTTCTGTAACCCATCTGATCTTTTGCCAGCTTGCTCTCTTTACACAGGATAAATTAATTTTTATATGAATAAACTTTAGGAAATGTCCCAAGTTTGAGAACTTTTGAGACACGATTTACAGCTTTTAGAAAGGTCCTGAAATATGTGCAGTGGAGTAAAACATTTAAAGGGAAAGATCAAAGATTATAGAAAGATTTATCAACTTTGGCATCTTTAAGATGATGGTTCTAGAAGTGTATTACTAGTCAATTTTGAAACAAAAAAATGAAAATACTGAAGGAGTCATTTTGGTCTATATCTTCCTTCCTTCCTTCCTTCCATCTCTAACATCAACTTATTTACTTCCTTCCTTCTTTCATTCTTTCTTTCAGTCTCTCACATCAACTTCCTTCCTTTCTTCATTTTTTCCAACTCTCACATCAACTTCCTTCCTTTTTTCTTTCCTTCCTTACTTCTTTCCTCCCTTCCTTCTTTCCTTTCTTCCATCTCTAACATCACCTTCCTTCCTTCCTTTCTTCCTTCCTTCCTTCCTTCCTTCCTTCCTTCTTTTTATCTTTCTTTCTGTCTCTCACATCAACTTCCTGCCTGCCTGCCTGCCTCACTGGACTCTAAAATATATATTCATGATGGGGGTTTTGAATAAGCCAGAGACTTTAGAAATGTTTTAGAACGTTTTGAGATGCTTCTATTTTGCAATACAAACAACATGGACTATTTCATCAAACACAGCATGACACTGTTTGAAAACAGACAAGGCCATGTACGGCACCGACTGGGAGGCCCCTCAAAATTCATGGGAGATAGAATTCAAAATCATTTGCTGGGAAAGCAATAAAGGAAGGTCTTTAGCTTTTAGCTAGGTGTGTGTCCATCAGAGGATTCCAATTTTAGATGACATTTGCAGAGCCATTTGTTTCATTGTGTTTTGTTCTCTTTGAGGTAATAAATATATCAGGCAGATGAGATCGTTAACCTTGAAAATTGGCCGCCATTTGCAGAAAGCCACCGTTATTCCAAAATTTGTTTTTTTCAATAACATAAAGCATTGAAGAACAGGAAAGAGGTTGATCCAGAAGAAGAAGAAAAATCAAAAGAGGTTTAAATATGTGGCATTCTCCATCACTGAATTCACCCAAGAATCCCTGCTCTAAATATCAATACCACGTTCCAAACAGATAATCAGAGAGGGAGCCATATCAGTCTGCTCTACTAAAGTGGTGCATTAGGCAAGACTCAGCAAAAGTGGCACTTTCTTTGCATTTGAAGGTGTATTGATTTCTATCAAAACAATTAACAGTCTATAATATCACCCTTGGCATGTAGAATCCCCAAGAGGTAGGGCAGCACAGCAACAACATCCTAGGGAGATCTCTGGATGTTTTGAGATATAATATGAATAAGAGATTCACTTGTAAGAGCATGAAGATGTGAGGGGAGGGGAGAGAAAGGAAGGGTAGGAAAAAAGAGAAGGGAAGGGAAGAAAGTGTAGGAAGAAAGGAAGGGAAGGGAGGAAGGGATGGGATGGGATGGGAAGGGAAGGGAAGGGAAGGAGGAAAGGAAGGGAAGGGAACTGCATCTCATTTGCACTACTAGCCATGATTAGCATATTTGCACGTAGAAACTATCCCTTGATGATGCAGCCACTATGGAGAACCAGTTGATCTCTTTCCTGTAAGCACACAGGCCACAAAAAGAGAATGGAAGCCAAGGAAGGGGAAAACTTGGGCTGTAGAGCTCCCTGCTTTGTGCATGGCAGACCCTAAATGGGTCGGCCTGAGAGAGAGAATAAACCAAGGGAAAAGAATAGTCACCTTTGTGCAAGCTGATAGTTTTCCAGTTTGCCTATAATGCCACTGATAAAGGAGTGGAATCCATTTATGCAAACAATGGAGGCTGCAAAGGCTGCACAAACACACACACACACACACCTTCTAATCTTGTATACAGCATTTCTCAATCTGGATCTATGCAAATCAGAGGCTTCGCTTCTCAGTGAACACAATGATTAAACTGATAATTTACCTTTTTAATTGCATTTTTTTTAAAAAAAAGCTTTTGGATTTAACACAACAATTCTGCTTGATATACATGGATAATTAACCGCCTAAAATAAGCTGCCAGCCTAAATGCATAAATTGTGGGTATCTTTTTTTCTGCTTCTCTGTGTTCCCTCCCCTCCCATATCTTTTACACCTGCTCTAATAAGAATTTTGCAGAGGAGTCAACCAAGGGATGCTGATTTCAGAGTACAAAGCCACGGTTTGTTTAACTATGGTTTATGGAGTTTGCCTGGATGTGTATAAAATACTGAGTCGTCAGTAAGAACCACATAACCCAGTAACTAAAACTAGTCAATCCAGTGCTGGGATAGTACAAAAAAATTAATAGACCAAAGGAATATTTTCTCTGTGTTCTCTTTTCTCCTCTAAGGTCAGAATTATAAGCGGCATGGCTCTCCACAATCAATGCGATTGAGGAATCTACTGGCTTTAAGAATCAATGCGGATTGAGGAATCTACCGGCTCTGAGGTTCACATGCTCTGAAAAAGAACCCAAGATAATTAATGAGCAATCCAACCAGATTCTTTGAGATGATCATTCAATTCCACCCCCCTCCAAAATGATCAGGACCAATTATGATTTGTTCCTAAACTGCAAGGGAGAGAAAGAACAACAAGCACAAGGGTCCTTCTGCCGTCACAGGCTCATTCACACCATGCAATTTTTTAAAAGAAAAATTAAGCTTCCCTTCCCTTTCCATCTGTAAAAACTACAATAGACGCAATGCTCGTGACTACACAGGATGTATTATAACTCTTTGCATAAATAAACAGTTAAAACAATTAATCAGTAGAACAACTTTTCTCCAGAAGTTGTGAATGTTCCAAACACTGGAAGTTTTTAAGAGGATGTTGGATAACCATTTGTCTGAGGGGGTGTAGGGTTTCCTGCCTAAACAGGGGGTTGGACTAGAAGACCTCCAAGGTCCCTTCTATCTCTGTCTATCTTATCCTATTCATAAGGCACTAATTCAGCTTCTTTGAATGATGATCATGTCACCCTGGTGTATCTGTTCCAAATTTTAGATCACCCTCCTTCTTCCGTGGGATCTTGTGAACGTTGCCTGCAACTAAGCAACATCAACTGTTCTAGACGGGACCTGCAAGGTTCTTAACCCTTTCCGTGCAGAGGTCTGGAGATGAACCGGAGAGGGTTGCCAGCACCGCCCAGGCCCTTCCCAAGCTTTCCCATAGACATAAATAACATGTAGCCTATCTGATGCTTGAGATAATTCTCCAAATTGAATCTTGCTGAAGGTTTGTTCAATCAGCCAATGGCTGTGGAATGAGTCTCTAAAGAAAGGTGTGAATTCCCTGGATTCTCCTCCGGATAAGGAATCATTGGGATGGTTGAACACCACATAATTCACCAGGGAAGAATTTCTGGGCTCAGCAGAGTACTAAGTCTATAGGAATGGTAGTAGCTCAGTGGTAGAGATGTTCCTTCAGAGAATGAACAGAACAGAACAGGAGAGTTGGAAGGGACCTTAGAGGTCTTCTAATGGGAATGGTCATAGTTCAGTGATGGAGATGTTCCTACAGAGTAAAGAAGAGGTTCAAATTTTTAGTCTTCCCCAAGGAAGACTGGAATTCCTGCTGCTTCTCAGTTCACATGTTAAGCTTAATGTTTGACTCTAGGTTTCTAGGTTGTGCAAACCCAGTCCCTGTGGCATGAGAATCATGGTTTATTGTATCCCAGCCAAGAAACCAGGGTTAAATGAATTAGTGCAATGGATGAAACTTGCCAATGTGAATAAAGAAGGTGAGGCAAGGCTGGGAAAAATAAGTCTTCTAGAATAAATTATCTCCAAATCATTAAATTTCAGCTCCGTGCATAAAATGGTGCACTTTGCTTGGTTGAAAATTCCCTGGACTGAGAATCCATGCATTAATACCATTGAGAGGGTCCAGAGGTATTTCATGAGAAGAGTCCTCCACTCCTCTGCTCACAATAGAAGCCCTTAGACCACCAGGCTCCAAATTGTGGTCTTGGAGAATCTGGAACTACGCCCCCTATGGTCTGACCTAAGCACGGTACACAAAACTGTCTGCTACAATGTCCTACCTGTCAACGACTACTTCAGCTTCAACCGCGATAATACATGGGCAAACAATAGATACAAACTCAAGGTAAACCGCTCCAAACTCGATTGCAGGAATTACGACTTCAGCAGCAGAGTGGTCAACGCCTGGAATGCTCTACCTGACTCCGTTATTACATCCTCAAATCCCCACAGCTTCAACCTTAAACTGTCTCCTGTCAACCTCACCCCATTCCTAAGAGGTCCGTAAAGGGGGCCTGCATAAGCGCACCAGCGTGCCTACCATCCCTGTCCTAGTGTCCCCGTTTATCTGTATTTACTTCCTTTGTTCATGTTTATGTTCATATCTATACTTGTTATCTTGTACATTTTGACAAGCTAATAAATAGATAAATAAATAAACAAACATTGAGACACATGTTTGTCCCTCTCTGCCTGCTTGGATGAATCATTTTTCCAACCTCTGATAAATCTCTTTCACAAGCCTCTGCTTTTGTTCTTAATATGATATTGCAAAGTACTTCCAGCAGCTCAGCTCCTGGTGAAAATAAACAACCCAAACTTAAAGGGATCTTTTCCCCAATAGCAGGAGAGCTTCTCTCTTGAGTTATTAATAACCATCTTCCAGACACTAAGCAATGCTGAGAGACATCGTATCATGTGATTAAGATTATATATATATATATATATATATATATATATATATATATATATATATATATATATATATATATATATATATATATATATATATATATATATATATATATATACATACATACATACATACATACATACATACATACATACATACATACATACATACAGGCTGGTTGTGACATTGTCAGACTTTCTCTTCTTGCTGAACTGACACAGGCATGCGGGATGGAGACCAAGGCAGCCCAGAAGCCTTCAGTTGGGTTGGAGAACACGCGGAGCCCGCTTTTCAAATCATTCTCAAGTCTTTCCATGCAGAAGGAACTCATTGTTACACTTCAGAGTAATTGTTTGATTGCTGCAAGCTTGGTATGCATGCAAGTTTTCCGGAGGAGTGATTATGAGCTGACAATGTGCCTCTCTGCATAAGAGTTAAAGGAGTAGGCACGCTTTGAGTAACATCTGTTGAAGAAGGCACTGCACACCTTGTAATTAGAAAGTGTTGGTGGGCGGATTTAATTTCATTGCATTGGGTATGTTGCTAATGACACAATAGTTATTTTGGTAATGTAAACAGACTGTATTCCTTTTGGGCCCGCTCAGAGGCTTGGCAATCATCCATGGATCTGAGCCGAAGCTCTATTTTAATGGGTTAGGACAGGGGTCGGCAACCTCAAACACTCAAAGAACCACAAAGGTCCTAACTGGAAGCCCCCCGTTCAATTCTTCAGCTGGTTCCCCCACCATAGAGTCTCCTCCTAGCGCAGCGTCCTTTTTCCTCTACCTGTCCTAACTGAAAACCTTATCAATTGTGGCTCCGACTGGCGACAGGGAGCTGCAGCAGAGGGATGAAAGAGCCACTTGCGGCTCCAGAGCCACATGGGTTGCTGACTGCTAGATTAGGAGAGACGTAATCCCAACAATCCTGCTGACTTCCCCTCATTTGCTGCATCCTCCTGCTGAAAGCATCATTTTGACCTCTCTGGAAAAGTGCAGAACTATTTGCTTTTGGAAATACGTTTGGCATTTTTACAATCTTGAAATCAGCAATTACGGGAGTGATGTAATTTACTGCAAAGGAGCATAAATGCCTCGGCTTATGGCTTTTATGAAATAAGGGCACTTCAGCCAGCCCATTGAGCATTTTTCAATAAACCAGGGGGATTTGCCCTATATCGGTACATGTGTGACCTTTCCCAGTCGCTTCTACCTAGAGATAGTAAAGCATTGTTGTGAGCTTAGGAGACTCGGGGCCAATTTGCCAAGTGGTAAACCTGTTCCTGGACTGGAGTATTTATTAAATACTCTTCAGGAATAATAACAATCACCAGGAAGAGGAGAGATTGGTAACAAACCTGGATATCTTAAAGAAATTGAACTCAGAACCCATTTTTCTAGGTTCTCCTCCTCCTGTAGAAAGTTAGCACCCACCCCTCCTGGAAGAATGAAATGTTTTAGGAAATATTAAAAAGGCAGGATAAAATATTTCCCCTAAAAGAGAAATAAAAATCTTAAGGGAGACAGCAACTCAGAGCTTCAGCTCCCTGCCCTCAGCAGATATTTGGTCCCATTGAGAAGGACAGGGGCAGCCTATCTAGAAAACAAAAGACCTTCAGGATGATGGGATTATCCTTTAGTATAAGATGCACCGGAGTATAAGATGCCCCAAGGTTTTGAAGAGACAAATTTTTAAAAAAGGTTTTGCACTCTGCAAACCTCCCAAAAACAGCTCGTTTTTCACGAAAACGGGCCCATTTTATTTTCAAAAAAGGACATGAATAGCCTTTAGGAGGCTTGTAGAGTGTTCCTGGGAGGGGTGGGGGGGTCCAAAAACAAACAAAATCAGCCCATTTTTTTCATTTAAAAAAGGCATTAGGAAGCTTATAGAATGCTCTTGGGGATGGGGCGACAAAATTGAGAAAAAAAAACTCCATTTTTCACTCATTTCTGCCCTCCCCAGCCCCCAGGAGCTCTCTGAAAGCCTTCTACAGGCTCTGCATGGCCATTTTGGTGAAGGGGGCAGGGTTTTGGGAGGCAAAAATGCTGTATTCGGTGTATAAGACACACCCAGATTTTCAGCCTCTTTTTTGAGGGAAAAAGGTGCGTCTTATACTCCGAAAAATTCTGTAAGTCGACTCTGAAGACTGTTTGGGAATGTTCCTTGCTCTTTTGTGGAGTGTGATTATCCTACAGTCTACTCCCTAGGGCACAATGGCAAGACAGTGATATATGAAGAGCCGCGGAATCTGAAAGAGTTTTTCCTTTCCTGAGATGGCGAGAAAACAGACGGTGTGAAAACTCTGTCAACAGGAGGAATCCAGCCAAGGAAACATTAGCTGTTAACCCACAGATCCACAGGAGCTGATGAACTCCACAAAGCTCCCCTTACATTAGAAGACGACCGTGATTAATAAGTTTAGGATGAATACGCTTTTTTCCCAGTTGTCCCTGCTTTAGCAAAGGAAGTCCTCTAGGAGGTATGGGTTTGTTTGTTCGTTTTTTGGTCAATGTTCTCAGCTTTTTGGCTTCTGGCTACGGAAAGAGATAGAAAGTATTTTGTTTTTATGTCCTTCTCAGAGGTCTTGGAAGCATCTGGCTGGCCACCAGCATTGAAGCAGGATGGAGGACATCTGTTCTCCATGCGTGATCTAAGAACCTGATCATTTCTGAGTTTATATAGCTGGAATAGGAGGCACAGAATAGTCGGTTGTCTTGGTTTTCTATTATCTCTGGATGAAATCACTGGGCCATATTGTGCCCCTCACTGGAAAATCAAAGTCTGGAAGTTCTCTTGTGGTCACAACTTTCTTGAGGGTTTCTTATGAGCCGCAGTGGCACAGTGGTTAGAGTGCAGTACTGCAGGCTACTTCTGCTGATTGCCGTCTGCCTGCAATTTGGCAGTTCAAATCTCACTGGCTCAAGGTTGACTCAGCCTTCCATCCTTCCGAGATGGGTAAAATGAGGACACAGATTGTTGGGGGTAAGAGGCTGACTCTGTAAACCACTTAAAGCATTGTGTATAAGTCTAAGTGCTTTTGCTATTGCTTCCTTCCTTCCTTCCTTCCTTCCTTCTTTCTTGTTAGAATGCAAAATTGCAGGCTAACTCTGCCAACTGCCAGCAGTTCAATCCTGATTGGTTGAAGGTTGACTCAGCCTTCCCTCCTTCCGATGTGGGTAAAATGAGGACCCAAATTGTTGAGGGCAATAGGCTGACTCTGTAAACCACTTAGAGAGGGATGTAAAGCACTGTGAAGTGGTGTGTGTGTGTGTGTGTGTGTGTGTGTGTGTGTGTGTACGTGCTGGTCTTGTTGTATTCAGGTCTTTTCCCATGTAAGATTGAATTGTCTTGGCAATGTTTCGGCGAGGTCTCACTTGCTAACTTCAGGCTGGGATTCGGGCTTATATACATACATACATTCATACATACATACATACATACATACATACATACATACATACATACATATGTCTAAGTGCTATTGCTATTATTGGCACTGTATAGGTGAGTCCAGATTAGGAAAAGAATTTCTCCTTCGGATACCATAAAATACTGCAAGACATTTATCATACCAAAGATTTATCTGTGGCACAAGAAAGTTGTCCAGTTGAGTTCATCTTTATTGCCAAAGTCTACTGTCAGCAGAAAAAAAAAGTTATTCATAGCAAAAGCTACACTATTAGAGTCTGGGTGAGGCCAAATGCAGAGCATCCTGGGTGGGAGTTATTAAAGGATGATACATTGAAGTTGGCAAGGAGAAAACAGTTGCTGGGAAAGATCGCTTACCCAACCGTCACCTTCTTACCTCTTGCATTGTTCACCCACATTTCTGCTTGCTTAAAATTGAATTTTTCAAACTTGACAACTTTCAGTTGTGTGGACTTCAAGGGACAGGCTGGGGATGTCTTGAAGCCAGAAACAGAAACAGAACAACAGAGTTGGAAGGGACCTTGGAGGTCTTCTAGTCCAATCCCTTGGACAAGCAGGAGACTCTGTACCATTTCAGACAAGTGGTTGCCCAGTCTCTTCTTAAAAGCTTGCAGAGATGGAGAGACAGAAGGAAGGAAGGGAGTGAGGGAGAAAGAAAGAAAGGAAGAAAGGAAAAAAGAGAGGGAGGGAAGGAAGGAAAAAGAGGGACGGAGGGAGCAAGGAATGAAGAAAGGAAAAGGAAAAGGAAGGAAGAAAGGAAGAAAGAAAGAAAGAAAGAAAGAAAGAAAGAAAGAAAGAAAGAAAGAAGAAAGAAAAAAGAAAGAAAGTCCAATTGCCATGACTCAACTTCCAGACTAAATTTTTACTCCAGGTTTCATCCCCCATTCATCCCTCAATAGTATTAAATTCCTCATGTTAGTTCATCTAACTTGGTTTCTTAGTGATGATTTGCCATATATTCATCTCACTTGATGGTGGTCGCTATTCCCATTCAGTGTGACCCTTCCTCTCTTTTTGAAAACAAAAATGCCATTTAAAGAATTGGGTCCCCTCTTTGCAGGGTGAAAGTAGGATCCTTTATCTTTAAACTCTAAATGTTCGCTACCATGAAGCACGAGGATCTTCACTTAGGACCAAAAAAAGGTGAGCCGTCATTCTGCGGGGAACTGGGCTGAATCTCCTCACTCCGAATGCAGCTTGTTTGTTCCGGCAGGTTAATCGGTGCCCTGTGCTGTTTCTCTTCGGGCTGACAACTTTTCTCAGCAGCTGCTCCTACAGACTGCGAAATGGACGAGTCAAACAAAGTGTAGGTCATCTACTGACTGCACGTGTTTTGCCTCACCTTGAAGTAGTTCTTGAATTCTCTCGAAACTGAGTTTTGTTTTATGGACGTGAACAGGATGGAGGGGGCTTGGGCTGTCGTTCGTGGAAGTGAGACAATCCATTTTGTCTCAATGGATTGTCCTGATTTTGTGATTGGAGGAAGACGAGCATAATGGGGGAAGGCAGCTGCTGCCAGAAAAAAGAAGTAGTAAAACTAAAGAAAGGATGAAGCAGGCCACTTAAGCAGACCTTCTGGCCAGTTTTCAGCTAAAGGAAGCACAATACCCCACACAACAACCTACGACTTCTCCTTCTTCCTCCTCTTTTTCCTCCTCCCCCTCCTTCTCCTCCTCCTCCTCCTTCTCTTCCTCCTCCTTCTTCTCAGAATAACAGAGCTGGAAGGAATCTTGTAGGTCTTCTAGTCCAACCCCCTGCTCAAGCAGGAAACCCTTCTCTCCTTCTCCTTCTCCTTCTCCTTCTCCTCCTCTTTCTTCTTCTTCTCTTTCACCTTCTCAGAATAACACAGTTGGGAGGGACCCTGTAGGTCTTCTAGTCCAACACCCTGCTCAAGCAGGAGACCCTTTCCTCCTCCTCTTTCCCCTTCCCCTTCTCTTCCCCTCCTTCCTCTTCCTCTTTCCCTTCCTCTCTCACCCTTTAGAATCCAAACCAGAAGCAAGATGAACAGAATTGGTTCAGGGAAAAACACTGAGAAGAAACTTTTGATGTCGCTCCACCGACGTGCTCAACAATGTGTGGCTTGGAGAGATTGAATTAACCCATTTTATGGGTTCACAAGGCACTGAACTATAAACCTGCAAATGAGAGGTAGTTCACAAAGCCGCCTTCTCATACACAATAGCTAACCAAGGGTGAAACTAGCCGAGCTTGGCATGCCATGAGAATGTGTCCACTCAACCTTTAATTGACCTGATTAAGAATGTTGTATGTCACTGCACCGCAATTCAACTAAAATCCGAAGCTGTCTGTAAACAGCTCAGGAAATTTATGAGGTCTAGCAGAATTCTGCACTTCAATCTGATGCCGGCATTTAGATCAAGGGTAGAGCTTTTGTGTCTGTTCCCACTTCAAAGGAAGGCCTTTGCATTCAAAGGAGCTTGGATGTACTTCTTCAGCTCATTGGATGAAACTAACATTCCAACCCCTTGTAGGAAGTTAGCATCCACCCCTAAAATATGAAATATTTTAGGAAATATTAAAAAGGCAGAATATTTCACCTAAAAAGAGAAGTAGAAACTCAGAGATGCAGAAACTCATCCCCAACACCACCTTTGTCAATGGGCCATTAAGGCCTGAGCCAAAGAAACATGTTTTTAGGCAGGAAACAGATTCACTCTTAATAGCTTCCCCCACCTTTGTCAATGGGCCATTAAGGCCTAAGCCAGTCCATTCTACATAACCAAGATCTACCCCATTTCATTGCCCTTCATTGAACCACCCACCAAGTTTCAACCAAACCTAGCACAGACAACCTACAAAGCAAGCTATGACCTCTGAGAGCAACCAATCAGGATACTCTTCCTGTGCCCCAGGAAGTTCAAAGCCCAAAGAGAGCATAAAACCCAGGGACTCTCAGCATCTCTCCCCTTTTTCTGCTCAGGAGTTCAAGCCATGTGATCCTGTCCACCATTAAACCATCTTTCCAAGCAGCCGCCATGTTTCCAGTGTCTTTTTCCCCACTTGGAGCCGAACCTAGAAGGACGTTTCTTCCAACAGAAGGAGAGAACCAAGATCAGGGCACCCCCAAAGTAGAACCCATGGGCTGGACTGGTCGCCTCCTATCAACATCAGGCAAGTAATAAAACATGTGCAACCGTGGTTGGATTCAAGAAAAATTACTACCATTTCTGTGGGCATGCAGTGGCTTTGTGAGCATGGCAGGGGAAGGTTACTGCAAAATCCCCATTCCCTCCCCACCCCATTAACCTGTTTTCCAGCTCCATTCTCCTGTGCAACAAAAGAAGATCAGCTTGGAGGCTGGGAGGCAGGGGGGTGAGGCCAGCCTATTTGCTGGTTCTCCGAACTACTCAAAATGTCCACTACTGGTTCTCCAGAACCTGTCAGAACTGGATGAATACCACGTCTGATGTACAAGAAAACAGCCAAGCTCAGAGAGCACCAAGGAGCCCTCAAACCCAACATAAATTTCTGAGTGAATTGTTGCCCAATCTCTTGGAATTCTTCTAAAGTTAAAATACTTTTTCTCCATTCTGTATTGGGGTCTCTTTCCCCTTAATTATAATCTTTAGCTCTTTCTGCTCGCCTCCAGTGTCCAGCCTTCAAAGTCTTAGTATGATTTCCTTTAATCCACAACATTTTCCCACAGGAGGGTTTCTTACCCTTAATGTCAAAATCTTCATCTATATTTTAATAGGATTTTCAACAACCCACAGGAAGGATTCTTATAATTAGTTTTTAAAAATCTTATGGCCAATCCATCTGGCTCCTTAGTCCATTTAAAACGTTCCAAAATTAACATTTTAATTACCCTTTTACTGTTTATTTTGGAATGCTTCCCCCCCCCAAAGTTCTTAAATTTAAACATAACTTCTTTTGCTAAGGATTAAAACGAGTCACCTGGTAATGAAACTTGTCATTCTGAAGGTTAATTTCCAAAAAAGCTGTTTTACAAGTAATTTCCTGAAGAGATTAAAAAAGAAAGTGAGTGAATTCAGTGTGCAATCGGAAATTCCAAACCATAGTTTGGTCAAAAGTCAGTTTCCCTCATCTCCTAGAGTTCCTTTCTCTCTTTTTCCCCACTCCTGCCCTGGTTGTTACCTTTACAACTTTTGAATATTCCCTTTAGTCCTCTCCATGCTTCTCAATGCAGTAGTTCCATGACTGTAAAGGGGGAGGGGCTGCTGAGGACAAAGGAGCAGGAGCAGGTGGACGTTGATTGCAAGAACAGGAAACAGAAAAGCAACAGGTTGTAGCCCAATCAAAGGCAAACAAAACTGAGGTGATAGGAGGAGGAGGAGGAGGAGGAGGAGGAGGAGGAGGAGGAGGAGGAGGAGGAGGAGGAGGAGGAAGAAGAAGAAGAAGAAGAAGAAGAAGAAGAAGAAGAAGAAGAAGAAGAAGAAGAAGAAGAAGAAGAAGGTAGGTAGGTAGGTAGGTAGATAGATAGATAGATGATAGATAGATAGATAGATAGATAGATACATAGATAGATAGATAGATAGATAGATAGATAGATAGATAGATAGATAGATAGATAATAGACAGACAAACACAGAGAGACAGAGAGATTATAGAAATAGAGAAGGAGAGATAGAAATACAGAGAGGAAGAAGATACAGATAGATGATATAGATAGATAGATGATTGGATGGAGGGAGGGACAGATGGACAGACAGACAAACAGACAAATTATAAAGTGAGAAGAAGATGATAGAGGGAGAGGAGGAGAGATAGATAGATGAGAGAGAGATGATAGATGGATGGGTGGGTGGGTGGGTGGACAGATGTAGGTATAGGGAATGGGGATAGGGATAGAAACAGAGATATAGAAACAGAGACAGATGATTGAGCTAAATAGAGATATGATAGATAATAGAGATGGAGGGGGACCCAGCTACACCTATTTTTCCCTTCTCCTGCCTTGGCCCTTTCTGTGGGATGTATGCCTTTTCCACTGCAACTCTGACTGCCGAACATATCCTGTTACTTATTTCCAAAAGGCTTTTTCTCTGACTGAAAAGCAAATTATACTCTTGTAATAATAGGCCCCTCACCCCAGTGGTGAGAGCAAAGATTGCTGGCTATGCAAAAGAATTCAAATGAGAGGGGGGGGGGAATGGAAGGGAAAGGACTATATTAATCTCAAGATAACCGTTCCATTCACAAAGAAGCTGTTCGTTTCAAGCTCTTGTGCCATGAAGGCAAAGGAGGGGAGGCCAGGGGGTGGATTGTTGAAAGGAATATGTTCCTGATGCTCAGTTAGATGTTTAGGGTCTTTGTATGTGTGAAACCACAATGCTTGAAAGCAAAAAAAAAGTAATTTTGCTTTCTTCTGTTCCCTTTTCATCCGCTCTCGGTGTGAAAAACCCACAATTCTTGGAGACGGTGTGTTATTTTTTAAGAGGCTAATGTTACACTTGCAAAGGCCAGCTCTGAATGTTGAAGGAAGACCTTGTCTATGCTCCCATATTGTTACCTATAATAGCTTTGGGTGTTTACAAGAGTTTCTTCTTTCTTTTCTCCTGTAGGCATTTGCCGAGCACAATGGCGATGCTCAAAACACATCTCGTCGTTCCACGCAGAAAATATCTAGAACCCTGTAAAGTTTCACCAAAGTAGAATCGCACATTTTCCATATACACCATCAATCACAGGCTATCCCCCCCCTCTTATTTTGTATGTCAGGGTTCCAAGTCACACCCACAAGGCCCAAAGATTAGCTTTCCTGCACATCATTCATGATCCTTCTCCTTCTCCTCTTTGGAAAAGTCTTCTTCTTGGGCTAAACCTTGTGAACATCACTGGATTAGCTTCATCAGGAAATCTTTTTTAACGGTTTGGAAAGTTAGGGCTGAATGAGACAAATATATGCCCAGCAAAATGTCTCTCATTTCAATCCAGGGAGTTGAACCCAGATGAATTCTTGGTTTCCACAGTTTTATCTAAACTGATAGGTAGAAATTAGTGGTGGGTTGGTAACCAGTTTACTACCGGTTTGCTCATGCTCGCGCCTGCGCTCACAATGCTTCTGCACATGCGCAGAAGCATCCGTGGGGGGGGGGGCGGAGCCTCCCACGGCCAAACCAGGCTAAACCGGGAGCAACCCACCTCTGGTAGAGATGTTGTCATTGTTTATACGAGCTGGATTTATGCTGCCCTCTCCCTAAGCTTGCAAAACGAAAAGTAAATGGGTCTCATCCCATGATAGAGATGGATGGGAAGTAAGAGCACCAAAACGTTTAAAAGTCAAAGTTGGCCCAAATTCCAGTTGAAAAACTGTCTACCAATATTCATCATTGAGCTTAAATGAATACGCAAAAGGATCATCCTACCCATTGAATCCGGTTCCAAGATCCATGTAACCATCATATTTCTCGGGAGGGAGGGATGCACGGATGGATGGATTAATGGATAGATAGCTGGATGGATGGATGGTTTGATTAATGGATGGATAGATGGATGGATGAATGGTTTGATTAATGGATGGATGGATGGATGGTACATGGATGGATGGATTAATGGATGGATGGATGAATACATGGATGGATGGATGGATGGATGGATGGATTAATGGATGGATGGATGAATAGATGGGTGGATGGATAGATGGGTGGATGGATGGATAGGATGGACACATGGATTGTATGTCATCAGGTTGGTTTTGACTCCTAGCGACCACATAGATTTCCTCCTTGATGATCTGTCCTTAACCATTTCTTTCAAATCTCCCAAGAAAATCTCCCCCTACAGTTGTCCAGATTTTTTTTTCAGGTGCCGCAAGCAGAATCTGGAACCAGCTGGTTTTTCTCTGCTGTTGCTCTTGGTTTCAAACCACTTATCCAAGGATGAGGTGAATTCCTGGCTCTGATTGTGGCTGGCAATTTTTCTGCTTCTATTTTTCTGCTCTGTTCTCCCACTTTTCAAAAAAAAGGTGGGGGGAATTGTAATGAACTGTAAGGTGGGTGGAAATCAAATCCTTTGAGAAAAAAATTATATAAAGCATTTTATCTAATAAGCTAGGGGAGCTGGATATGATTATGTATGTATTTGTGCTGAATGGAGTGTATCCTGATAATTATAGAGAGAGGGAAAATGGTAATAAATTTATGCCAGTTAGAGACAATGGTGCTGAATAAGAGTCAGGATACAGAAGGAGACGCTGTACAGCAGGTAAGAAAACCTGCTGGGACATTTTTGGACATTGTGGATCAATGTGACTGCACTGTGTCAAACTAAGCATTTTTGTTGTGGTCAGATGTTGTAATGCAGGGGTGCCAAACTCAAGGCCTGTGGGCCGGATCCAGCCCCCGATGTGTTCCAATCTGGCCTGCAGGGCCGTGTGGAAAATGTAAGGGGCTGGTCCACATCGCTTCGGCTGAACTACCCAATGCAAAGAGGAAATATTGGGCCACCTAGTTAGAATAACAGAGTTGGAAGGGACCTTGGAGGTCTTCTAGTCCAACCCCCTGCTTAGGCAGGAAACCCTACACCACTTCAGACAAATAGTTATCCAACATCTTAAAAACTGTTGGAGCATTCACAACTTCTGGAGGCAAGTTGTTCCACTGATTAATTGTTCTCACTGTCAGGAAATTCCTCCTTAGTTCTAGGTTGCTTCTCTCCTTGATTAGTTTCCATCCATTGTTTGCTCAGCTCCCTCTTATTCAATCATTTCCCCTCTCATTCCAGCCACACAAGTAAACCAGATAGGAAACAGCATAAGATGATCTAGTTTTTCTTCATTGTAAAGCTTAACATTAACAGAATCTTGAAAGTCTGAGGCACCACCTTCCCACTTTCACTTCTCATCAAGTAGGTTTATAAGTTTCTTCTCTGACCGTTACACAATTAAGGGCTCCTCTCTCTCTTCTCTGCTGTCTCCGAAGGCAGCATCTCTTCCCTTCCTCCTCCAAGGTCATCCACACCGCCCATTATAGATGCTGATCAACAATTACATAAAGGTTCCCCTTGCACATGTGTGCTAGTTGTTCCTGACTCTAGGGGGCGGTGCTCATCTCCGTTTCAAAGCTGAAGAGACAGCCCTGTCCAAAGACGTCTCCATGGTCATGTGGCCGGCATAACTAAATGCTGAAGGCACACGGAACGCTGTTAGTTTCCTACCAAAGGTGGTTCCTATTTTTCTACTTGCATTTTTACGTTCTTTCGAACTGCTAGTTGGCAGGAGCTGGGACAAGTAACGGGAGCTCAATCTGTTACACAGCACTAGGGATTCCAACCGCTGAACTGCCAACCTCTCTGATCGACAAGCTCAGCATTTTAGCCACTGAGCCACTGCATCCTCTGATCAGCAATTGGGCTGACTTTAATTCTATAAAAAGAAAGTAAGAGGAGGAGAAAGACTTCTGCCCTTGACTCTCCTGGAATGCCTTTCCTGCAAAACACCTAATGTGTTTTGGGTTTTTTTTTAAAAAAGGGTTCTGAACACAATTTTACATTACAGATCTCATTAACATGACCACATTTGTAGCATGGAATAATGAGGTCTTTTCTCAGGCCCAGATTTAGCTACAGAATCTTTTTGGGACAAAGAATAAAGAAATCATTGAAACTGGAAAAGATAACACCTTATCAAAGAACAAAAGATGGCTGTCATTTCCCCCCCCCCCTCCTCAAACCTATCTGAAAGTCCCCCCTGTGGGTTCGCCCAATCAGCGGTGAGAACATGACCTCTGAATAACTGCTAGATTCTTCCAAGCCTCTGCAGAAATATTCTTTTCATCTTGATCTGTTTTTTTTTCCCTTTCTTTCTTTTTTCCCCAGCAATATATCTAATCGACAGCACTGCGGACTCCCCAGCGCCTGGCTTCTCCTTGCTTCTCTAATCAGTTCTCAAGGATTTTTCATTTATTACTAATCACAGCGAGGGGTGTAACTGAACCAGCATTTTCCACCAGCCCATGTCTCAGGATTCAATCAGTAGGAAATTGCCAACGCTGAGCAGTCAATGAGTAAAAGTTGGAAGACAGACCCTCAGGATAATACACCACGGTATCATAGATTAGGAAGTCCACCATGAAGCAAGATGCTTTCACAGCTCTTCCTCTTTGGAACTCGAATGGCTAATAAGATCTTCATAGTCAGGCCCTTTTGTAGAGAGCTATGATGTTCTGTTTCACAGTGAGTGGCAGCTCTCATTTGATTCCCCCCCCCCAAATATAATAGATCCACTTAATAGTTGTTCCTTGGTGGCCATCAAGGAAGGAAAGAAGATGGGAAACCAACCCTGCATTGTTGCCAAGAAAACTAACGTAGTCACTGAGATCTTTGCAATTCTAGGGAAGTGTAGGAGGAACTCTGAAAAGGAGCTCAAGCGTTGATTATTGTGTCATGCCTGCAAGCCATCTTTTCTTTTGGACTTGGGGCCTGCCACACTTTCTACTATTCATTTTCTATTGTGGGAAAATGGGAGGGGGGATTATATGGAGTTAGGTGATAGGTAGCCATAATAACATTCTTCTTCGAAACGCAATGTTGTCGTTCAGTCATTGAATTTGGGTGGAGTACAGGTTTAATACATTACTTATTGGCTATTATGATATCTGCATGGCCATAAGTCTCTTCTCATGTCAGGAACGCAGGAGAAAGGAGGGACTTCTTAATTTTAATTTTTTTTAAAAAAGGATAAACAACTTTACTATGCCATTCATACATCACTGCTCCTTTATTAGGGCAACTTAGCTGCTGTCTATGCCAGGGTTGTTGGAAGTCACCTTACCCCGTGCATTTTCCTCCCATTGTTGGGCATGACTGAAGGTAAGTCTCATTCATGTTCTTCCCCCCCCCCCTCTCTCTCTTTGTCAATCCCTGTATGACATACTGCAGAATTTTAAATAGGCTAATTCAGCGCACCGTTGCACGGAGGTTCTGTGCCTTCCCTGAGCTCAGAGCATTCAGGAGAAGAAGAAGAAAAGACAAGACGAAAGAGATCAAAATGAAGGGAAGTCGACATGTTTGCTTTGTGACTCATTAGCTCCCTCACCACTGATGTTCAAATGACTTTTTTTTCCTCCTTTTTTGTTGCCTGCAGAGGCCTCGGCTGAAAGACAGCCAGTCCCCAATCCGAGAAAGGAACAAATTATGCCTATTCAAGATACAAAGTTAAAAACCGAATTTCAAATAATTTAATTACGGGGTATAATTACTTCCCCAAATCGGTGAAGTATTCATTAGACAATGGTAATTTCCACTTAATTCCCCATGATACCCAGCCCGCTTTTGAAATATAAAAGGTCTGAGCAACTTTTCGAATCCCCGAGTACCAAGCACATCAAATTACACCGGCATGAAAACTAAAGAAAGCAGATAGAATAAAAGCCCCCGACAGATCATTAGAGACCATGTGCCATGTTTAGAGAAGGTAAAACGATGTTAAGTAAGTTGCTGGGGCTATGAAGCCACCTGGAGAAGGAGTTCCTCTCCGTAGACTCCACTACGTGTGGAAGTCTGCCTCAGCATTGTTTTCCAATCTATTTATTCCCTGCTGTTTTTCCAGCAGAAATCACAATGAATGTGTTTTGTAAATCTTTGGAGATGGGTTAGAAGGAAGGAAGGAAGGAAGGAAGGAAGGAAGGAAGGAAGGAAGGAAGGAAGGAAGGAAGGAAGGAAGGAAGGAAGGAAAGAAAGAAAGAAAGAAAGAAAGAAAGAAAGAAAAAACTGTAGAAGTTGTACAAGCATCTATTCTTCTGTCTCTGGAAAGGATAAAGTGAGCATCGCAATGCCACGCTGCAAACACTCAACCTCTTGACAAGCACTTCAGTTGAGCTCAGTGGTGGGTTTCGGATAATTCCACCAACGGTTCCCAGGGGAATGGCATGTCCCTGCACTCCGGCCCAAGGTGAAGGGCGAGTGGGTGGCATGCTTAACATTGGTGAGCAGAGCAGGTGAGGCACGGAGATTATCTGGGCTGCGTGGCGAAAGCAAGATATATAGGGTGGGTGGGGCAGGGCAGGGCAGGGCAGGATGGGTGGCAGGGGTGAAATTCAGCAGGTTCTGACCAGTTCTGGAGAACGAGTTGCAGAAATGTTGAGTAGTTTGAAGAACCAGCAAATACCACCTCTGGATGGCCCCAGAGTGAGGTCGGAAGGAGATTTTGCAACATCCTTCTCCCAGGAGTGGGGAGGGAATGGAGATTTTGCAATATCCTTCCCCTGCCATGTCCACCAAGCCACACCCACAGAACTGGTAGTAAAAAAGAAATGAATTTCACCACTGGTGGGCAGGGCAGCCAGCGAGTCCCTTTCGGGAGAGGGAGCAGTCTATAAGCGCTAAGAAATAAATAAATAAAATAAATAATTTGCTGGTTCTCCGAACTGCACAGAATACCACTATTACAACCAGTTCAGTATTCAACCAACTGGCTAAATACCACCTCTGGTTGAGCTCTCGCAAATGGTTCAAGAACTGCACGAAGCCCACTGCACCCTGAAGGCCCAAGATGCTCTTAGAATGGAAGGATCTCAGTAGACCAGAAGGAAGTGTCAAGAGCTGAAGATGTCAATCCAGATCCCCTCAAAGTAATTCCAGTCCCAGAATTCCTAGAAGACGTGAGATGCAACCAACTCTTCTGAGACTTGGGCAGAGGAAGAAAGGAGCAGCTGTGTTTTGTAGGACTGAAGCATAGATAAGTCTTCTTCTTGGCGCTTCCTCTTGGAAGCAGGGCTGGGAAACTTATTTATTTTGTTTTGCTTTGTTGTTTGTTGCTTCGTTTCTCTTGTGGTTTTCCCAGCTGTTCACGAACAGGGTAAGTGAGGCCGAACAGTCCAGGAAAGTTTAAGTGAAACACGTTCAATGCCCTACAATTTGATTCATTCAATTTATAGGGAGATAACATTTAATACATTCTATTTTTTTTTTTTGAATTAATGGAATAATCTTCCCTCTGCCTTCTGTATTAGCTTTTTATCCACGGCTTTGCTTTATGAGAAATTCTGTCCCTTCGGGGTGAAAAGAGGAAGATGAGAAAGCAGAGATCAGCCAACAATCTCTTTCTCAAGATCCTTATCTGCTTTACTGATGAGTTTCCAACTTCTTGCTCAATTAATTGTAAACTCTGAAGCTCATTTTTGGCTCAGAGCAGAACTGAGTCAATACTGTCCTGGTTTCCCTTTGAAAATTATTTTTAATCTAATTGCATCTTCTTGATTAGCTTGGGCGACCCTCTTCTGCTCCTCAAACTCAGTGTACATATCTTTATCTCTGGGGTTCATTCATAGCTTTATGAATGTAAAATGTACCTTCATCTTAATTTCTTGGCCAGACGATAGAAAATAGACAGTCTGCCCAATCCTAAGGATCATCTTGGCATGTCTCAGCTACTGGCTGGAAAAGGGAAAAGAAGAAAAAAGGGAGAAGCAGACGTTTATGGAAAGGAGAAATTGTGATGAAAGGATCAAATTGTTTTCCTGATTTGGGTGCCATAATGCTAGTGCTCATGAAACATGATCTATGATGAACTAATTACCAAAATTATTTGGTCACTTTGGGGAGGAGGAGAGGAATGGAGCAGGGGCAAGGACTCAAAAAAAAAGGAAAAATGGCAACTGTAGAATTAAGGTTTAAGGTTAAACCTTAATAATCATCAGAACTAGGGGTGGCACAATTGCTCAACGGTTACATACACTGAACTTGTCAGATGGAACGCAGGAAAAACAGGTTCGAGACCTGAGCAACACGTGATGGGGTGAGCTCCTGTTCCTTTGCCCAGCTCCTGCCCACCTAGCAGATGGAGTCACCGAAGCAGTTGGCGTGAGCTTAAATGGACTCCGGGGGATGGTAGAGGACAGGAAGGCCTTGAGGAATGTTGTCCATGGGGTCGCAATGGGTCGGACATGACGTCGCAACTAACAACAACAACAACCGGTGGAAGTGATTTGCTCCCTGACCAAAGATTTCTCTCTCTTTTTTAAAAGAGACATCCCGATGTTCGAATCTTTATAGTCTCAGATTTTAAGCCACAAAATGGGTGATGGGGACCCACTTTAAATGTCTATCTGGGCAAAGGTCTCTCTCAGCCGCAGTGGAGAAATTAGTGGAGCTGACATCATAAATGAAAGAAAGCGGTATTCTTTGTTCCTGCTTTTTTCTTGAATTTCTCAGATCAAGACCCAGAGAATAAAAGGCTCAGATGACATTATTCATTTCAGCAGCCATCACAATCCTCAAAATAATCTTCACCTTATCCCACAAACGTTAAAACTTAAGAACTTTTATTTCATTGTTCACTGAATCTCCACAACCGCTTTCGGTTCATGAAGCTGCCTTTGTAATGCAGTAGATCATTAGGAATATACGCAATCCACCCACAAAAATGATTACTTTTTAGTGGAGGCTTGAATTCATATTATATGATAACAGGAACTTTTGGTCTGGTTTCATTTCATTTCGTTCAACACTGAACATGTTTCGGAATACAGAAAAAAGAACGTATTTTAATAACGAGAGAGCAAAGTTGATGTAACGGTATTCTCACATATTCTTTAGAGGTTTCCTTGTTGTCCCTTTTCATTATGGAATGTATAAAAACCCTTGGCATGTCCAAAATCCTTCTCTGAATTTTGACCCAGGCTGATCCTGATTCTGGAAAATTAATCTGGTTACTTTATAATTTTTCAGGCAAGTAGATTTCAAGTCATTTTATATCATCGTTAAACCTATCATTTATTTACTTATTTATTTGTTAGATTTATACGGCCTCCCTATTCATCATACTTTGTCCAGTTAGGCTTTGAGTGATCTTGAAAGTTAAGTAGGATTGATTTTGGTTATCACTTGAATGAAAGTCTGCCTAGAAACAACTACTACTACTACTACTACTACTACTACTACTACTACTACTACTACTTCTCCTCCTCCTCCTTCTTCCCCTTCCCTTTACCTTTCCCCTTACTTCCTCCTCCTTCCTCCTCCTTTCTTCTTCTTCGTACAATTTACCACTGTCTTGCTTTTACTCTCATAAATACATTCAGGAATTTATTTATCTTTAGAAGATCTCTCTTTTTTTTTTTGAACAAAAGCTCATCCTAAAATTTGAGCTAACCAATTTTCTATGGCTTGTTTTAAAGTTTTTTGGCCAAAGCTGTGATCTAGTGGGTTGGCACAAATTCCTATTGCTTAGAAGAGGTGGACCAATAAACAAGAAAGGAAGTAGCTCGCTTTTTTTTTTTTGTCTCCTGCAAAGCTCTGATCAAAATTCAGCTGCCCTCTTCAGTGAGTAAATCCTAATATTTGTCTTAGACGACAAGGCAGTTTAATGTTCCACTTTGTAAAATTTACAGTTGTGGTGCCTATTGCTTTGCTTTGTGTAATTTAATGGTCTGCTCTGGTGTTTAATCTATATTAATGCAGACTCAGGAAGACTAAGTTGTAGCTTCAGAAAGATTGTGCATATATTGGGGTTTCTATGCAGAACAAAACATCCATGGACCTAAAAGAACCATGCAGCCCTTTAGCAAAAGCATCTAATAATTAGAACTACTGTACTTTTGAGAAAAATGTATATTTTCCTACATCACAGTCTCTTCTGCTCTCCGTTTTTTTCCTCTTCTCATTTTATAAATAACTCTATTTTCTCAAGCTGCTCTGTTTTTAGTTGGTGGCCATATGCTTTCCCTGTATTCCAGCTGATGTTCGTTTAGCACTGATTTTACTTATGATCAATATTTAAATATTTCCAGCTTGCTTTTTTAACCACTTTCCAAACTTTTAAGCGTAACTGTGAGGAGTCAACCAGAGCTAGAGTACAAGTGACATCAACAGACTGTTTCATCTTTTTCCAGTTTTGCTTTGCATTAACTATTTCCAGGCTCAATTTAGCAACTTATTTTGCTTATGCTAAGCTATGATTTGTTTATCCATATTTATGGAGAGATGCGGTGCCTCAGTGGCTAAGACACTGAGCTTATCAATCAGAAAGGTCAGCAGTTTGGCGGTTCGAATCCCCAGCACCACGTAACGGAGTGAGCTCCTGTGACTTGTCCCAGCTTCTGCCAACCTAGCAGTTTGAAAGCATGTAAAAAATGCAAGTAGAAAAATAGGGACCACCTTTGGTGGGAAGGTAACAGCGTTCCATGTGCCTTCGGCATTTAGTCATGCCGGCCACATGACCACTGAGACGTCTTTGGACAGCACTGGCTCTTTGGCTTTGAAACAGAGATGAGCACTGTCCCCTCAAGTCAGGAATGACTAAACGCTGAAGGCATAGAAATGCTGTTACCTTCCCACCAAAGGTGGTTCCTATTTTTCCACTTGCATTTTTTATGTGCTTTCGAACTGCTAGTTTGGCAGAAGCTGGGACAAGTAATGGGAGCTCACTCCATTACACGGTGCTAGGGATTCAAACCACCAAACTGCCGACCTTTCTGATCGACAAGCTCAACATCTTAGCCACTGAGCCACCGCATCCCTTAAAATAGATTAGATGGATATATTTGGTTACAGGATTTTTCAATCACTTGCCTGATCCCTGTATCCTAAGTTGTGCAAACTGGTTCATAAACACAACACGCACCAAGTTATGTGAGATTGAGGAAAGTTGTCTCAACAGCTGTGCCGTAATGCTGAGCTTGTGATTTTTCTTTGTATTAGCCTGGTGGGAGTTATTCTGGTACAACAAGAGCTCTTAATTTCCTTGTAGGTTCAAATGAGTCCTCAGATTGCATAACCATATTAAAAGCAAACCATCACAATAAAACATTCAAGTGATCAATCAAGGAATGCGGAAAGAAATACAACATCAGTTAATGGCATTAGCTTTCCCAGCAGGAAGCCCAGAATTAACTTTGTTGCACAGAAAAGGTTAAAAGCTTGCTAATATATTTTTTTTAAAGTCCCAATGCAACCAGGTTTTGAAAGGGTGAAGTTCACATTGTTCTGTCTTCCCTAAGAGGCAAACATTACGCCCTCCTGAAGACAGTTCCTATAGTTTAACTAAGGTCATGTGAAGTGCAATGAAGCAAAGCCAGATCTGAGGTTCTCGCGCCAATTCCCAAATGAAATCCCCCTGGCTCCCACATCTGCCCTCCGATTGGCTCCCCTTGTGTCCAATCAGATTCAAACTAGATGTCTTTGGAACAGAATGTCCTTGGAATGCAGCTGCATTCTTTTCTCTAGCTTGGTGTCCTTGAGTTGGCACAAAGCTGTTTGGAGTGCCCCCTCCCAACTTGCTTCCCTCCGTCCCTTCCCCACAGAGTCTATAACCGGCTGGCACTAAAGCAGGGCAAAAGCAGGAGTGAGGTGACAGATCTGACAGTAGATCCTGAAGGACAGGGCAACCTTGGCAGAAATGTAGCAGCTGAGAGGAGTTTAAAACCCTTTTTATTGCTATCTTAACATTGAGTGGTGGGATGGGAACCTCATATCTTCAAGCAAATTGCTTTCCATGTTCCTCCCTCTGGATGAACATTTAAATATTTCTTTTCTGCTGTAAAATAGTTAATTGGGTGCCCAATTAACTGGCTCAAGTATAGATTGCTAAGCAGAGGTCAACCAGGTATCACAAGAACTTGGTTTGCCTTCACCAAGGATGAAGATGTCTATCATCCTAATGAAAGGAGATACATTTTCAGTTCCATGTATCTCTTGAGTCTTCTGCTTCCTCTGTATTCTTTTCACAGCAGATCAGTTAAGAATCTGGGTCCTAAAGGAACAGCTGATTCAAGAGATTTTTTCAGTCCTTCCTTCATCATGAAGTAACCATTGAGGTGTCTACGGGGATTCTCAGCCATCCAGGTCATGGTTGTCCCAAAGGTGCTTTTTTAAAGGGCAACTGGACTTTAAAAACAGGGAGCAGCCAATGGGAACTGTGTGATGACTGAGCCACAGGATTTGTTGTGAGCCATGTGAGACGGCTCGGAGCCTGGGCGTAGCTTAACTTAACTGCTCTGTGTATATAAGAGTAAGTTTGTCTTTGCTTGAGAGTCCTTGCTTCTGGCTTATTGTCCTTGTCCTTGATACTTTTTCTTCTACCATGTTGCAAGAGCTGCATGAGTATTGTGTACATGCACCGTGTTTTATATTATTGTATATAAAGAAGTTTCTTTTATAAATGAATCTTGCTGAATTATTTACTTGTGTGCTGGCTGGATAGCTACAGACTCTGACAGAACTGGCCTCTTATTTATTTTTTTAAGAGATCCAGAATCTGCACCTTCTCAGACTTCCTATTTGAATATTCTTGCAGGAAAGGAAAGGGGAGGGGGAACCCTAATATAGACATTATCATCCGTGTCCCGGCTCCAGCAATTATACAACTTGTATCTCATTTTTATAACTTTTTTCCTCTTCCTGCATTCATTTTGTAATCAACATTACACCTGCTATTGAATTAATCAGATGTACACCTGCAGTTTGGGCTGATTTTTCAGGAACTGATGGGACTCTTCCTGTGCATATAAAATACCTCATTTGTGTCCCTGGAACAGTAGGACATCGAGCTCCATAGGCCCTAGGGAAGGAAGACCCCACCAAGAGTTTTTGTGATTAACAGCCATTTATAAGCAGCGATTATGGGGGGAGACTTTCTCCAGAAAATAATAAGATACTGCGATGAGTTCTTCATATCACAGGTATCCGGTCAGGTAGGACAAGAAAAAAGGATACTGTTGTTCCTACTTTGCAATAGTGGCAAATGTCGGTAGCTCAGGTGTAGGATGAGGATAAAGGCTTGTTCTCTGAGATTGTGACTTATTTTCTGAATGGTTCCATTATTAGGCTAGGTAACCACTCAGGGGTGGGATTCAAAAGTTTTAGCAACTGGTTCTCTGCTTGTTTGCTAGGTAGTCGTGGCTATGACGGCCGTGGCCTACATGGCCTCCTGCACCACAATAGGGAGGGGGGCGTTTTCACCCTCCCAAGGCTTTGGAGGTTTTCCTTGAGCCTCTGGGAGGGTAAAAATGGCCTTCCCCAGGCTCTGGAAGCCCTCCAGAGGCCAGAGGACAGAAATGGGCCCATTTCTGGACTTCTGGGAGACCTGTTTTTCACCTTCCCCACCCCAGGCTCTGGAGAGCATCCTCAAGCCTCCAGGAGGGTGAAAACGGCCTCCACCAGGCTCCGGAAGCCCTCCGGAGGCCAGAAATGGGCCCATTTCCGGACTTCCGGAACTTCTGGGAGGCCTATTTTTCACCCTTTGAGAGCCTCCGCACGGGCCTTGCACTTACCTGGCTTCCAAAATAGGCAGCATGGAGACTCCTGGGATGAGCAGGGTGGGAGGGGAGGGGCCAGTCCTTTCATCTACCGGTTTGGCAAACAAGATGTAAAATTAGCATCCGGTTTGCCCAAATCAGTCTGAACCGGCTGAATCCCACCCCTGTAAGCACTTCAGCAGAGTTTCCTGCCTACCAAACTTTCCAAGCAGCTCTGCCTCTTTTCCCTGAGGGAATCAGCCCCTCCCACCTGGGACTCCAGACTACAATCCACTACAGTATCCTGGATAATCTTGATTTATCTATTGGATCCAGCATGCGGGGGTGGGAGTGTCTCAGGTTACACAGAAAGACTAGCTTTTTCTAACCAAAGTGGATCTGTGGGAGCCTGTGGGTGCTCTATAAAATATATGTGAGAGCCTTCTCAAGTGCCGAATGCTGGAATTATTATTGGTCAAAGCAGGAACTGACAAGGATTTGTCTGGAAGCATCAGCACACAAAGAACTTGTGAATGATGAATTGCAGGCAGGTTAATTCCACTAAAAGATCCCCAATACACACTGCAATTGATTTATTGCTTCTGCCTCCTAACAATTGCTAAGCCTTGTGCAGAATGCTAATCTCATCAGTTGAGGGGAAGAAAGCTCTCTGCCACTCAACTGGGGGGAAATCTTTTATTTCCGCTGAGTCAATTCCAACCTCGGTGAGATAAAGCAAATATAATAAAATGATTCATTTTGTGTCACTGGCATACCTCCCTGCAGAAGGGTTAACAAAAAACCCACACCAGTCCATTTTTAACAAGCCATATCATGTTTGGTAGCCCCATTTGGGATGATCTGCAGGGGTCAGAAATTAGTGCAGACATTCTGTAGATAATCTCTGTTTCTTTTTGCTGGTTAGGATTTTGAGTTTTCAAAAGAAGAGAGAAGAGGATTGATAAATGGATGGAATGGAAAGAGAGAGAGAGAGAAGATGGATGGATGGATGGATGGATGGATGGATGGATGGATGGATGGATGGATGGATGGACAGGCGGATGATAGATTGATGGATCGATAGATAAAGGTAAAGGTTCCCCTCGCACATATGTGTTAGTTGTTCCTGACTAGGGGGTGGTGCTCATCTCTGTTTCAAAGCCAAAGAGCCAGCGGTGTCCAAAGACGTCTCCATTGTCATGTGGCCCGCATGGCTAAAAGCAAAAGGCGCACGGAACGCTGTTACCTTCCCACCAAAGGTGGTTCCTATTTTTTTATTTGCATTTTTTACGTGCTTTCAAACTGCTAGGTTGGCAGAAGCTGGGACAAGTAATGTGAGCTCACTCCGTTACGCAGCGCTGGGGATTCGAACCGCCAAACTGCCAATCTTTCTCATCGACAAGCTCAGAGTCTTAGCCACTGAGCCACCATGTCAATAGATAGATAGATAGATAGATAGATAGATAGATAGATAGATAGATAGATAGATAGATAGATCAGATATATGATAGAAGATTGATTGATGGTATATAGATGATTGATAGATAGACATAGACAGACCGATGCAATGTTGACATAATGTGTAAGGGATGTCATTGAACTTCCAAGAGAATCTCAAGTCTAAGCACTAAGATCTACCAAAGCCAACAAGACGGTATAAATATATTAATATGCATGTACGCAATCATTCTTTTTTATAAAAATGTCAAGATCATTGGGTAGTTTATTATCCATCCAATGATGGAATGGTCTCTAAAAAAATGTGAAATAAAATCGCTATTTCTTGATGTCCTAGCAGCTCTAATTATAAGTGTGTTGGGTGGGGAATGAATAGATTCTCTCTCTCCCTCCCTCCCTCCCTCCTTCCCTCCCTACCTGTCTCTCTCAAAAGACTTTCAGATTGTTCAGATGCTATTAAAAGGAAATGAAATGGCCAAGCAATTTCATTTAATTTATTCAATACGAGCTCATGCTTGCTAAACAAGATCTATAGATCATTCACTTTTGCAGCATCCAGAATATTGATTACAGTGCATTTCTTTTAGAGGATAAATGGTGCAAAAAAGGATATTTCTGTCATTCTAATCAGGGACCATATTATCAATGATAATGGAGACAGGAGCCCTCCTTCCAGCAAGCTGGCAGATACAAATGCATTTGGTGAGTATTGGAAAACATCTGTATTCTGCTCATTCATATTGGGGCCCAAACATGTTGCAATACTCACTGGAAGATTTACACGACATGTTCTGCATCAGGTAAAACTGAGAAACATGGGTTTATATCTACCGTACATCTGCAGACATGATGCCTTTTAAAAAAATCAATCTCTACCACTATTAGGATCATTATTATTTGAAATAGAAGAAATCAGGATGCAGTAGAACCTTCCTTCTTTCCTTCCTTCCTTCCTCCTTTCCTTTCCTTTCCTTTTTTCCTTCTTTCCTTCCTTTCTTCTCTCAGACCTGGAAGCCATCTTTTACATTTGGGCCTTCAGGCCTGCCACATTTTCTACTGTGGGAAAATGGGAGTGGGGCATCATATAGAGTGTGGGTGATATGTAGCCATAATAACATTCTTTCTCAGAAACTCAAGGCCACCTTGCCCTGCAGCTGCGATGAGGTGACTGGGAAGCATCTCCAATTTTGAATGGTGCCTGATTAGATCATGTGATGGACATGTGGGTTATGGGCAGGGACTTGAACTTTCTTTTGGGTGGGAAAAACCTGGAAATGTTCAGATTCGGGTTTTCCCACGTGTGCCAATATGGCATCTCTAATAAAATGGAACTTTGAGGAAACTCAAGCCTCAGAGTTTTCTTTCGTAGGGGGTGTTATTTGGAACCCTGAGATTAACCTGAATCTGGCACCTTTCTTCCTTCGTTCATTCATTCATTCATTTGTTCGTTCGTTCATTATCTGCTGGTAGTTTCAAGTAGATAAAGTAAAGGTTTCCTTGTCAATCATGTCTGACTCTAGGGCACACTATCCATCTCTGTTTCTTGGCTGAGAGAGCTAGCATTGTCTGAAAACATGTAGCCGGTATCACTATACATCAAAGTGCATGGAACACAGTAATATCTATGTAACAATAGACTTATATACCAATAATAATAATAATAATAATAATAATAATAATAATAATAATAATAATAATAATAATAATTTTTATTTGATTAGCAGCAACCCTCTCCCGAAGGACTCGGGGCGGCGTACAATCAAAACAAATAAAAATACACATAAGACAAACATATATACAAAAAGAACAGAGACATATACATATGTGCATGGAGGAGAGTTGACTTATAAGTGAAAGACAATTAAAAACACAATTTAAAATCCCCTTAAATAAAATTACTAAATTAAAAAACCCATCAGGAGTGATACGAAGTTATGGTTGAGCCAGGCCAGCTATTTGGAAAAGGTGGGTCTTGAGCTTGACACGGAAGGAGCGGAGGTCAGTAGCGGTCCTAATATCCGGGGGGAGGTCATTCCACAGGGCTGGGCCCGCCACAGAGAAGGCTCTACTCCTAGGCGCCGCCCCTCGATGCCCCAGAAAATCAATACCATGTGATTTGCAAAAAAAAAAGAAGAACTACTAGCATGTTCTCCTGTGAGAAACAAATGGATGGGTTGAATCCAGCTGGTGAAGGAGTCAGGCAGATGTTTCGTGCCAACCCACATAAGAAATTTTAAGGCATATGACATAAAATGCTCTGGCATTATATCATTCAACCCCACTCTAACGTTGAAGAGATTTTTCCACCTGAACATTTGCAAGCTATAAAGCAAAAGGAAAACAAGGAATTTGTCATGAGTATGCCATGAATCTGGTAATACAATTTGCTCTGGAGTGCATATTTCTGAATGCCACAGCTTCTAAAATTTTCATTTTTAAAAAAAAAGGAGGGGTAGAGAAAGAAGAAGGGGCATTAATAATTTTGCAAGCCTTTACGATTTTCCTTTTTTTGGTGCGTGAGCTAGAAAAGTTACAAGCTCTGCATTCAGCACATCTATCGAAACGACATTCTTTACCTTCGCGCATTCTGTGCTGCTTTTATGACCCAATTTGCATTGATTGGGACAGAGAAAAGCCAACATACATACAGCAAAACGCTAGATCATTGGGATGGGAAACATTCTCACAAATCATGCTGCAAAGTAAACAACTTGCGTGCTCTTCAATAATTCATATGCACAACTCCTTGACGCTACAAGCAGGATTTCTCTACTAGCAACAGATACACCCCAGCTTTTGAACCCGACTAATTGGCTAATAAGAAAAGGGGGGGAAAGATAGGTGGGAGGAGGGGGAGATGACAGCGGAGAAGACAGAGGAGGAGGCAGAGGTGGCAGGAGATAGGGAGAAGAGGAGGAAATAGAGGAGAAGGAGACAGAGGAGGAGGAGGAGGAGGAGGAAGAGGAGGAGGAGGAAGAGGAGACAGAGAAGGAGAAGATAGGGAGAGGAGGAAAAGGAGGAGGAGGAAGAGGAAGTGGAGGATTAAATGGAGCAGGAGGACATTTCTCAAGGAAAATTCCTGGGAATTTAACTGAAGCAGGAAAAACCTTCCCTCTCTCGGGAGGACTCTTCCAAAGAACTTTCTGGAAGATCTTCCTTTCTCTTTTAAATTCAAAAAATCTGGTCAGGAAAACATGGAGCATGGCTCCGAGTCCAACCATGAGAATCAGCCCCCAATATGAAGCCCAGGTGCATTTCTTGCCCCCCTGAAGGTCTCCAAACTGAGCCCCTCCTTCGAGCCGTCTCTTGTTTTCAGACATTTTTGACGCAGAAGCTAAAGCCAGCGCTGCATTCGCACACCCATCAACACAAGGTAGCCTGGCACCCCACCTTGTGAAGAAGGCAACTAACATTGGAATATTTCGGGGCCGGGATACGCCTAACATTTTTGCAAGACTCGGCTTCACCCTGGGAAAGAAAATGCCTGTTCAACATGTTCCTCACATCAGCCTCGCTCGGAGAACTGAAATTTCAATTTCACCCAAAGTTATTTAGAACTGCCAAAGAATGCAAATTCCTGAAGGATCAAAGAGCAAACATCTAAGAAGAAAGGCAAGGCTTGCTCTAATTATCAGCTCCTACCCCTCCGAGCGATGGCAAGTTCCAGCCTTCCATTTTCAGTAATTGAATTTTCTTATTATTCTCGATTAAATTCACATGCTCTATTACTTAAACGCAGCATACGCTTCTGAAATTGCTACCTCTGTCCTTCCAGGCTTGGAAAGTTGTTCCTCAAGGTGTATTTGGTTTTGTAATCCAAGCAGTAGGTTACAGCCACATTCGGGGTGTAATAAATTAGACTTAATAACAGCAAATCACTGGAACAGAATACACAATCTGGACCTCCATTCTCCTCTAATCTGGTTAAAAGACAGTGGAGCTTCCAATTTCCTCACATTAGTTCTGCCCGAATTACGTTTAGGTGTGACAAAGAAGTGAGCTTGGATTTAGCCCTTCTGTCTTCCTCCAAGTCCCTAGCTTTGAAGTATCTTTTCCCAACCAATTGTATTTGTCATGGGATCTTTGCGCCCTGCAACAGAGACTGGGCCACCTTTATGGTAGGTGAAGAAGCCCCTCTTTGAAGATAGAGATCTACAAAGCAGACTTAATTCTGGTTGCCACCTCTTCATGGAGGGCAGTGAAAATAGCCTCTAGAAGATTAGATTAGATTAGGATTAGATTAAAAGAGTGAGAAGGGACCTTGCAGATCATCTATTCCAACCCCTACCCCCCCCCCCAAGCAGGAGACCCTACACCACTTCTGACGGATGGCAGTCCAGTCTCTTCTTGAAAGCCTCCAGTGATGAAGCTCTCACAACTTCTGAAGGCAACTTCTGTTCCATTGATTGATTGTTCTCACGGTCAGAAAATGTATCCTTATTTCCAGGTTGAATCTCTCCTTACTCAGTTTCCATCCATTGTTCCTTGTCTGGCCTTCAGGAAAACAGCTTGATGAAAACAGCGCCTTCCAGAAGAGTATTAGGGTAGGGCCAGTCTAATCTCCAGGGGGATGATGTTACAGAGAAAGAGAGCCACCATGGAGAAGGCCTTCCAACTCTGTTATTCTAACTAGGTATCCCAATGTTTCCTCTTCGCAGTGGGTAGATCAGGCTGAAGTGATGTGGACTGGCCCCTAACATTTTCCAGAACGGCCCTGCAGGCCAGATCGAAACACATGGCAGGCCAGATCCAGCCAATTGGCCTTGAGTTTGGCACCCCTGCATTACAACATCTGACCGCAACAAAAATGCTTAGTTTGATACAGTGCAGTCACGTTGATCCACAATGTCCAAAAATGTCCCAGCAGGTTTTCTTACTCTGTTATTCTATTCTAATTCTATTCTATTCTATTCATTCTAATTCTATTCTATTCTATTCTATTCCATTCCATTCTAATCTTCTCCTGAAGTTTCCATTTCCCCTGGCTTCTTCTTCTTAGGGAATCGCTGCTGATCCCATTAAATGGAGAAATGGATCTTTTGCAATGCGGGCAAGTCGAAGAGAACTAATTTTCCAGGAGCCTTTCTTAGTTGGAGTTGGGTCATCCAGGAAAGTGGGCAAGGGAGGGAGGGGAGCGGGTGGAACAGTGCTGCGATTGTTAATTACCTGAATACATATTTCAGAAACATTCGTTTACAATTATGAATGTGCAATGATTTATTGATGAAGCAGTGCACTGCACAATATATAGCAGTTAATTAAAGCCAGCTTGTGAGTCACATTCATTAAATTTGAATGATTTCTTAATAACCGGCATCACTGTATATCTAATTTTTGGTGGGGCTCTGGAGAATGTCGACTGAACCACATGGTTATGGGCTGGAGGGGGGAGGGGGAGAAATCTGATGGATGCCCAGCTCAAATTTATTCCAAGTACTTATTAGTCCGTTAATAAGCAAGGGATTCATAAATTATACATTTTTAACCCAGAATTTGGTTTATCAGCAACATTAACTTTAGAATACATTTTGAGAAAGTGCTTGTTCAGTACTATAGGAGAGAGAGAGTGTTTGTGTGTGTGCGTGTGCGTGTATTTCAAGTGGTTTAGCAAGCAGAAGACACAGGCCGTTGTCTACTACAGCTCTGTAATAGCAACACCATTAAGTGGCTAATTTATTCTGTAGGATATTTCCTTCATGACATTGATATGGATGTTTTCAAAGAAGTACAAGCATCCTTGTAGTTCCTTGGAAATCTGCATTCCATATTTTCTCTGAATGACAATATTATTCTCTGTTTTCTTTTACAACAATATCATTATTCTCAATTATTATCTATTATTGTCTATTAGCCATTCTATATATCCAACTACTGTATATCTATCATCTATCCATCATCGCTCTCTCTCTCTCCCTCCCTATTATCTATCTATCATCTATCCATCTATCTATCTATCCATCCATCCATCCATCCATCCATCCATCCATCCATCTACTGTATCTATCCAACTACTGTATCTATCATCTATTTATCATCGCTCTCTCCCTCCCTATTATCTATCTGTCTATCTGTCTGTCTATCTATCTATCTTCCTTCCTTCCTTCCTTCCTACCTACCTACCTACTAGAAACATATTAAAGAGAGATCCAACCTAAAAATAATTTTCCTGATAGAACAATTAATCAATGGAATAGCTTTCTTCCTGAATGTATGGATGCTCCAGCACTGGAGGTCTTCAAAAATAGACTGGACAACCATTTGATGAAGATGGTCAAAGGTATCCCATCTTGATCAGGTGGTTGGACTAGAAGACCTCCAAAGCCACTTCCAGTCCTATGGTCCTATATTGCTCCACGTTCTATTTCACCGTATCTCTTTCCCTCCCTGTCTATCTATATCTGTCTGTGACTTAGGAGAAATGTACGAACAAAATCATGTTTTGCCTCAGACATCAGAGTAGTGTTAGAGGGAAGATCTAACATAACTGTATAAACAACTGGTAGATTGTCCAAGCCAGCCCAAGCTGTATTTGTTCGGCAGCCCTCTTAGATTTTTTGCAACTTCGGTGATATTGTTAGGTGATACAAGACTCATTAGGGTTGATTCAGAAAGGCTACTCATACCTCTCTCTCTCTCTCTCTCTCTCTCTCTCTCTCTCTCTCTCTCTCTCTCTCTCTCTCTCATTGTCTCTCTCTCTTTCTCTCCTCTCCTTCTACTCTCTCTCTCCTCTCTTTCTCTTTTTCTCTCTCTTTTCTTCTCTCTCTTTCTCCTTCTCTCTCTCTATCTCTTTCTCTCTCACACACACAAATCCTTGCCAGAGCCAGCTTCATAGCAGCAGCGAACAAAAGCTATATTCAGTACAATTTTATCTGACTGTTCTCTTTTTGCTCTTCCGCTCCGCTTCCCAATTGAAAACCGACAGGAGATTTTTCAGAAATGGAGTTTCATTTGGTGCTAATGAGTATCATTCCACACACCCTGGTGGTACTAATATCTGGCTAACTGGAGATGGGAAGAAGACCATGGGGAGGTAAGAAGCTACTCAGAAGGTTCCATCTTTTCTTTCTTTGTTGAGAACTGCGGGGGAAGAATTGGCCAGAGACCAGCGATGATGTGACTGTAGGTTCATTTTTCTCTCTCTCTCCCTGTTTGCTTCTCTCTTTAATGGTTTTCAGTACCTCTGACCTTCTCCTTCGCCAATGCAAGAATCCTAATTTCCTAAGGGTGTTCCTATTTCTTTCACCAACCTTTGAGAGACCTCTTCGTCGAAAGCCCAAGATTAGCCAAATACCAGCCATATGCTCAGAAAACAACGCCAATAGAAGCTTGGTCTCTTTCTATCTTGTTGTTCTGACCGAGGCTTCCCGAGAGCATGAGGCAAACTCCTTGTCCCGACAAAAATCCCCTTTTATTAATTGACTGTGAATTCTGCTCATTCACATCCAGCAAAGTCTTTCGAGGGATGATTTACAGTCACAGACCTTATCTAGCTTGGAGAGCTGCCAGGCCCATATCTGAGGAACATGGCAAGGAGTCTCAGAGAGTCACGAACCAATGAAGGGAACTAATTGTCTCCTGCAAACTCCACTCCCCTTTTGCTCCTCTTTTATTTCCTCTGGGAGAGTCCATTCATCGTCCACCTGTGGCCTTTCTCCCAAGTTGACCCCTGTTTTTTAGTTGTTTCCTTTATCTGGCAACTCTGCATCTGCACACACTGGGAACAGGCTCCAGTTGTTCTTCTGCCTCACTGCTGTCTGACTCCAAAGGCAGCTGATTACTGTCTGACGGCCCTGGCCCCCTCTCTGCCTCTGACACAGAGCCCTCCTCAGAGCCTTCCCCAGACTCCAGGACTGGCCCAGGTTCCTCCCCAACCTCCTCACTGTCCGAATCTTCTGCCAACTCCACTGGCCGGTCACAACACTTGTTTGCTTCTTCAGGTCATCAAACCAATCCCTATCAGAGGTTTCATCCCTTCCCATGAATCCAAGGGAAGAATTGGCCAGAGACCAGCAATAATGCTAGTGTAGGCTCATTTTCTTTCTCCTCATTTTCTTCTCTCTTTAGTGGTTTTCAACACCTCTGGACTTCTCCTTCACCAATGCAAAAATCTTCATGTTCTAAGCATCTTTGCTGCCCTCTCTTAATTTACTAAGGGTGTTCCTATTTCTTCCACCACCCTTTGATGACAGACTTAACAAAGTTGGGACATTGTAGGTCATCTAGTCCGAATCCCTCCTGCCCAAGCAGGAGACTCTACACCATTTCTGACAGATGGCAGTCTCTTCTTGAAAGCTTCCAGGGATGAAGCTCCCACAACTTCTGAAGGCAACTTCTGTTCCATGGGTTGATTGTTCTCATTGTCAGAAAAGTTCAACCTTATTTCTAGATTGAATATAGCCTTTTTGAGTTTCCATCCATTATTCCTGGTCTGGCCTTCAGGTGTTTCCTTGTCTGAAATCCAAGATTAGCCAAATATCAGCCATATGCTCAGAAAGCAATGCCCAAAAAAGCTTGGTCTAACAGAATAACAAAGTTGGAAGGGACCTCGGAGGTCTGCCAGCCCAACCCCCTGCTCAAGCAAGAGAGTCTATACCATTTCAGATAAGTGGATGCCCAATCTCTTCTTAAAAGCCTCCAGTGATGGAGCATTCACAACTTCCGAAGGCAAGCCATTCCACTGATTCATTGTTCTCACTTTGGGGAAATTTCTCCTTAGTTC
>NC_138562.1:20241858-20391858 GCF_964273705.1 Natrix helvetica | reverse complement strand
AATACATTTCGCCCCTTTACATGAAGATGCAATATATCTGTTAAAAATGGAGTTCCCTTGAGGGCTACATCCATTGTTGTGGTTTCCTTGACTCCTTACAAGAGATGGGAATCCTTCCTTCCTTCCTGGTCTCCAGTTTTATTCGTTTATACAATTCATTTATACAACTTATAAAGCAAATGCTCACCAGCACTCACAAAGGCAATCCAAGTAACTTAGACATATGCCTTACCAAGGAATGCTTGCCTATAGGATTAAGAAAACAGGAACCACTGAGAGATTTTTCAATTTTAAAAAAAAAAACAGCCTCCAGACAAAGTCTACTTGCTGCTCCATCAGATTGAATGTCCTCAAAGAATCAGGTCGGATGCTGCTTAGGTTTCTTCATTTGGAAGATCAGACCAACCAATGAAGAGGAGGAGGAGGAGGAGGAGGAGGAGGAGGAGGAGGAGGAGGAGGAGGAGGAGGAGGAGGAGGAGGAGGAGGAGGAGGAGGAGGAGGTGGTGGAAGAGGAGGAAGAAGAAGAATGCTGTTGTTATTATTATTGTTGTATTATGGATTGTTGCATGATTGGCCAGATGTTTAGATTTTTGTCCACCTATGGAGTCCTTCCCAAGGACCTGGAATGGGCAGATGTGGTTGCTTCAAGGTGTTCAAGGTATGGCAGCAGGATGTCAGCTCTTCCAAGTACAGCTGCCTTTTGCAATTGACTGATAGTGATGTTGTCAATGCCCATGGCGTTCAAAGTGGTGCTCCAGACGTTGCAAGTTTGCCCCCAAGGCACCTATCACTATTGGTACTGCCTTAGCTTTCTTTTGCCACAGTTGTTCTACTTCTATTTACAGGTCTTTCTAAATCTGCGGTTTTCTCTAGTTCTTTCTCTTCTCTTCTCCTTCTTCCGGGTGTTGCCATGGCCACCATCCAGATATTTATGACTTCCTTGCTAACAATTGTTAACTCCGGGTGTGGCAGATGCTGGTGTGTTTGAATTTTCAAATCCCAGGCCACTTTCACTTCTTTGTTTTCTATTTTGTGGTCCCATCCAGTTCTTGCTTGGAGGCAAACATCATTTCTAGCAGGCCATCTAATGTACCATTGTTGCCTCTTTATCATGCCGCTGTTTGTAATCTGTCTCTGCGATCTCCTTGCAGCAATGCTTATTATTATTACTACTACGGTCAGGCGCTATTATTGCTATTGTTTTGATGCCCGGCTTAAATCCAGTCACAAAACGGAGCAAGTGAGTTCAAAACAAGTTTTGATATTGCTACCTAAATAAGTTCATAATTACAAAAATGACTACCCATCTGTTAACTGATTCTCTTTTGTCCCGCAGGTTAATACCTGGTGGGTAACTCATAACTAGTAATTATGTTACCAGCTGGCAACCTGAAACGCTTTAAATGAATCTAGAGACTCAAGAAAATGGAACAAAAATACAGCCATGACAATAAGCAGGTCAGACCTTCTCTCTGTCCCTTAAATACCTCCTCCTTCCATGGAAGCAGGCCAAATAATATCACACCGGAGAAGTCTCTAATTATTCTAAGCATTTAGCGATGCAGATAAGTATGTTGTTCAAATATGGCTGAGATATCTGCATGATGAATTTGACATTTTAAAAAAATTCAAGTGAGTTGAACCGAACCTTCAGCAAGAAAGGTAAATTCAACCACCTAAAAATCAACTTTTATTTTATCCAAAATGCTTATGTGTGGCCAGAATCTGAAAGTAACATTTAACACAGCAGAGATACTTAAGCAAAATGGTTGCGTTGAGATCAGCCTATATGGGACTGATGGGAGAAGATTGTAAGGGTGACACTGAAATATAATTTTTATCATATTTTATCTATATCTTACATGATTGTATTTTATTCCATTTTCATCTTAGATTGCATTTTATTCCAATTTCATTTTAAATCATATTTTATTCCAGTTTCATTTTAAATTGTATTTCATCCAATCCATTTTAAATTGCTTTTATCAAATTTCAGTAATAATTTGTTTCTGGAACGCTGCACTTTGATATGGCCCAATGGCTAATCAATCAATCAATAAAATAAACTTTTATTTTATAGGTAAAGCAGGGCGTTTCGATTTCAGTTTCAATTCTCTTCTAAGGAAAATAATCCATTTTCCCATTCTTATGAAAAATAAATTGTCACATCCAATAGTAATGACAACAAATTATGTACAAAAAAAGGAAAAAGAAAAAAATGACCCAAACATCCAACATTAAACATTAAAAAGAATTTGCACTAGTTGCATTCATTCATTCATTAAATTCATTCACTCATCCACAGTTATGACAGTGAGAAAAAAGTAACCATTTCTTGCATTTATGAATGTGGCAGATTAGCAAAGGAAAGAGAAATTGAAAGGAGATTGTAATCACAGTTTCACTTAGCAACCACTATACTCAGTAACAGTATTTCCAGTCCCAAATACGGTCGCTTAATGAGGACTACCATCAAATAAAATAAAATAATAAAATGAAAACGTATATAAAACATAGAATAATGGGATGGAAAAGGACCTTGGAGGTCTTCTAGTCCAACTCCCTGTTCAAACTAACTAGGTCATTATCACAGAAGAGAATATTTAAAAAGCAAAAATTGCGCTGAAACCATGGACAGAATTATTTCAACTTTCTAAAACAGAAAAAGAAGATTTCCCAAGAACCCTTCATCCGATACGGCAGTTAAACATTAGACAGAGGGAAAGGAAACATCGAGCTGTGTTTTGGCATGAGATTTCCGGCACAGATGGAGTAAAGGTGAAGTAGAAGCATTCAAATTGGTTCCATCTGAATAGAGAAGAATGGTGGATTTGCCAAAAACTCTTTGGAAGCTTGAAGAAGGGGGGGGATGTGCATGCGTGTGCATGCACACACACACAAACACACACAAGGAATTTGGTCACTGGTGGGGAAGATGTTATTCTAGGTACGAAGGCTCAGCTTGCAGAAATATTCTGGCTTGTCCACATTTTGTCCTGGGGACATCCAGAAAGACAGCAGGTGTCAAAAAAATAAGTCAAGATGACCACATTGTCCATATGACCAAAGCTTCGCTTTTGGTTTCATTATGTGTGAGTGGGTGGGCCTTCAGGCACATGGTGGTGTCTGTCATCTTGAAGTTTTGGGAACTGGGCAGTCGCCTTGTGGAAGAAAGATTTCTTTAAAAACATGGGATGAGTTCATTGCAGAAGAGGTGAAAATGGTTTGAGGCTTGGAAAACCTATCCCATCGAGTTCCAAGTAAGGGTATCGTTTAATGGTTAAGGAAGAACAATTGCATAAAGCAACGGCAGGGACGAACTGGATGTTTAGAAGGGAAGGAAAACCTGATGACCTGGGATGTTGTGGGAACCAGGAATATCAGGGGTAGAAGATAGATGGAATGATGGACATGATAGACAAACAGAGATAAAGGAAAACAGAGGAAAGAAGGAAAATATGAAAGAGAGAGGAGGGAGGGATGGAGGGAGGGTGAAAGAAAGAGGGTAGGGTGGAAAGAAGGAAGGAAGAAGAGAGAAAGAAGGAAGGAAGGAAGGAAGGAAGGAAAGAAAGAAAGAAAGAAAGAAAGAAAGAAAGAAAGAAAGAAAGAGTTTCTCACATCACAAGAACTGGCCAGTTGCCATGACGTATTTGTGGAAGAAAGATTTCTTTAAAAATATGGGATGAATATATTGCAGAAGAGGGGAAAATGGTTTGACACTTGGGAAACGTATCCCACTTAGTTCCATCAGGATTCCGAGTACCATTTAAAGATATCTGTTGGTCTTAAAGTGTGGCAAAAAAAAAACCCTGAATTTCATTGCATCATCTCAACTCAGCAGGCTCAAGCTGAGTCTTGCAACAGGAGAAAGGAAAAAGAAAGAAAGAGAAGACACCTGCGTTTTCAGAGAGCAAGAAAAAAGAAGAGAGTTTGCAATTGTTGCATCCCTGGGATAGAAATAGCTTCCCACCTGGAAATGGTGATCCAAATAAAAAGGAGGCAGAGAGAAAAACCATTTTACCCACCTTAGCAAGCTATTATTTTTCCCGGAGAATTCTCCCCCCTCCCCCGTAACGATGCAAATCCATGCATTATTCACACATAGATTCTTGACCCAGCAGTAGATCTGATTCTCACTCTCTCCAAAGTGTCTCCTGTCAGGTTCTTGAAAGTAAGGGTTGGCAAGTCATGGGAAATGGTGGGTTGATTGTCAGGGAGCTATTTCTTCACCAGCTTCTGCAACTGATGGAGAATGGCAGACTGGGGGAAGAGGAGGAGGAAGAAGGAGGAGGAGGAAGAAGGAGGTGGTGGAGGAAGAAGAAGAAAGGAGGAGGAGGAAGGAAGAAGGATAAAAGAGGTGGAGAAGGAGGAGGAAGGAAGGAGGAGGAGGAGGAAGAAGAAGAAGGAAGGAGGAGGAAGAAGGATGGAGGAGGAGGAGGAGGAGGAGGAGAACAGGATGAAGACACACAAAAAATAACAAAAATCAACTTACTCCCAAGCAATGGTGTGGGAATTCCTCTTTAGCCCAACCAACTTCACTGGGATATAATTGTAGCTGGGAAATTGGAGAAGAGCATTTGATATACATCACCTTGTGCTCCTGGAGGCAAGGTGACTATCAAGCATGAAGAAATAGGACCACAGTTAAATTCCAATCAGACTGATTGATTACTCATGTCTATACACAAGAATCTAGTCAACAGTCAATTGGCCCTAGATAAGAGTTAACAGAAGAGGAGTTGAACCATTTATTATGACCATTATGACTCCAGGGTGATTCCTCTCTTGACTAAACCTCCAGCTCTGCTTGTTCTTCTCCTATAGTGGTGTAGCCATCTATCATAGCTTCATACAACTTGTGGACCATCAAGAATGTCCTATATTTTCAACAAATTTTTAATACCAGCTCAATACTCCATATTTTGAAGGAGCTCTCCTGGAAGGTCAGCTACCAAAAAGAATGTTGTAGGAAAGTCATCAGACACACCCATCCCATGGCTTGGTTCGGCTGGAGGAAGAACTCCTGCCACTTGGTTTCAGGACTTGCTAATTGCTGGGTTTTGCAGGTAACTATGAAGTCCCTTAGCCACCTGCCTGACCCTTAGCTACACACAAAGAATTAAAGCAGCCACTAAACAGATGAAGAGCTTAATCAAAAGAGCCTTGCTTTGTATAGGACAGTTCTGGGCAATTTGCCAGGTTCCCCCCTAAGATTCTCTTTCAAATCAAAGTAGTATTTTGGATTTTTTTTTCTTTCCCCTTCTGTGTTTCTTTTTTGAGTTTCTTTAAAATCCTGAGAACTCTGGCTACTTTTTGACAAAAAAGTAAAATTCTTAGGAAATGCCTGAACAGAGATTCATCTGAACCAAATATGGTGCTTTGAAGCAGATGGTGTAAAAATGACCACTTAGAAGTGGAGCTGCTGATGTATAAGAGGTCAGCTGTTGAACTTGGACCAGCGAGACCCAGTTTCAAGTTCAACTTCAAGCCAAGGAGGTGATGGGTGAGTATGGGCCAGTCCCATCCTGCAAGCCCAGCCTACCTTAATGGTTAAGGAGGAGAAGGAGGAGGAAGAGGAAGGAGGAAGAAGAAGGAAGAAGTTGGAGGAAGAAGGAGGAGGAAGGAGGAAGAAGAAGGAAGAATAAGAAGGAATGAGGAGGAACAAGAAGGAGGAAGGAGGAGGAGGAGGAGGTGGTGGTGAAGGAGGAAATGCAGATATCAAAATATGTCTCAAATAAACAAGAAAGAAAGTTCTTGTCATTCTTCCATAGGAGGATTATACTGTAAAAGCGAAGCGAGGAAGGGCAGTTGAAAAAAAAAGAGTTCCATCAAATCATTCTGGTCGGTTTGGATGATTACATAAAAGTAGCAGTTGGAAGTAGCATTTGTGAAGATAATTCACCAGTAGTAGCATTTGTGAAGATAATCATATGTTCTTGACTCCTTAAAACAGCTCAGTCGTTTCAATGTGATGTGGCTTTCTAAACCAAAAGAAAATGAAAAGAGAAAAAGAAGGGATAGATAGATAGATAGATAGATAGATAGATAGATAGATAGATAGATAGATAGACAGACAGACAGACAGACAGACAGACAGACAGACAGACAGACAGATGAAAGATAGATGATAGATAGATAGACAGACAGACAGACAGATAGGTATGGATGGATAGAGAGAGGGAGAAAGAGAGGAGAGAAAAAGAAAGGAAAGAAAGAGAAAGGAGATAGAGAAAGAAAGAGGAAGGGAGGGAGGAAGGAGAGGAGGAGAAGAAAGGATCACAATAAATATCAACATTTTGTATTTCAGCATCTGTACTTTGATTTTAAAGCACAGGGGAGAACATCTCTGGAGACACCTAATCAACATCCTTTTATTTACTAATGTGCAGCCTCCCTTGGCTAATCAGACTCCAACTGTGGGGTGAAATTCTTCTCCCACTTTTCTAAGCTGGTGGTTTCCCTGGCAACCCACCTTCCATTTTTGAAATGCAGAATTTAAATGACACTTTGGACTCGCCACCAGTCTTACAAATCCAAGGCAGTTGAAATGATTTCAGGTAAATGCCTTTTATTTTAATATGACCAGTGGGTCACCAGAGCTCGCATGCCAAAAGGGTACATTAAATTGCTCAGCCCGATTTTAACCTCATCACTCTAGCCCAGTCTTGTGCCAAATGCTTGAACTCTAATCCAAAGGCTAAAACGGCATGTTAAATTCTCTCCAGATGCTCCAATTTTTCTGATGGAGTCCTGTTATTATTTGCAAAAAAAGTGCTTAGCTGTGAAATGGTTAAGGGAGTACAATGGCATACGGCAATGGCAGAAGAGAATTGGATGACTGGAAAGGATGGAAAACCTCATGACCTGGAAGGTTGTGGGGACCAGGAACATCAGCAGTAGAAACTCTCTAACATTCTCAGGAAGGGAGGGAGGGGAGGAGGAAAGAAAGAAAGAAAGAAAGAAAGAAAGAAAGAAAGAAAGAAAGAAAGAAAGAAAGAAAGAAAGAAAGAAAGAAAGAAAGAAAGAAAGAAAGAAAGAAAGAAAGAAAATACAAAAGAGAGAGGAGGGAGGGTGGGAGAAAGGAGGGAGGGAGAAAGGGAGGGAAGAAGGGAGGGAAGGAAGAAGGAAAGAAAGAAAATACGAAAGTGAGAGGAGGCAGGGAGGGAGAAAGGAGGGAGAAAGGAAGGAAGGAAGAAGAAAAAGAAAGGAAGGAAGAAAGAGAAAAAGAGAAAAAGAAAAGAAAAAAGTCCATTCAGCCATTAACACTGATAGGAAGGACAACCCTAACCCTAACCAAAGTCAGAAAACACCGTGACCAGAATCGGTCCAAGCATTGGACTACATGCAAAAGATGAACGGCTCATCGTGGCCTCAATGTAGCCCCTGAGGTTACTGCCTAAATTTCAGGCTACCCAAAGTAAGCCCAGCTCAACCCCAGCCCCGTTTTTCTACTCTCTCCATGCATGGCAAGATCCTTCAGCGAGGGGATCTGGGCTGTTCTTCTAAGAGCTGGAAATTGGGTAGAAAACAGCCTTCCCCAACCCTTGCTAGCAACTCGGAGAACACGCCAGAGTTACAATATCTTGATTTCTCCTTGAATCAACCTTCCTCCAAAATCAATAAACTGCACGAGGCCACTGGGGAGGGGCAGGGTGGGGGTGGGCAGTGGCGGGGACAGATGAAAGATGGCGCCTTGAGCCCATCCATCTGATCTGGTTAAAGATGCTGGCCCCAAGGCAACACAGAGACCGACTCGGGAGCGCTGCTCTCTGCTTCGTCTTCTACGACATTCTGTGTCATGACCTAATGCATCGGCCACAGGCAGAGAGAGCTGCAAGAGTTTGTTTAATCTTTGAAATAATAACAAGTATTATTATCGCGGGGATGATGGCAATGATATTTACATTTACAAGTTTTCAAAGGTTTAGTTGATATTCCCAGGATAAGCACTTGAGAAAGATTGAAGTATAAAATCAGCAAGAACCAGCTACAGAAATGGGATACTCCCTCCCTCCCTCTCCCTTTTCATTCCTTCCTTCCTCTCCTCTCCTTCCTTCCTCTCCTTTTTTCCTTCCTTCCTTCACAACCCTCCCTTCCCTTTCCCTTCCTCCAGTCAGATAAGTGATTGTTTCCTTTCTTTCGCATTTCCCTTCCTTCTTTCTCTCCCTCCTTCCTCTTTTTCTTCCTTTTTTTCTTTCCATCCTTCCTTTCTCTCCTCTCTATTCCTCTCCCTCCCCCTCCCTCCCCCCTCTCTCTCTTCAAAGATGGTTTCTCTCAATCAAACAATTTCATAGGAGATAATAACTTTCCTACATTCCGTAGAGAAATTACTTCGTAGATCATATAAATGGGCTGGCACCCATGTAAATCAAAGAGGAGAATGTTGGCATCCTTCCAGGCTGCTAAGAAGATTTTCTAAGCTTTCCTCCTTTTCAAGGCTAAAGGAGGAGAAATGAATTGGAAAGTCTGGTTAAAAATAACAAAGAAAATAACTAATATTTGATGCGGGGTCAGAGCATTGTGGTATAATCTGGAACTTTCGGCTGCCATCTTCTTTTTTGCCCAAACTTTCTTAATAGCCCACTAACCAGGTTTGGGATTCAGCAGGTTCAGCCCGAACTGGTCTGTCCGTGACTCTCAGAGACTCTGTGCCCAGAGTCTTTCCTTGCACAGCACCTCATTTGGAAAGTATTTACATGGCAGCTTTCCAAGTTAGATAAGGTCTGTGGTCATAAATTCACCTTTGAAAGACTGTTTGCCAGGCCTTGGATGAATGTGAATGAGAGGAATTCACATTCGTTTAATAAAAAGAGGTTTTGTCAGGACCAGGAATCTGCTTCGTGCTTTTTGGGGAAGCCTCGGTCAGAACGGGAATGCCAGCTGTCATTCTGTTGACTTCCTCATGAGCAGGACCTGAAAGAATGGTTCATAAAATGCTAATATATTTTGTTTTCAGCATCTGTGTTTCAGGAAACCATAACTCCGGGAGATGGGATTTGTGGTGCTTGGAAAACAAATCACTGATAATGTGTGTTCTCTCAAAAGGACATAGCAACATTGGTTCCATGTTAAGTGAAGGAAAATGGGCAATTAATTTTGATGCTTTTCAGAGATGTTTGAACCTAGAACACCTCCACAATCCACCCTCAAAGTCCAACAAGATGATGCAGCTTCAGCTTCAACTGAAGTCAGTTCTCAACCCAAGAGGAAATGTGCGCGTTCTTCTTTTTGTTTATGAGAAATGACAACAAGTTAGCCCATGTGGAAGGATCCAAGCAAATCTATTTGACACGCAATGCTACACAGCCACTCAACATAAACACAATCTACCCAGCCCTTCAGGCCGTTACATTAGACAATAAGCAAATGCCATCCTAAATAAATCTCTCTAAAATGTAGGCATGCCCAGGAAGAGAAAAGCAGCGGGACAAAGTTCATAAGATCAAAACTAGAGAAAAGAGATCAGATGGAAAGCGAAAAGATTGAGCATTTTACCCAGAATAAAAAAGGAGGTACGAATTTCTGGCAATAAAATGTTTCTGCTTCCAGAAACAGAAACTTCAAATTCCGGAAAAGACTTGAAAGCCCCCAGTCCTGATTTCTAAAGAGGAAAAGGACGTTGAAAAAGAGCACCTAAAAATATTATAGGTTTTATGAATACGGACAGATTAATTTCTTGGCTCAGAACGCACCAGATATAACTGGGGTTGCAAAGAAGGATGGATGGATGGATGGGGAGGGAGAGAGAGAGAGAGAATGAATGAATAATGGATGAATGGATAGAAGATGGATGATAATAGATATATATAGAGAGAGATGGATGGATGGATAGAAGATAGATGGAATGATGAAATGATAGACAAACAGCGATAGATAGATAGATAGATAGATAGATAGATAGATAGATAGATAGATAGATAGATAGATAGATAGATAGACAGACAGACAGACAGACAGACAGACAGACAGACAGACAATGGATGGAGACGATAGACAAACTGACAGATAGAGATAATGGATGGGTAGGTTGGTTGGATGAGTGGGTGAATAGTGAATGGATGGATGGATGGATGGATGAATAGATGGATGGATGGATGGATAATAGATAAAGTTAATGATTAAGACAAAGTGTTGGAGAGGTCTATTATTTTCCCCACTCCTTCCTTTCCACCGTGGATCTCTCTTTTTTTTCCAAGCGAAACTGCATCTCATTAAAATTCCTATAGCACCTTCCTTCAACCAGGGCATACATTAAGCCCAGTAATTACCTTGAAAACTTGCAGCAATTTTTTCTTTGGAATTTTTTCCCCTTCCAACACCCTCCCCTCCCCCACCCTTAGAGAATATACAATATAAATACAGTCTGTGTACTTTAAACACATAAACAAGAGTTTTTGGACAAGAAGAGCAAAAGAGGGGGGAGAAGAGAAAGGTGAGTGCAATTATCATTTAATCGCCGTTAATTATATGCTTAATGTACCTTGAGTAAAAATTACTGAAGCTGTGAAAAAAGGATCCCTACTGACATTGCATTACAGTTACAAAACACCAACGAATCTCTAACAGAGTATCGGATACCATATAGCGTCACATTTACACTAATGTTCCTGGCTAATTATGCTTGGCCAATCTGTAAAGCCACTTCAGGTGCCTTCTGTTGGGATGAGTGAGATGGGGTATGGATGGCTAATTCTGGGCACACAATATTGAACTAGAGCCGTGATGGCAAACCTACGGCACGCAGAGCCACACTGGCTGGCACGCTAGTCCTCGGCTGTGGCACGCATGTGCGCGCTGGCCAGCTTGTTTTCTGCCTTCCGGAGGGCCAGGGGAGGCCGTTTTTGCCCTCCCCAGGCTTCAGGAAAGCCTGGAGGGGTCGCGCACACTTGCACAGGTGGATGGGGAGGATTGAATTGGTATGGGCATGTGCGTGTGCCCGGTAGCACACGCACACAAAACTTTGACACGTCATAAGAGAAAAGTTCACCATCACTGAACTACAGAAAGATGACTTGGAAGCTCTTTCAATTAATCCCAGTGAAGTTATATTTCTTAATCAACACGACCCATCCAACTGCAAGACAGCAGGAAGGTTTGGGGAGAAGGTACCGGAGCTCGCTTGTGGCCCATCCAACGTTCCTTTCTCCTCCTCCCTCTGCCAAGAAGTGATTTCTCTGGGCTTTTCTTCTGTGCAGCAGGAATCGCGGTGAAGCTGACATTTAAGTGCAGGGTTTCTGGTCCTCTTTGACACAATTACTTCTGCTGTCGAATTGTCTTTCGTTTCTCTATTGCTGGCTTAAAATGTATGGCTGAATATACTTCCTGCTGCAGGCGATGGACAAAAAGCAACAGCAATGAGACATATTTAGAACTGCTCTGTTTGTTCTTCAGGGTTATTGTGTTATTTCTTGACGCCGGATAAATCCTATCTGTGCTTAAAATGTCAGTAGAATTTGCGGAAAGTTTGGCTTTCCAGAACTTATCACTTGTTTCACTCCGCCACGTTTTTATCTTCCACGGCATTCCATTCAATCCAGAGGTCACATTCGGTCCATTTGTGGCTCCTTAAAGATAAGAAGATTTAAAGCTCAATTCAAGACAAATTTCTTCTGAAGGAAAAAGTAGGAGAAGAGCAGGCAGAGTTAAATGAGTCATCGGATTAGAATTGTTACGTTCCCACAAATGTTCCAAGACCATTCTATTGATTCATATCTGGTGCCAATTTAGTATTGACTAGACTCTTGTTTAATAGTCTGAGCAATTAATATTCTGAACTGCAACTTAACGTATAGTCCTGGTACTTCATGCATGACAGAAGCCACGTTCCACATTCCGCTTTTAATTTTTCTTCAGATTTGTGGGGGTTGTTAAAAAAAATTAACAACATGGATAATGAGAAAGCTGGACGTGAAAAATACCAAATTTTATGGCTTTTATTTCATTGTCCCCAAAGATAAGGTTGCAGCAATTTCCTTGCCTTCCTTTCACGTCAGCCAATAAAAATCCCAGATTAATCACGGCTGTTTAGACCATCTTTGGATATAGTCAGCTTCTTCTGTCTAATCTCCCCAATAGCAGTTTGTCATCTTGACCACTACAATATATTAAGGCTGCGTGTATCTTTGCTTTTCAGGTTCTGCTGGAAAGTTACTACAGCAAATTTCTAAACCAAATCTATTTTGTAGGGTCCTTGGTGCTCTTTGAGCTTGGTGGTTTTCTTGTAGGGTCAGGGGTGGGATTCTACCAGTTTGGAGCAATTCGGGCAAAGCGGTTCCTCCGACTATCAGCTGGGAGTGAACTGGTTCAGCTGGAACTGCCTGCCCACCCATGCGCTATACTCACCTATATTCCCTTGTCTGGAATGCTCTAAGATCTCCTGTTCAAGCAGGGGGTTGGTCTAGAAGACCTCCAAGGTCCCTTCCAACTCTGTTATTCTGCGTACATACAGACATGTGCACTTGTGCATGGTTTCTGACCTTCCTTCCAAGAGTTATGAGTTTAATTACAAATTTGCCTCTTTCCCTAAAGTTACGTGAGGACTCTCCCCCCCCCCTCTTACAATCTATCCCATTTAATCATCCAAAGCATAAACTATAAGTTTTGGGGTTGTTGTTTTTTAGTGTTACACAAAAAGTCCATAGGGGATTTCCAGCCGGCAATTCATGTAGGCATTGTTCTTTTCTGGGAATGAGTCCTGTCCTTTTCAGAAGCGCCAATTAAAACTAAGATGTAGCCCATAGCCAGGGAATATATATATATATATATATATATATATGATATATCTGAATTATCTACGGCAGTGATTTCCATCCCTTTCCTTCAGCGTTCTGTTTGGTTCGTTGGTCTGAGCGATCTGGATAGAACGACCGAGCAAAGATTCCACGCTCAACGCTGTCCTTTTTCTCTCTTCCCCAACTCGGTCTGAGCTACCAGCTGGAGGTCATCGGAAAGAAATTTGTCCTCATTAATGGCGGTAGAGATGGAGGGGTTTTTGTCAAGAGAGAGGCCTGATTTGGAGCCATCTGGATTGATGGCAAAAGATTTATCATTTGGATAACCGTTTGGAAAACGGACAGAAAATTATTTCAACACCCCCCCCCCACCCCCATCTCTGCTGCAAACTAATTATCCAACTGTCTGAGCGGATGCTAAATAGCACGCAATGATCCAGCATTTGAGAAGTTATAGGCTTATAAATTTCATTTGTTTGTATTTCTACGGGTGACGTTGGCAGTTTCGGAAATCCTTTTGACAGCTAAATTGAGGGGGTCTTGAACATTTGCTTTACAATTTATTTCCCAGACAATGAATTGTCACAAGACGTGATGCGGTATAAATGGCCAATCTCACGCATGCTGGGTGTTAAACACAACAACGCTGGCCGACTTTGCTGGATTAAACAAGGCGAGCCAAGCTGTCATGAAAATCACCAAGGTCCTTCCGGAAATGAACAATACAATTTTTTTCCCTTCCCTCTTTTCAGTTCAGCAGCTCATGTTCAAGGATAAAAGTCCAGGAGCTCAGCTAAACTTTGGGATTGCACCAACTGATTTTGAAATCTGAAGATATTTTATGGGTTTCTACAAATGTAGCTGGATTCATTCATTATATACTTCATTCTCTAAAGGATGCAAATCTTCTTGGCCAGAGGTGGTATTTAGCAGGTTCTGACCAGTTCTGGAGAACCGGTAGCGGAAATTTTGAGTAGTTCAGAGAACCAGTAAATACCACCTCTGACTGGCCCCACCCCCATCTATTCTCTGCCTCCCGAGTCCCAGCTGATCGGGAGGGAATGGGGATTTTGTAGTAACTTTCCCCTGGAGTGGGGAGGGAATGGAGGTTTTGCCACCTTGTGTCCAGAAGCTGTTCCATAGATGGAAGGCATAGACATTTTGGTGAGGTACCAACATTTAGTACTGTAAGGAGCCCCAAGCCACTCCTGAGTGAAGGCGTGGAACGTCTCCCAGTTTCAACTGAGGTAACAAAAAGTGAGGCAACTGGCCGTTGGAACAGGGTTCTTTTCAGGTGGGGAGGGGGAGTAGAACTCCTTAGCATCAGAGCAGTGTTAATTATTGTATAAGAAATACTAATGATCTGATGGTCATTTTGAAAAATCCTTTCTTAGCGAGCACCTAGAAGCCAAGAGGAACATAAGGGCCAAATAGGCTTTACGGTTCTGGAGATTTCGTGATGAGCGAGTGGTACTTGACTTTTACATATATAGATAAAGGATATAGGGGGAAAGTAACGAAAGGTTGCTATCTTTAGGTTTCAAAAATAATTTTAAAAAGGAAAATATACATGCCTTTCTTCCCTCCCTTCTATTTGCATTCCCAACCTCTAGCCACCGTTTAAATATTTAAACTTTGCATTAAACATTAGTCATTGTTGTTCGCTTCTATTTAAGTCCTAAAAGAATCAGATACCAAGGGTCTAAATTTGCTTTGCCCTTTTATATGATACATCTAAGGGAGGGGTTCTTGCTTGAATTTAGTTAGGCTCAATATATCCTGATCATATATACCAGTGAGAGCTAACCTGTTCGTCATCGCGTTCCAAAAGTGTGCGCGTGCATGTCCACACCCATAATGCATGCATGTGCGTCTCCTCCATGGTCCCCCTAGCCCCCGTGCAAGCACACACATCCCACCACGCCATGTTTTAGGCCTAGGAGCTTCCTTGCAGCCTCCTGGTGTCCTGGGACAAAAACCAGGCATGGGGGGCGCGTCGCCCCCCTTCATGCTCCGCTCACACACATGTGTGTGTGAGACCCCTGGCACCCCACATGCATGCATGCAAGTATGCCTCATGAGTCTTGCACATGCACAGCAGAGACCCAAAAATCAGCTGGCTGACAGGAGGCATGCGCAAATGTGCAACGGAGCTGGCTTCGAGCGACGGCTTTCATGCCTGCAGAGAGGGATTCATGTGCTACCTGTGGCACACATGCCATAGGTTCACCCTCACAGATATATACCCTCCCTGATTTTTCAACATGCCATGGATCTTTTTTCCCCCGCTCCGTTATTAACAACAGTTTTCTCTTTTTTCTTCCTGTTCTAAAATGCCCTGGATAAGTTCTCCCAGGGTTTTCTCCACCTTTAAATCGTAGCCCAGTCTCCTTGTTGGTTTTCTGAAACAGAGAACACCCAAGTGCTGTATCTCTTTTGGCAATGACCTTCTCTGCAGCTATGTACTCTGATTTATTTTCAATGGGGAGAAAGCATTTTAATCCCATGTCTTAGCGAATGTAATTATAATAAAGATATTACAAACTCTGGCAAATGAACATAATCGCTATATCTGTAGATACTTTGCACAGAGATGACATTTTACCTTCCCTTCGTGGCTCAGGAGCTATGGAGAAAGCAGGGGAGGACCTGACATTTGGAAATAATTGCTCCTTTAGCTTACAATGTTAGCAATTATTACAAAATGTCAATTAAGAATCGGTGCCCACAAAGCTCAGGGTTTTGAGAGCGAAGGGATTGCTGTCCAAAAAGAAATTCCACATTTGGGAATGCAAAGTTTGATCACGCTTCAGGAAAGTGTAGGGGAAGGAGTGGCAGAAATTGGAGGTGGAGTTAAAAGTGGGATCAGCTTAGAATCTCTACGTAGCCACAAACAAACAAAGTCTACCGCCCCACTCTTGAATTCCATTGATCCTTATTTAGCTCCAAGCAAGTGCTAACCATGAATTGAGAATGTTACTGTCAGGCTTGAAAGATCAGATCGACACGTGAAGGAAGGTCCAATTAAACTGATTTATTGCTACTCATGCCTAGGCATGGGAATCTTCTCTAACTGTTAACACCTGCTAGGAATTAGATATGGGTCCACGGAATTCAAAGGTAGTTGGACTTAGTTTGTTTGTGTTGTGGCCCTCCAGTAGCCAGTGGAGCTGGCAGCAGATTCAGACAGTGAGGAGGTTGGGGAGGAACCTGGGCCAGTCCTGGGGTCTGAGGAAGGCTCGGATGAGGGCTCTGTGTCAGAGGCAGAGAGGGGGCCAAGGCCGTCTGACAGTTATCAGCTGCCTTCAGAGTCAGACATCAGTGAGGCAGATGAACAGCTGGAGCCTGTTCCCAGTGTGTGCATGTGCAGAGTTGCCAGATAAAGGGAACAGCTAAAGAACAGGGGTCGACTTGGGAGTAAGGCCACAGGGGGATGGAGAATGCCCCCCCATGGGCAATAAAAAAGGAGCAAAAGGGGAGTGGAGTTTGCAGGAGGCAATTAGTTCATTCCTGCATTCTTGCCAAATATTGCAGCGTCTGAAAGATATCGGCCTGGCTACTCTCCAAGCCTGATAAAGGTCGGTACTTGTGAACTACCTTGAAAGACTGTGGGAGAGAAAAGACTTTGCTGGAGAGGAATTTACTATACATTAAATAAAAGGGGTTTATCGGGACTTGGACTCTGCTTTGTGCTGCTGGTGAAGCCTAGGTCACCACATTGTGACTATGTAGGAATTCTTGGCTGCTTCCTCCTTTAACTCCAACTCCAGGTTCTGCCACTCCTTCCCTTATACCAGTGGAAGATTTCGACTTGTATGGTTCTTCTACTGGGTTTAGGTAGTCTTGGGAATGTTTAAGATCCAGGCCAGCCTGCATGTTAGAGACACCTTTTCGTAGGACCAGATTTCATAATCCGCCACAACAGCAACGGCCCCACTTTCGTAAAAAAATAAAGAAATATCAAAGCTAATATTTTGAAGAAGTGTGAGCGCGTATCGCAAGTCCAATTTTCAGCAAACTGTCACCTCATTTCTACAATTTCCACCCTCCCGCCTTTGTTTTCATCTTTTCTCCTTCCTGAAGTAAAGCAATTTTGCCAAGTTCACCACCTATTACCTGATACCTGATAGGTGTGGGAATAATATTTTCCCCGGTGTGATCAAGCGATCGACTCAACTTGGCTCCCCTTCTTTTTAGAGACATTAATAAAGGCAAAACATTGCACTGCCAGCACCTTCAAAAGGAGACTCAGAAAATAAACCCTGCCGTGGCATATGGGCTGGGCCATGCTGTTCTAATGTGACAGCAACGTGACTTCAAAATAACTGTAATTCAGCTCAGATGCGAGATAATAATGCCACAAAATAACCAAACACACCCCATGCTTTCATTGCACTCTATTTCTTCTGCTTTCATTTAAGGGGATTTATACAAATAAGCTCGGGGTGTGTTTGGCATTTATCTCACTGAGCTGTAATGTACCATTTTGTTTGGTTGTTTTCTTTCTGTAAAAAAAAAACAATACGCAGTTGAATTCTCAAATTTTTCATCTGTTGAAACAAGTGATTTCAAGCTGGCTTGCAAAGGAAGTGGATGTCCTGGCCCTTGACAGCTGCAAGATTCAGCCCTTCATTATCCCTTGGCTGCTTTATTCATGTGTTTATTTTTATTTATTTCTTTATCATGGGCCGTTCAACCACAAACGTCTCCTGATGCCTCCCTTCCAGGAAGAAGATCCAGAATTGTAAATAAATAGATAAGAGTATGAAAGTTGAACTCTGAAAAGAGAACTTGGAGTTAAGACGGGCATAGTCTCCAAAGGTGCTTTTTCAAAGAGACAACTGGATTTGCTTTGTTTTTTCCTTGAAGGCTTCTCATCCAAGAAGCTTCTTCAGTTCTGAGTGAATGGTGGAGAATGGAAGGGTTTATATTCTGGAAATCCATTCACACTCTCGCACCATTCAAAGAGAGTTCATCCAAAAGTGTGTCAGAATATTCATGAACTGGAATGGAGACATGGTAACAAGGTCAGCCAATGAATAGGCATAGCAACTGGGTCAGCCAATGGGGACTGTTTAGAAACTGAAACAGTATTTGCTGGATGCAGCAGGGAAGCCTGGGCGTGGCTTAGCAAACATGTCTGGTCCAGTCTGTCTGCAAGTCTGAACTGAAACTGTTCTCTGCTGATCTCTCCTCTCTACCCTGTTGGAAGAATCTGCTGTTGGTATTGTACATTTATTCCTGTGTTCTTATGTATATAAAGAAGTTAATGAATCCCGCTGAATCAGTTATCTGTGTGTGCTTTCTGGATTTGATTTTTCTGCAACAATCTCTGACAAAGTGCATAGCTAAATATTTATGGAGGTGGTTTTTTTTTTTCAAGAGGCAACTGGATTTCCTTGAAGACGTTGCTTCAGACAGATATAAGTTAAGAGAAACCCGGGACGACATAAAGTTATTCATATTGAAACCATTGCAAAGTAAGTGCTGAGGAAACTCTTTGACTTTGAAATCCTTTTTAATTAAATATCTGCTCCAAATGAAGTTCTTAAAAATGAGAATGCATCTATTTTCGGCAGGCTAATTACATCCTCCACAGAAGTGTTTGCAGGTAAGAAAATGTGTGTATATTTATTCCGATCCGCCCCAAGAGAGGAGGACTTATTATGCATTCTTGACTCTGAAAATAAATTCTAGAGAAATCAGTCATCTTGTCCAGAAGCCTTGGGGTGTGGTTTGCATGTTTATGTTGCTCATTAATATGAGAAATATTTTCAATGACGCACTGGAGAGGCCAACATTTTTGCAAACATCTCTCCTCGACTAATTTTTCCTTCCGTTGGTTTCTCGTTCTATTTTGGAAAGCAAATATGGAAAGCGGGCTGGCATAACAAAAATTAAGATGGCATTCTTACTCCCACCTGATTCCTTTTTATTATAGAAGGCTTCCAAGTGCAGTTTTAGTGTCAGAATATTTTGCAATTATAGTTAGCACTGAGAAGCATTTCTCTCTGAAACTGGGCACCATTTTAGATTATTCTGACTTGGCCGATCCAGAATTTTGAATCAGAATCAGACTGATTCCTACTTCCATTTATAAATTCTATGTTCATTCAATCTATTTCTCTTATTCTGGAATTCCCTAGGCATCAATATAGGGACGTGGTGGCTCAGTGGCAAAGACGCTGAACGTGTTGAACAGAAAGGTCAGCAATTTGGCGGTTCGAATCCCTAGCACCACGTAATTGAGTGAGCTCCCGTTACTTGCCCCAGCTTCTGCCAACCTAGCAGTTCGAAAGCACGTAAAAATGCAAGTAGAAAAATAGGGATCATCTTTGGTGGGAAGGTAACAGTGTTCCATGCGCCTTCGGCATTTAGTCATGCTGGCCACATGACCACAGATACGTCTTTGGACAGCGCTGGCTCTTTGGCTTTGAAACGGAGATGAGCACCGCCCCCTAGAGTCAGAAGCAACTAGCACATATGTGCGAGGGGAATCTTTACCTTTTACCTTTAGCCATCAATTCTTTTGGCTACAACAACTTGTAAGGTAGGTAGGTCACTATTACATCTAAGAATATAGCAAAAAAATATTTCAATTGGGTAAGAATTTATAGTTCTCAGTTGTTCTTTTCCATAGAGGAGGCGAGAGAATGAAAAATGTTAACCCCTTTTCTTAAATTCACCCAGAAAAAGATGGGGGTTATTCCCTTGATTTTTGCCAAACATTTCACCCTACGTCTGGGGAGGTGAGAAGACTCAAAATGGCAACCAGGTTATAAATATTTTTAAAAAATGTGTAATTCAAGATTTGATATTACTCTGCAAGTGATATTTTCAAGTTAAGGATGGCGCATATGTTTTGGAAGGAGACTCAAAATCTGAAGATGATATGCAGCCTAAAACTAGATATAAGCACTTTCTTCAAAAGTGTTGTTTGATCAATCAATTCATCAGTCTTTTTACGTGACGCTAAAGGCTTAAAGGTTCTGGAGATCTTTGCCAACCCAGAGTTGACATAAAAATGATTGATAATCGCTCAACCTTCTGCTAGTTTATTCTGAGCTTTTAGAAAACCAAATTTTTATTTATTAAGTGGTTCCCGTTTCAGTCGTTGCCTAAAAGTTGTCCATCTTGCTTACAGTTGGGCACTCGTTCAATTATTTCGACAAAAGTACCTGCCAAAGAGCAGAGAGTTCCAAGACGTAAAAAAATTCACTTTGGCAAATATCTTTATCTCTCTTCTGAAACGGTTCCCATTTTGTTTTGTTTCATTTTTACGGCTTACGTGAGCACAGAATATTAAATCGCCCTTACCCACCTAAACCTTGTGCCTATAATCATTTCTAAGCATTAAAGGAAACCAAATACGTACAAAAATGTTTAATACATAAATAAGGGCTCATTGCACCAGATGGTTTAGATTGATATAGTTTTTGTTTCGTGAGATGCAAAAGGGATTCGATGCACAGGATTATTTAGAAGAGTTGAGAATCTGTTCTACCTAGAGGTGGCTGATTTTAACATGTTCTCCTTCCTGTTAAATTTGAAGGCAAAATCAAGGAAATGTTTACAAATGTAAATATTTGACAATGAAAGAGACAAACCCATTTAAGTGGGTTTGTCCTTTGTAGACAGTAAAAGAAACCAGAACGTGACCGACAAAGAGAGAATATTGAGAAAGATATGGAAAAAGTCAGAATATTCATGAACCGGCAGAGACATGGTAACAGGGTCAGCCAATGGGGCTTGTTTAGAAAACAGAAACTTGAGCAAAAGCCCTGGGCATGGCTTAGCTCTGTGCTCAGCTCTGAAACGAAAGAAATCTAGTAGTCTGCTCTGAACTCTAAACAATCTCTCCTCTCTACCACGTTGGAAGAATCTGTTGTTGGTATTGTACATTTATTCATGTGTTATTATGTATATCAAGAAGTTAATGAATCCTGCTGAGTCAGTTATCTGGGTGTACTTTCTGGATGTGATTACGGCTGCAAACAGAAAAGGAAGATTTCTCTGTCTAAATATCTCCTTTCTCTACCAATCTCTCTTTCCACCTTTGTCTGCTTTTGTTTACCGTAATTGTTCCGATTCCAGTGGATTGGAACTTTTTTTGTTAGTAAGAGAAACTAGAAGAAGGTCAGACCTCATGAGAGAAAATCCAGGGATATAGCTCTATTTTGGGGAGTTGAGAGGAAGAATTGGATTTATTTTATTTTCATTCTGTACATACTATAATAATTGTGACGGACTTGGAGAAAGAAATGTGCAGATGTGCATCTTTTAGAAAGTGAAAATTTCCAATATTCTTTAATAAAGAAATATATAATCACGAGGTAAATGGCTTGGCATCCATGTTTAGCCACAGCACCACTTCCACTGTATTTTTAGGGAATTAAGTACACAGTGGATTATGAGCGAAAATCACCTGCCTAGAAAGTTAGAATAGAAAAATATGTATTGGCAAATAGATAAATTCCTAGAAAACCTGGTAAGAGAGATGGTAAGAGATGGTAAGAGATGGATGGATGGATGGATGGATGGATGGATGGATGGATGGATGGATGGATGGATGGGAGGGGGAGGGAGGGAGGAGGGAGGAAGGGAAGGGAGAGAAGGAAGGGAAGAGAGGGAGGGGAAGGGAAGGAAGGAAGAAGAGGGATGGGGAGGAAGGAAGGGAGGAGAGGGAGAGAAGGAAGGAAGAGGAGGGCCGGGGAGGAAGGAAGGAAGGAAGGAAGGAAGGAAGGAAGGAAGAAAGAAGAGGGAGGAGAGGAATGAGATGGAGGGAGGGAGGGAGGGAGGGAGGAGAGAGAGGGAAGGAATTCTGAGCCCTCTGCCTCAGTTATTTCTGCTAGCTGCCTTAAGAAGGCTGAGGGAAAATGCCCTGAGAGAATGGTCCCTTAGCCAAAAGAGTCATTCTTTGAAGTCAGCCTCCCAGCTGAATGTCTTCCTCGAAAGCAGGGCTGCTTCTTCCCAGCTCTGCCAAGTGAGATTTTTTGATACACTTCAGCTTTTATTCTGCAAATCTCCTTAGGGGAAGATTCTATTCCTGTAAGCGTTTGAAAAAGAAAAGAAAAGAAAAAAAAGAACAATAGACGGCCTGAGCTGAATGCCACAGAAGGATCTTCGGGGAATTTCAGGAAATTACGAGGCAGCCTACAATCCCAAAGGACCTTCCTTGCAGCAATCGGCCATATTTTTCTTGTTTGCCTCCTTGCAGTTGCCAATTCCTTCATCTTCTGTTTTGATTCTCCTCCAGGTTTCTTGGCTGAATATTTTCCTCCCCTTCCATCACCTCGCTTATCCTTCTGTCGTGGTGGCCATTCTCCCAGGCGTCCTACACCATTTCTACGACACCTTTAGAAATGTTCTCAGGGCAGTTTCTTAAAATATATATTATATATGTTTCTGTGTGTTACATTTTTGCTGACAAAGAAGTCAAGGGAGACTAGTTTAGATCTATTTCATGCTATTTAGCTCTCATCAGCTAGCCATACCCTTCTAGGGATTCGAACTTGGGCTGCTTACATATTAGTCAGCTGTATTAACCTCTAAGCCACAAGTTCTCCTCCCTTTGTCAGCTGAGCCAGGGGAGTGATTAAGTGTTTTTTTCTTCTGTCAAAGCTCCTGGTCTGCCCAAATAAGGGAAAGAGCATACTGCTTCCCTTTCGCCTTTCAGCCCCTCTCCAGGAGCCTTCCAGGCAGCCGCTTACATAGCTTGAAATAGATCTATACTAGTTTCACTTTATTTCTTTATCAGCAAAAATGTAACACAAAATGATTTGTCATGTAACCGACTGCCTGGAAGGCTCCTGGAGTGGGGCTGAAAGGTGAAAAGTGAAACAGTATTTTCTGCATTATTGTGGTGGCCAAGACCACAATCTGAATGGAGCTTCAGCTGCTGATAAGAAAATAAGAATTCCAAAAGATGAGCACTGAAGAACCTAATGGCTATCAATTATTGGCACGATGGAGAGGTCGTCTTTAGGAGTGCCCAGGAAACCCACCAAGCTTGGTACTCAAGGTCAAAAGGAAGACAAGAACAAACTGAACTCAGATTTGAGAAGATCCCTGGACTACTTTTGAGCACTCCGTGGGACCATCACTTCTTGAAGAACATACTCAACAGTTGGATTGAGCTTTGGAATAGAATAGAAGAGATAAGGGTAGGGTAGGGTAGGATAGGATAGAATAGTATTCTTTATTGGCCAAGTGTGATTGGACACACAAGGAATTTGTCTTTGGTGCATAAGCTCTCACTGTACATAGAAAGACAAGATAAATTCGTCAAGAATCATCAGGTACAACAATGATAGTCATAGGGTACAAATAAGCAATCAGGAAACAATCAAGGACCAACAACCTAGAAATAATCGGCAGCTCTAGCTAGTGGTCCAAAGTCAGCCCTACCATAAAATAGGGTGAAACATTTGCTAAGTGGTGTGGAAGGAACAACCAGCCCCAGCTGTTTCATTCCCTGGAGGACCATCCTTCTTTCCTAACCTTTCCTCATCCGTGGACTCGTTGTCTAGGAAGAGTCCGGCCTAAATATGACAAATCACCACTCCAAACAGCTTCTCCCAGTTGTGCCTTAGATCTGAGTTGCATCCACCGATGTCTCGGAAGGGGAAAGGAAACGGCAACCTAGCGGGAGGAGGAAAAACATCTGTTCCATGCATCTTTTTCTGCGATTAGCTGACAACTGAATGAAAGGAGCATCTGTGGCTGAGAAAGCAGATGCCTCCACAAAGCGCAAGTGGCACAGGGGACAGGCAGGAGGAGCAAGCTTGCGCATAGAAGCATGTGGGGATAGAGCTGGAGTGAATGATAACGTTTGTCAGGAGCAAGTCCCCAGTTGCAAATATCTTGCTGAGTAGCATAACCTGCATCTATTAAACAAACCACCATCTGCTCAGCCAAGAAGGGGGGGGAAGGGAGGAGGGAATCGAACACGTAAAGGCAGGCATTTTGAATATCCAGTGACAACACTTGGGCAGAAAGGTGCGCTCAGAATAAAAGCACCTGGCAGATATATAAGGATTGTGTTTTTGCAAGCTGCGAAGAATAGCGGGGTTGTTTAGAAGCCATAAAGAGATCAGGGAGAATGAAATGCAATGAAAAGAAGGACCAGGGGAGACATAGTAGCAGTCTTCCAATATCTCAGGGGTTGCCACAAAGAAAAGGGAGACAAGCCATTCTCCAAAGCACCTGAGGGCAGGACAAGAAGCCATGGATGGAAACTCATCAAAGAGAGAAGCAACCTAGAAATAAGGAGAAATTTCCTAATAATGAGTACAATTAATCAACAGAACAACTTGCCTCCAGAAGTTTTAAATGCTCCAACACCGGAGGTTTTTAAGACGAGATTGCACAACCATTTGTCTGAAATTGTCTAGGGTTTCCTGCCTGAGCAGGGGGTTGGGCTAGAAGACCTCTGAAGTCCCTTATTGTATTATTTTGTTATTCCGAAAGGTACTAAGGGAAAGAATTTCACTGAAAAGTTCTGACAATGAAACCTCTTTGCAAAAAGGACAATGGTGTCATCCAGATCTTTCCCCAACAGTAACAAAAAACGAAGCAAAATGCACACGCGGATCAAATCAATGCGGATCAAATCTGAAAAAATAATAATTTCAGGGACCTCGCCTGTTTCTGACTACATAATCCAGCTTTTCTCGGTGCAAAATTTGAATTGCACAATTTCCAGTGTTTTGACATGCTGAGAACGGAAAGCATTGCTTCGGGCTTCTATTAGCAGTTGAATAAACTTAGGGGTTTGGAGTTGTGACCTTAAGGCATGCTTCTTGAAACAAAGTGAGCTGAATCTGGTGGATGTATCGGTAGGCATAGGATTTTGTTCGATGCCTTTTGAGTGGCATAGTGGTAAAGATGCCTGCCTCCCATTCAGAAGGTTGAGAGTTCAATCCTAGGTAGCGGCAGATGTTTCTCTCTCTTAGGACCAGAGGTGATATTCAACCGGTCCTCTCCAGTTCGGGAGAACCAGTAGTGGCTGCTGCAGGAGGCTCCACCCACCCACCCCCATATAATGCGCAACCTGTGTTTAGCAGTGCACATGCGCAAAAGGTGGCGTGTGTGAGTACGTAAGAACTGGTAGGGAAGGTAAGTAAATCCCACCATGGCTTAGGACATAAAGAAAAAAAATCTGCTGTGAGCTCCGCATAGGCATCAGGAAGGGCATCCAGCCAGTAAACTCTCAGCTCCATCCAGTCGTCCCAACTCTATCCCGAATGAAGGGATTACAGGGTGATAAAAAGTTTTGTTTATCATTTAAAAAGATGCTTTTTCTTTTTGCATCAAAAGACATTCTGCGTAGAATCTCATTTTTAGCGGCCCCCTGCTAGGCTTTTCCAAATTTTGAAACTGACCAAGGAAGAAACGCCGACAACAGAAATGTTTTCAGTAGCGCTTCTATATCGTTTCCTGGAGGTCAAAAGTAGCACATTCAGTGCCACTATCCAACGGTACAGATCAACCAAAGCACATTTTTTTAATTCCAGCAAAACTCCCCTGAATCACAGCTCTTTCTACAACTCATTAGCCCCAAAGATGGTAGTTTCATTTTTCATATTATTAGTATGCTGGACACCGTCCAATTAGTAACGGAAAATTAACTGTCCTTGCAATTGCACAAGGCAAGGACAGTGCAGTTTGCCTCATCGGAGCATTTTCATCTTCTAAACTTTTAGCCGGGATCAAAAACACAAACATCCAACCATCCAACATCCAAGGTATCATTCTGTGTCACCTCCCTAATTCCAGACCCTCTGTTAAATCAGTGGAACCTGTCTAACTAGGCTCAAAAAGCAACCATTAACTGCAGTCAAACATCTCGTTTTCAGGTAAATATTTAAAGACACACAAGGAGAGTTTTTGCAAACTTTTCTTATTATTTCAAGGATTTTTAGGTCTGGAACATTTTAAAATCCTCTCGGTGGTTCGATATCACCTGCAAAATGTTTGATTATGTACGTATTTTTTAAAAAAATGGCTCTGATTTTTAATTGTTCTGGAATCGGTTTTGCTTTCAAATCGCGTTCCAAACCAACCAATTACGGGGGAATGAAGAATTGCTGCAAAATTGGCCTCCCAATTTCTTGATCCAATGACTTCAGTTTCCATGAATTACTCTTCCAATTCTATACAATGATCCTCCCCATTCAACCTTGGGGTGCCTTCTGTGCTTACAAGCAAATTGTGTTTATTCTTCCAACATAACCAGCAGCAGTTCGCTTGTCATTGGAAAGGTAGAGCTTTCACTGCTAATTGAATACTTCCTCACTTTTACTACTCCTTTATTGAGGTTGGAGGAAGTTTAATGACACCGGAAGCAGCTGGTTCTGTGAAATTGTATCAGATACCATCATGAATAAAATAAAATACCCAGCAAAGGGTAATAAAGGCCTGGTGTTCTGAGTCACAAAACTACACATCTCGACTCATGTTAAGCAATGTAAAGAGGAGAAGTAGAAAAACTAAGCAATGGTCCAGTTCTCTCCATTTTTCTTCTCTACGATCGTCATTTCAACCCCGTAGCAGATGTGATAATGTGCATTGGACATATGCCTCCCTACCCACAAAGCAAAAATAAAGAAAAGCAATGTTAGAAAACCGCTTCATTTATTTATCTGTTCATTTATTTACCAAAAGCTGCCTGTCTCCCAAATGGGCAGAGTACAATAAAATGAACCATTAAAAAATCCTTAATAACATTAAACAATTAAATATAAATATACACCAGATTGTTGGAGAATGTGAAAATGTTGTACATAGTACTTTCAGGGTTCCTGATATTCAGAGATTCCCCGGGCCTGTTCAAAACAATCACATTTTGAGTGATTTTAGAGTAGGTGGAGGTGGAGGAGGTGAAGAAGGTGGGGGAGGTGGGAGGAGGAGGAGAAGAAGAGGAGAAGAAGAGGAGAAGGAGAAGAAGAGGAGGAGGAGGGACAGACAGTTATCTATTTAAGGGTATTCATTTGTGCTTTGTGTATTATTGATTCTTCATTGCTTCTTGCTGATGTAGCCATACCTGCTGACCTTCAATTGCAACAAAGAGCATTCTGTTTTTATTGTTATTTATGGAGCAGAGACAGTAGCGTTCACCTCATCATGTCTTCCTAAACCATAAACATAGTGAATGTTTTTTGATGGCAAGCTTTTTATATAGAGCCTCAGATGTAAGACAGGACCATTGAAATGTCTCCCATATGGCTCTTAGCCAAGATTTTTTCCTAGGGACCTCTACTTCTCTTAACAGACCCAGAGAATCAGGAGATAATTAGAACACTACTGTTTGTTTCAACTTTATCCCTTGGACAAAATCCCCTTCAAGTCACCACAGAATCAGTTATCTTAAGGTAAAGGTTTTCCCCGCACATATGTGCTAGTTGTTCCTGACTCTAGGGGGCAGTGCTCATCTCCATTTCAAAGCCAAAGAGCCAGTGCTGTCCGAAGACATCTCCGTGGTCATGTGGCCGCCATGACTAAGCACAGAAGGCGCACAGAACGCTGTTCCCTTCCCATCAAAGTTCCCACCAAGTTCCCTTCCTACTTGCATTGTTTTCATGCTATCAAACTGCTCGGTTGGCAGAAGCTGGGACAAGTCACAGGAGCTCACCCCATTACGCGGCGCTAGGGATTTGAACTACTTATTCAATGCAGCCGTTGTACATGTCGTGAGCAAAGTCTGTAAAACAAGAGAAGAGGTCACAAGCTCCTTCTCAAGTTTCTCCTCTAATCACGACCTCATTTAAGACACATACAGCCAAGGCTGACACCCAACATCTGTTGGGTGCAAAGGCATTCTAAAATGAGAATCTCCAGCAGCTGAGATGATGGGCAAATATTGCCACAATTTATTACCAAGAGGGACAAGAACAAATTTGGGAGTGAGAACCGAGGAAAAAAAAAGTAATCCAATAAGAACAGGGGGGGACTACTTTGTGATTAGGGAGAGGGGGGAAACAGAGACCACCCAGAAAAGGAAATCCAATATTTATCTGTCAAATGCTAGTTGCTTTCCCACTAGCCATTATAGCAGATAGATTAGCTCCAGCACAAAACAGCACATTGGAGAGCGAATCAATTGTTAGATTTGTGGTTTCTGTGGAAGGGGTAGCTAGAATTGGTTGGGTAAACTGAGGCTGGAAAGCTGGTATTCTGACCCAGCTCCCTTAATATGACAAATCCTCTGTAGTTGAAGCAATGATTCCTTTATTAGAAGCCCCAGCAACCCCGGCAAAATGTTTCTCTCTCACCGCAGAGAGATGGATAGTTGTGTGCCACATCTATTCATCTTCACCCCTTGCCTTTGCTCCCCAGAGCTAGGGTGGGGCTTTGCTAGCAGCAGTGGCTCTTCCGTCCCAAGAACCGGCCCATAGATTTCCACTGCTCTCCTCTCCTCTGCCTTCTGTGCATCCACGTCAGGCACTGGGCCCAGCTGTTCCTCCTCTTCCTCATCAGCCACCTCCAGACCTGGGGCCTATTGACTCTCCATCTGAGGGCTGAGTGATGCACCAGGGTCTCCCAACCTCCTTCCCAACCTCCCTCCCTCTCTCTCTCCCTCCCCCTCTCCCTCTCTCTCTCTCTCTGCCAGCTCCATTCGCTCTTCCCCCTCAAAACTTTCAGGTTGCCTTGACACTGACACTGAATCCCACACCTCCTCCTCATCATCATCATCTGATTCGGCTGCTGGAGGGGCCAGCGGCCAACAGGCCCCCACACCTGGCTTGTTTTAACTGTGTTTTTACCGATCACCAAATATTTTTAACCAAACAGAGGCAGGGAAGAAAATATTCTGGAATCTGGCATAATGTGAAGACATCCTCTTCCAGCAATGTTGCACCAGTAAACAAGAGTGATCTGACGTGTGGATTTAGAACCCCTTTCGCATTTTTATTTTAGACGTGACCAATATGTTCGGAGAAAAGTACGGCTCCCAAAACCCATCCCTACCCCATCTAGCAAGTTTTTCACACAGACACACACATACCCCGTGTGAAGTTTTTGTGTGCATCAATTGCTAAGGCGAATGAATTCTAACATCTGTGGTGCTCCTTCCGCATATTAATTCATCAGGGCTTTGGGGAGCCTTGTTTCCAAATATATTTCCGAGTAGGAAAGGTCAACCTGCCACAAGTCTGGTCTCCCTCACATTCCCTTTGACCCACCTCTCCCGAAAGCTAAGTGTAGCCTCAGGCCACTTCAGATTTCTGCCTCCCTGTAGAAACTCCCAGGGACCTCTTGCAAGAGTTCGTCCTTTGAGCAGCTTTGAAATCGATAACCAGAGTGGGCGAGAAAGGATTGGGAAGCAAACCGGCACACAACACAACACACAGAAGAAGAGAGCGCGGGTTCTGTAGAGCAGCTTTGAGGTTTCCTTGACCTTGCCCTGAGCTTCGGTCCCATGAAGCCGGTGTAAAGCAGAATGTCTTGGACTGGAATGAAGGAAGAGGCAAAAGGAGCCCTCTCTTGAAATGGTAGTCTCTGTCGAGAATTACTATTTGTAGACCTTTGCTAGTGCATGGGAAGGAAGGGAAACTAGCATAGCTAGTACAAGCCTCAGAACCTGCTCACTAGGGGGGGTGGAAAAAGGCAACTGCGTGAACAGGAAACTGAGAGGCACAACTATAAGGAACAGAGGATCAATACAGTACAATGGTTGGAAGGGACCTTGGAGGTCTTCTAGTCCAACCCTCTGCCTAGGCAGGAGACCCTATACCGTTTCAAACAAATGGCTATCCAACATCTTCTTAAAGACTTCCAGTGTTGGGGCATTCAGAACTTCTGGAGACAAGTTGTTCCACTGGTTAATTGTTCTATGAGGAAATTTCTCCTCAGTTCTAAGTTGTTTCTCTCCTTGATTAGTTTCCACCCATTGCTTCTTGTCCTGCTCTCAGGTGCTTTGGAGAATAGCTTGACTCCCTCTTCTTTGTGGCAACCCCTGAGATATTGGAACACTGCTATCATGTCACCCCTAGTTTTGAAAATACAGCATTATTTTATTAGGTATGTAAATCAACCATAGCAGTGTGTACATGGGGGCTCCCAACTAAGCATCAGCAGCTGGCTGAACAGCCCTAAGGAAAACAGAATCACAGCTTAACCTTTGGCCTCCTCCATTGCAAAGATAAAACAAGGAAAAAGGCAGTCATAGTGTACATTACAGCATGAGCATGGCATATTTTTGATACACCCTTCTGGGTGACCTTCTGATTACCATACTTTTCAGAGTATAAGATGCACCTTTCCCCCCCTAAAGGAGCGTGGAAATGCATCTTATGCACCAAATACAGCCATTTTTGGCCTCTCGAAGCCTCACTCCCCGCATCCCTTTTTTGCAAAAAAACGGGCCATTTTTTGCAAAACCAGAGGCATTTTTGCCTTCCCCCAGCAGCACTCTGGAGGCTTCAGCAGAGATACTGTGTTAACGTCACATCTGATCACATGCACAGATCTGAAAAATCTGCAATGAATTTTATTTCTCCCGTTGTTAGGCATAGATGTCCTTCCTGGAAAAAAAATATCAAAGGATTTCATGGAATATGATGTTTTCTCCTTAGGTCACACATTAGCTTGAAAATTATGCAGGGTGTTCGAAAGCGCATAAGGCAATGGGTTTGCAGATACCCCTTATAAGGTGTGGGGGGGGAGAAGAATTGCAACGCGACAAGGAAGATAAACAACTGAATTTCTTAAGACAAGATGTTACCAAGTTGATAAATATTGCATTAGAATCCTAATAGAGCAGAGAAAGCTTCTGGGATTTATTCCTTGCAAAATTTGAATGCAGCTCTTTGTTTATCAACATGCGTATTTAACCATTTCCTTTTTAAAAAATAATAAAAAATAGGAACGGCTTAATGCCACTCCACAGAGAAAATACACAATGCTTCAGCTTGTTCGTGCTCACCAGGAGAAAAAGAAAATTGTGCTGGTTGGGAAGCAGACAAAGAGACTCAGAAAGAGAAAGAGGTAAGTGGCCCTAAAAATAAGTGAAGGGTGCTCTAAACATTTACAAAAGCTCCAGCAATTACACAATAATTTGACATACTTTTGTGTCACTGAAAAGCAACTCCTGAGGAAGAAGAACACAATTAGATGGAAGCTTCAGGCTTAAAGTCACAGGAGGGTCATGAAGGGAAACATCACAAATCTCTCATTGAAACCAGAAGTTGCACTGACTGATGAACTTGGTAGATACGTTGAGGATGAAGTTAATTTGCATGGAACAAAGACCTTCCGTCTCCCTTAGGAGCTGAAAAAGCTTCTTGGATGAGAACTGAAAACGTCTTCAAAGAAAAACCAGAAGTCCAGTTGCCTCTTGAAAAAAGCACCTTTGGGGAACCATGACAAGGAGCACTGAGAATCTCCATAGACATTCAGAGCTGAAGAAGCTTCTCAGATGAGAAGCAAAACATCTTCGAAGAAAAACCAGAAAGTCCAGTTGTCAGGCCTGCAGCCGGTTCCTTTTGGGATCTTTGCCCTGCCACATTAGCATTCTATTCCACTATGCTGTTTCATTAATGGGGAATTGGGAGGGGGAATAGTAAGGTGTAGAATGTGATGATGTCAAAATAAAATTCCTTTCTAGAATCCAAGGTCATCCTTTGTCTTTGCACCTGACCGGAACTGGGTGGGTGGAACTTCCAGCAGGGCAGTGGGAGATTGGACCATGTAATGGGCTTGTGGATGTGGGGGCAAGAGCTGGAACTTTCAACTGGGTGGGGAAAACCAGGAAGCTTTCAGATTCGGGTTTCCCCAGATGTGCCATCATGGCTCTCTTCATCAATTGGAACTTTGAGGAATCCTTTGCCTCGGACTCTGATTTACTTTTAGGTGCTATTTGGAACCCCGATACCAGTTGCCTCTTGAAAAAAGCACCTTTGGGACAACCATGACCTGGAGGATTGCGAATCTCCATAGATACCTTTAGGACCTGTTCATGTCAACTAGCAAACACTTCACGTATGTCATGGTGGAATCCATTGCCACCATCCATAGCATGGTTTACCCACTCTATAGAATGAGATCAGATTTCCTCAATCTAGAGTTTTCATCCAGGTTAGTTGGATTTCCAAAAGTCTGTCAATTCCAGGCCAACCAGAAATTAGGTAAAAGTAAAGGTTCCCCTCACACATATGTGCTAGTCATTCCTGACTCTAGGGGGCAGTGCTCATCTCTGTTTCAAAGCCGAAGAGCCAGCGCTGTCTGAAGACGTCTCCATGGTACTGTGGCAATGTCGAAGGCGCACGGAACACTGTTCCCTTCCCACTAAAGTTAGTCCCTATTTTTCTACTTGCATTTTTACATGCTTTCGAACTGCTAGGTTGGCAGAAGCTGGGACAAGTCACGGGAGCTCACTCCGTTCTGCGGCGCTAGGGATTTGAACCGCCGAACTGCCAACTTTTCTGATCGATAAGTTCCATGTCTTAGACACTGAGCCACTGCATCCTGAACCAGAAATTACAGCAGTTCTAATTCAACCTCTCTTTTTTTAGATTAGAAAGGCTAGTCCATCAGGGGTGAATTTACAAAGGGCATGCTTGGAGTCATTTTTACAACTGGCCCTTGAGAAATTACAGAGAGAAAATACACTTTTCAATAACAATTCCGATCAGGGGAAAATGAATCTGTTGAGTGGCTGTGTTTTTTCCACCTCCCTTTCTCCCAAATAATCTATTCATTTGGTAATGTTTTGGCCATCACCGGTAGCTGCCCTCCTGCTCATGATGGATGTAATATCAAGCCATGTTGAATGAGAGAGAAAGGGAGGGAATATTATTCCCCTTTTTCTTCCTTCTGCCATCTGCTGTGCTGCTATTCAGTACCTCAGGCTGCTGATATCACTTGGAAACAGGGTTTCTCCCAGAAGTAGAGCGCTGAAAAGCACCCCCTGCAGATCTTAATGTCCATTAATGTTGAGGTCCTGAACCGTCTCGGCTATAGATAGGTTAGAAATATATTCACACTGAGAGAGATTTTTCAAGCGCTGTATTTTAATCAGGAACATGGCTCCTTGAGACCAGGATGCACATTAGAAGCCCTTTTGCTCAACCGAACAAAAATCTGTGCCTCGTTCTGAAAATTATAGGTTTCTGAATGGGATTTCAATGTCCGAGGAAATTGCCAGTGGAGAGGGACACGTAGGGCACCCTCATTAGAAATAAGCGGGGCGGAGTGGGGAGAAGATGAAACAATGGCCGCTGTGCACAGACATCGAAGGCTTAAGAGGAAGAATTTGCAAGAGCCTTGGGCAAATCAGCTTCTTGACCCCCGAGTACCAAAGGATGAGTTTGCACCAGTGAGGGCCCTAAGTGTCTCTTTCAATGCTATTCCGATTCTCGTCTTATCAGTTGAAACCAGGAAGAGCTTTCCATGAGCCTTGGTGGCACAGTGGTTAGAATGCAGTACTGCAAGCCACTTCTGCTGACTGCTGACTGCAGTTCATCAGTTCAGATCTCACCAGTTTCCACTCATTGCTTCTTGTCCTCCCTTCAGGTGCTTTGGAGAATAGCTTGACTCCCTCTTCTTTGTGGCTAAGATATCACAACTGCTACCTCCCCTACTTTTCATTAAACTAGACATATCCAGTTCCTGCAACTGTTCTTCACTCAGTGGGACTATATCCCACTGGCTGCTTAACATGTGACACTATGAACTAGAGTTTCCCCATTAACCCTGGCTTAATGATGGGCCTATGAAATCCAAAAGGAAGTGTGGTTATTTATCTTCCATAAGTAACCCTACAAAGGTGCCAGCGAAAACATTTTGAGGAAGCTGCATGGAGCAATCAAACAGCTAAGCGATCAGCCCTCCATTCCTGACAGTTTTGGAAATCTGCCTCCATTAAAACATGCAATGGTAACTTCAGCCTTTCCATCAAAATAAATACTGTACTTAGTAACTGGAGGGTAAAGGAACTGATTGCACATTAAATCATTTGAATCGTTTCATTTTTTTTAATACTTTGGTATAGGGATGAGGAAAAGTTACTTCTGCCCGTTTGAGGAAATTTATTTCAAAGAGCAAGAAAAAAAATAGACGATGAATAATTATGCTTCCTTGGAAACTCATCAAGGATATATCCATTTCTGCAGCTGAATATTTTGTCAAAATCCTATTTTCAGCTACGGCGTGGCTCATAATACCACCGTTTCCCAGGAAACCCAATCATCAGCCAGTTAAAAGGGAGACCACCCTTTCTCCATTTCTCCCTGGTGCAAAATTGTTGAGCAGCCAAAATTCAGAGTGAAGTCCACTCATTCTTATATTTTTGAACAGATTTAGGAGAATAGGGATAAATGGCTTTTTTTTTCTTCTCTCACTATTGCGTCTTCCAGCTCTGAATCCTCAAGGAGCAGGAACATAAAACAGAAGACTCATCACATTGGAAAAGACCTTGGAGGTCTTCTAATCCAACTCCTTGCTCAAGCAAGAGACCTGATACCATTCCAGTCAAAGGGCTGCCCAATCTCTTCTTAAAAAACCTCCAGCAATGGAGCACCCACAACATCTGGAGGCAAGTTGTTCCACCAATGAATTGTTCTCAATGACAGGAATGGTTTTTTTTCTTACTTCTAGGTTCGTTCTGTCTTTAACAACCTTCCAGCCATTGCTTCTTCCCCTCCCTCGGATGCTTTCAACTCCCTCTACTCTGTGACAGCCCCAGAGGAATTGGAAGACCATTGTCATGATCCTTCTCTTCATCACACTAGACCTGTGATGGCAAACCTATGACACGCGTGCCAGAGGTGGTACCCAGAGCCAGCTGGTCTTTGTGGGCTCCAGAGCACCTGGGAATGACCCAAAACCAGGCTGTTTCTCTGGTTGTTTTGTCGGCCGCTTTGTGGTTGTTTTTCAGGCCAAAAATGTCCCAGGAAATGGCCCCCAAAACAGCATGAAAACAGCTCATAAAAAGGCCTGAAAATGTCCCAGAAAATGGCCAAAAAACATGCCGGAAAACAGCCAGAAAACAGCTCAGAAAACAGCCTGAAAATGGCCCCCCAAACAGCCAAAGAACAGGCATGCGCACTAGCCAGCTGGTCTTTGGGGCTCCAGCCCACACTCACAGAAGCACATGCATACACATTCCGATTTGGTCACTGGTTCACCATCACTGCACAAGACCTACCTAGCTCTCTCAACCTGTCATCATATGATTTAGCCTCCTGATTCCTCATGATCTTTGTTGCTCTTCTCTGCCCAGAGAAGATCCAAAACTCTGGTGACCAGAGAGGAAACATCAGACCTGCGAAGACTAGCAAAGGAAGGAAAACGGAGTTAAAGTTTCACAAAGAGGAAGGAGGTAGAAGTTCATCCGGCTTGCGGAAGGGAATTCTTGCAACTAGCAGCCCCCCCAAAAAAGCGCAAATTACTTATGGTGACGCTATTGCTGTGCCTGTATTTCAGATCCCCATTTTAACATGGAAACAGCATTCGTGTCTCACCATCTAAAAGTTTCACGTCCGTAGGGAAGTTTCCCGCTTATAAAGGAGTCTGGTCTACAGCTCAAAGGTTCCAGTTGAAGATTGGAGAACCAGATCAAAAAAAATCCATGGAGGACAAAGGGCAAAGTCACATTGCAAAGTTATCAAGTCCACAATACACAAGACGAGAGGAATACGGGTGAAGTGAGCTTTGAGAAATCGTTCAGGTGTTAAATGTATAAATACGAGTAGGGACACAGTGTCAATCTATTACAGCTTAAGGTATCCCAAATGAGTTCTGGTTAATTAAAACTTGGGGTTAAATATCCAGGGACTCCATGATCCCTCACCTCCAATCTTTCTTTGCAGTTATGCTGCTAAAATCTAGGGGGGGAAACCACATGAGTACAACATTGTAATTAATTATTTCTCTTCTTTAAAAAAAAAACCACCACCAGTGCAAGCAAGAAGTCAAATCTTTGCTGGGTTTAACATCCTTTACTCACCCTTCCAACTCAACCTCACACTTTTTAAAAATAAAAAATAAAAAGTTAAAGGTTTGGATCTTCTGAAACATCCAAGTGATCAAAAATAGAAAGCGAATAAAATGGTGATGATTCCATCTGTAAAAAGTACACTTTCAGATTGGGCCAAGGTTGATTAATTTAAGGAAAGAAGGAAGGAAGGAAGGAAGGAAGGAAGGAAGGAAGGAAGGAAGGGAGTGAGTGAGTGAGTGAGTGAGTGAGTGAGTGAGTGAGTCATAGTGGCACAGTTATTACAATGCAGTATTGCAGGCTGACTCTGCCCACTGTCAGGAGTTCTATCCTGACTGCCTCAAGGCTGACTCAACCTTCCATCCTTTCAAAGTTGGTAAAATGAGGACCCAACTTTAACTCTGTAAACCGCTTAGAGAGGACTGGAAAGCACTGTGAAGTGGCATATAAGTCTAAGGGCTATTGCTAAGTGCTATTCGGCGAACATTTATTCATTCTGGATGGTTGTAGGTGTGTCCTTTTTACAAGAAAGCTTTGTCTCCATGCCTTCACATCTCGACCTACTTCACAGAGTCCTTGGTGCTATCTGAGTTTGTTTTCTTACAGACGTTTCATCACCCAACTAGGTAACATCTTCAGTATTACTGCAGTGAAGATGATGCTTCGTTGGGTAAGGAAACATCTTCAGGAAAACAACAACAAGCTCAGAGAGCATCAAGGACCCCTTGACAGTTCAATCAGGAGCTGCAAATATTGTCTTCTATTGATACTTCACAGAGTTGTGGTCCAGATGAGGCATCCTAAAATGAGGCAGAAGACAGATAAGCCCAAATTCAACTGCGTGGATTCCAGTGAAAAATAAAACAAACGTTCTTCTGGTGCGATGAAAGACTGGCAGAAAATTTCTCTCTCTTTTGAAAAAGAAGCATTTCCATAGGCAAGGGAACTGGCACTTCTCAATCCCATTGTATATGTACGCAATTACTTCTCTGTGGGACTAATCTCCTTATAACACATTGTGAATATCAGTTTTGTTCGACATCCGACTAATATAACACAACACTAATGTTATCCCCAATGAATTCGCTCGCCGCCTAAGACAAAGACAGTCGATCAGCCAAAAATATCAAAATGCAGCTCAAGGATATTAAGCAATGTTTTGGCATGCATTTGCATTTCAAACAGGAAAGCAGAAATATATATATTTCTTTGTGCTATTTACTTTTTATCTGATACTCTTTGTTCCGTTTAATTTCCACAGAGCGCAGATCAAACACGAGTCAATTACAGCCTGGCATTGTTACGGAATAAAAGGCATTTTAAATGAGATTTGTATTGTGTTTAATCAGTGTATCATAATCAGGAGAAATTATTTTAGATTAATTTTTAAAAGACACTACCTTGGTTTTAATTATGGAGCATCGCATGTGCTGTTAGCTTCTCACAAGCAATTACACTTGGGCAGATGTGAATCTAAGAAGCGTGCAGAAGTTTTCACTTCAAAACAAACCACTTAGGGGCTTAAGCCAAACTGGTTAAAATGTAATTTGGAGAAGGCTTCTCTTTTATTCTGGGCAGTGGTGGAATTCACATTTTTTTTACTACCGGTTTAGTGTGCTTTTGGTGGGTGTGGCATGGTTTTGTGGGCGTGGCTATGAGGGTGTGGCACAGGGGAAATCTATGGGCCTGTCCTTGGGGCGGAAAAGCCACTGCTGCTAGCAAAGTCCCACCCTAGCTCTGGGGATCAAAGACAGGAGGTGGAGATGAATAGATGGGACAGACAACTATTCATCTCCTGGACGGACAGTTTTGTTAGCCTCACTTGAGAGAGAAAACTTTTTGGCACTTCTAATTAAAGGAATCTTTGAGTTCACTTCAAAGGGTTTGTCATTTGGGGGGAGCTGGATCAGAACAAGGCAATGGGGGGGGAGCGTGTGAATTGCACAACATAATTGTTGGGGACTAGCAGCATGCCTGGTTCTATCCATCAGCCTTTCTCAAATGCCACTTATCATGTGCTCCCCTCAAATAGGAGGAGAGAGTCGGCCTGTCTTCCTGTTGACTCCTTCAGAAGTGATTTTGAAGGAGAAGAGGATGAATGAGAGGCAGAACTAGATGAGAAATATTCCAATTGGTGGCAATGAATGGGAAGTTGCCAACAGGTCTCTAATTTAAAGCACCGAGATAGGGAGAAAGAGAGGGAGAAGATCCTTGTTATCTAGAGATAAGAGTGTTGTCTGCTTGCAAAGTGAGTGCTTTTGACCTAGAAGAGAGCAAAATACATTTGCAAAGAGGGGGGGGAATGCCCGTGTTGGGTACGAAAGAATAGGAAATAAGCAGCCAGGAAAAAAAAGCAGAACATTCAAAAGAACGCAAAAGATAACATTTTATTTACAATGCCGTAATAGGGCCGAGCAAATCTGAAACCAGACAAATGGCAGGGAAGGTGCCTGAAATTATTTAGCAGGATGCACGCTCGGTAAAGGTGCTTTGCCAGCCGCAGAATCAGCCAGGTGCTGCTAACGAAAGAAAAACATATTTTCTGCCCTGGAAGGTTTTGTTTTGTCAAACGCCACACTGAATAGCGGTAATAGCCCATTTTCTCCACCGACTCACCTGTGTGATTCTCTTTCAGTGCTGAAATAACCCATCCTCTTGTCTGCGGGGAATGAATTACGAGCGTTGTCTTAGAATGACAGGGGTCTCAGAATAGTTCCAGCTGGTGTGGAAGATCACTGAAACATCTTCCAAGGTAATGGAGATGAAGTAGGATTTTTAGGTAGGCTAATAGAGTCTTCTAGGGACGCGGTGGCTCTGTGGCTAAGATGCTGTTTGTCGATCAGAAAGGCCGCATAATGGAGTGAGCTCCTGTTACTTGTCCCAGCTTCTGCCAACCTAGCAGTTCAGAAGCATGTAAAAAATGCAAGTAGAACTTGGCAAGGAGTCTCAGAGAGTCACGAACCAATTAAGTGAACTAATTGTCTCCTGCAAACTCCATGTCCCTTTTGCTCCTCTTTATTCCCTATCAGAGGGGTCATTCAATGTCCACCTGTGGCTTTACTCCTGAGTCAGCCTTGTTCCTTAGATGTTCCTTTCTTCTGGCAGCTCTGTGCATGCACACATCAGGAACAGGCTCCAGCTGTTCTTCTGCCCCTGATGTCTTCTGATGTCTCCCTCCGAAGGCAGCTGATAACTGTCAAATGGCCCTGGCCCTATTTCTGCCTCCATCACAGAGCCCTCATCAGAGCCTTCCCCAGACTCCAGGACTGGCCCAGGTTCCAACCTCCTCACTGTCTGAGTCTTCCACCACAACTCCAGATTGAATATATCGAAATCCCCTTGTCATACTAAATCTTGAAGATCATTCATGATCCCAATCCCATAGGAAAGGACCAGGTGCAGGTTAGAACATTTCTGGAGAAGCCTTGCTCTTCAGCCTGATGCCAAATCAAGACTAGATTCAGGGATCTCATTAGAGGAAAGATTTACAATAATTTTCTCCTTTCAAGCGCCTGCCAGAAATAGGAAGGCTCGTGGCTATATTGCAGAAATAGTTCAGGGCTATATTGCTCCCATTCATAACAGCCCCTTCTTTTCATCCCGACAAATCGAGTTGGATAAATACAGAGAGCGTTAAGGAAATATATTGCCACAATTATTCAAATGAAAGGACTCTCTCTCTCATTCTCACTCTTTAAAAAAATACTTATTCCCATTTATTTTTAAATATAAGCTATGCCTTTTCTGGTTTTTCAATAAACCCGGTCCATTTGGAAGTGAAGGGTATGATAAGGTGTTTGTGTTACAGCTCTTTATCCACATGATGAAGGTTAAATATAGCTTTTCAAGCATGGCCACCAGCAAGACTGAAATCATTACTGGCTGCCAAACAGAGTCCGGTGTCCTGAAATCCGTCAGCCTATGAACCTCAAAAGTGTCCTCTTTTTTTCCCTTTCAAAAGACAACTGGACTGTTTTTATTTGAGGAAGAGGACGAAGAGGTGTTCCTTCTTCTCTGAGAAGCTTCATCAGTCTACGAGATTGTCCTTAACATTTCAGCACCATGGACAGAGGCTTTACAGCCAGCTCATGTTCAGGCAAAGATGGCTGCAGGTTGAGAAAGCTGTGTAAATAATTCCATACAATCTGAAGGTTTCAGTGAGATTTTTTAAAAAAACAAAAAACCCGAAGAAAACCAAATGGGTAAATTCAATGATTTCAGTCTTGCCTTCTTAAGACAGATCCCAAAAATATTTAGGCGTGTGATCTGTTTGCAGAACAAGAGTGAAGCTAAACCCAGTTCAGCATCTCAGCTACCCAGGCTGACTTTAGTATCAACTTTTAATGGTCATGCTTTTAACGTTTAAACATTTAATATTTTAAAATATTTTAATGCTGGGTGGCTTAGTGGGGGCATATAAATTTAATAAATAAACTCGAAGTGAGATTTCTTTTTTCCAGCTATTTAAACTTTTCATCTCAATCATTTTAAACAATGTAACTGGGTGCCAGGTCTTGTTTTCATTTTTCTTTCCTTTTCCCTGCCTAATTCTCTTTTCTTGTGTGTGTGTGTGTGTGTGTGTGTGTGTGTGTGTGTGTGTGTGTGTGTTTCTTTTTTCTTTTTCTATTTTGGGATTGTTGATTTGACTGCTGGCATGCTAACCTATTTGTAACTCCTTCCTGGAGCTTTTTGGACTCGACAACAAAGTAAACATGGATTTTAAAAATGGCTAGATAAATATGCAGCTAGCCTTTGACTCTTACAATTCATAATCAGCATGGCAGGAAAGTCAAGGTGTTGGGGTTTGACACATCAGAAAGTAAATGGACATGACAGATTTCTCCCTCCCTGGTGATAACAGGTTGCTTTCTCAAAAAGACCAAAAATAAGGCCACACTTGGAATCCTGCATCCAGTTTTGGTCACCAAAATGTAAAAAAGATGCGGAGACTCTAGAAAGAGTGCAGAGAAGAGCCACGAAGATGATTAGTGGACTGAAGGCTAAAACATATAAAAAATGATTGCAGGAACTGGGCATGGCTAGTTTGATGAAAAATGGGACTAGGGGAGACATGATAGCAGTCTTCCAATATCTCAGGTGTTGCCACAAAGAAGAGGGAGTCAAGCTGTTCTCCGAAGCACTTGAGGGTAGGATAAGAATGGGTGGAAACTAATCAAGGAAAGAAGCAACTTAGAACTGAGGAGGAATTTCCTGACAGAACAATTTATCAGTGGAATGACTTGCCTCCAGAAGTTGTAAATTCTCCAACACTGGAAGTTTTTAAGAAGTGATTGAACAACTGTTTGTCTGAAGTGGTGTAGGATTTCCTCCTAAGCAGGGGGCTGAACTAGAAGACCTCCAAGGTCCCTTCCAACTCTATTATTCTATTATAATATTCATTGTCTTGCTATTGATCCACCTTCTTTAATTAAAACAGTTAAAATCAAAAAATGAACATATCCCAACTTTCCATCAATTCCAAAAAGGGAACCCCTCTTACCATTAGAAAATGTTTACTAGTATTCACCAACTTTTCTGAAACTTAAATTCAAATTAAATTTAAAAAATACTGATTTTTACTTAGACATCTTCCTGTTTGTTTTCTCTTCCCCTGATCTCTTTCGAGAGAGAAATTATTCAGCAAAACACCTTTTGCACAGGTATATACAACACATTAAAGCAGATTTTCTCATTGTCCTGATTTTCATTTGATGTAATATGAAATTTTCCGTCCCTTTGGCTGTTAAGAACAATAATCGACAACTGTTTAACCTTGAAAGGAATGAAGGAACATATGGAAAATCCCAAAAGTCAGTACATCAATTTTGTATTGTTTTAGTTCAGTACGCTGATATAATAACTGGTTTTAATAAAATAAATAGTTTTAATTCTCTGCCCCTGCTTATCATACCAGTTGTTATGACTGAGGCTTAATGGAACTCCGCTGTGATACAGCATAATATTTAAAAGCAGTGCATTAAACATTTAAGTAATTGGTCACAAAAATATAATATCTTAATGCTGAAAAATTATCAATATCTGCTTTAATTGTCTCGTCTCAGCCATAAATCACCACGGGAAAGTATCTCACTTTCTAATGGAGCTTATGGCCTGGAGTAGAGAAAACAAGAGAAAGTTTAGCAATCTTTTTTTAGTCTTCTTTTTCAAAAATAAGAAGAAAGAGAGAGAGAGAGAGAGAGAAAGATGGTGTTTCTATTAAAAAAAGCTAATGGATGAAGCAGAAACAAATAGAAGCATCATTTTTTCTTCATTTGAAATATTTGAAGTACCCATTAGCATCTAGTCTAGAGCAAATGAGATATCTCACTCAAAACAAACAAAAAAAACCCGTAAAAATTTGACTGACATGCACACGCAACAATCAGCCGCCCTTTGTGAGTGTGGCAGTGCCAGAAATTGAAAGAGCTGGTCTTCCATTTTCTGGTGTGAGCACATGCACTCCTGCCAGCTGATCAGTGCATGCACATCAGTGGCAGGATTCAACTTTTTTTACTACCGGTTCTGTGGGTGTGGCTTGTGGGGGTGGCAGGGGGAGGATACTGCAAAATTCCCATTTCCTCTCGATCAGCTGGGACTTGGGAGGCAGAGAATAGAGTGGGGCAGGGCCAGTCAGAGGTGGTATTTACTGGTTCTCCAAACTACTCAAATTTCCGCTACCGGTTCTCCAGAACCTATCAGAACCTGCCGAATGCCACCGCTGGTGCGCGTGCCAGAAACCAGAAGTTCATTCTCCAGCACGCACATGCCCCCTGGATTCTCTTCCAGGTCGTGACCCAGACAAGCACGTGTGTGCATTTCCTTTTCAGCATTTGGTACCGAAAAAGTTTGCCATCCCTGATCTAGTGGAAAGGGTATCCAGTCACTCTATGCATGGAACTATCTGGCTGGCTGAAAAGCTTTCTAATTCTAGCAAGGACATTGCACCCAATCTGCTCCTTAAAAATCTGATGGATAAGCAGGTATTTTGAGAGAAACATCCAGTTGCCAGCTGGCTCATCTGTAGCAAAGTCTTGGCCCATAACGGCCATCCCTTCTCTTTGCTACTGACTCAAAACCAATTATGCATAAGATAGATTTCTGTGAACAACTCTGTAAATTAGCAGGAGGGGTTTTTAAAGTAATGGAAGCTGGAGCCCACAATTTAATTACTGGTACTTTTTTTCCCACTTCCAAACTGCCATTCATTGGGATGAAGAGAATAACAATGCCACTCTAGGTTACTTCCACTGCCAAAGGAAAGCTGGGATTTTTTTTACACATTTCAAACCCGGCACCGTAGGCGACGTTTCCTGTGAAACTTATTGGGCCGTGAGAAAAATTGGTGACTTTGAAAGACAGCCGCACGACAGCAGAAATTGAAACCTTGGGGAAATTAAAGTCTCGAAACTTTGACTTGGAGGGGTGTACCAGAGACTGACCTTCGGCCGATGGGTGGGACCAGGAAGAAGAAAAATTAAAGACGAGATTCAATGAAAATTAAAGTTCTGCTTATTTTTCTAGTAACACAGTGACTTAAGGCAGTAAAAACGTAACAACAGATTGTATGTCCACATCAAATGTGAAATCAAAATCTGCTTTCGTGCCTATGGCGGGACTAGAATTCACAGTCTCTTGGTTTGCGTTCTGGTGCCTTACTATGAGACCAATCTCTCTCTGTCTCTCTGTCTCTGTCTCTGTCTCTGTCTCTGTCTCTGTCTCTCTCTGTCTCTCTGTCTCTCTGTCTCTCTCTCTCTCTCTCTCTTTCTCTCTCTCTTTCTCTCCTTCTTTCTTTCTCTTTCTCTTTCTGTCTTTCTTTCTCTTTCTCTCTCTATCTTTTGGTCTTATCAAGTAAAAATGTTTAAATCAGGTTTCTATCATCTATCTATCTATCTATCATCTATCTATCTATCTATCTATCTATCATCTATCTATCTATCTATCTATCTATCTATCTATCTATCTATCATCTATCTATCTATCTTTTGGTCTTATGAAGTAAACGTGTTTAAATCAGGTTTCTCTCTCTCTCTCTCTCTCTCTCTCTCTCTCTCTCTCTCTCTCTCTCTCTCTCTCCTTTTCAAGTAAAAAAGGGATGTTTAAATCACCCCCCCCCCAATGTTTTTGACAGTCAAGGGACAGCCCCAGCAAGAGCTGTAATCCAGCCAACCCTGAGTTCAATATTCTGCTCAGTGAGGAGGAAAAAAAAATCCCCCCAATCCTCTCATCTCCAAGCCCAAATCTAACATTTCACTCTTGGCTTGACTACAACCTGATGAAATAAACACAGGAATTGAGTTCCTGCTCGTGCATGGTAGAATGTCATGCGAATGTGGCCTCCAGCATATCTCTTTCTTTCCAGAGTGGACAGATTCGTATGACAGAAGTTCTCCATATTCACTTCTAGCCTTCTAGCTAGCACACACACGGTACAGTCGGTACAGTCGATGGGATTCGTATGAATATGCAGATTGGTCTTTAGTCCTCATTTTCATTGCCGGAGGCGGCGGGGTTTTCTGGAGGAATAAATTACATGAATAGATTTGGGGGAAGAGGGAGGGGGAAGGTTGGTGAGATGCCACCACTGCTTCTGCAGAATCCTAATTTGCGAATCCATTTTGTTCCCAGACAGTTTTTAATGTTTTGGGTGCCACTTCACTCCCTCCTTGTGGAAGACTGGGGAGTAATAATAACCAACTCCTGTGCCTTTTTGTTTTAAACCTTATCTCTTATTCCAATAATCCAGTTAGGCTTTACCTGTTCGAATTTATTGGGTTGTGGGTGATTTTTTTTTTAACATCAAGCGATGGAGGGGTGATTATCCGATATGCTAATTCATGACCTAAATTTCCAGTTAAAATTAGATTTCCAAATGCCATCCTTGCATGCATATCAGAACTCTAGATGCTCAGTTATAAGATGATTCATGGTTTATTATGTTGTGAGCAACTTTGAGGTAATATGTACGTTAATTTAGCATCTTATTTCTTTGAAAAAATGCTGGAAATCAGTTATCATTGGAAGTTTGGAACTGGGTCATAAGTCTCTTTTGGGGGATCTTTTGTAACTTTAAAGTTTAAAGTCAGCTTTTAATCCATCTTTCCAACCTAAAGCGAGATTAGAACTCATCATCTCCTGGTGATTGGCCAAAAGACACCCAGCCAGCTTTTCTCCTTAAAGTAGGATTAGAATTTACCGTCTCCTAATGATTGGCCCAAAATCACCCAGCCAGCTTTTCTGCCTAAAATGGGACTAGAACTCACTGTCTCCTGATGTTTGGCTCAAAGTCACCAGCCAGCTTTCGTGCCTAAAGCAGGACTAGAATTTACCATCTCCTAGTGATTGGCCCAAAGTCACCCAGCTAACTTTTCTGGCTAAAATGGAACTAGAACTCACTGATTCATTGTCTCCTCAAAGTCACTAGTTCAAAGTCGCCAGCCAGCTTTTGTGCCTAAAGAGAGACTAGAACTCCCCATCTCCTGGTGATTGGCCCAAAGTCATCCAGCCAGCTTTTCTGCCTAAAATGGGACTAGAAATCACTGTCTCCTGGTGATTGGCTCAAAATCACCCAGCCAGCTTTCCTGCCTAAATTGGGATTAGAACTCCCCATCTCCTGGTGATTGGCCCAAAGTCACCCAGCCAACTTTTGTCCTTGACTAGAATTCACAGTCTCTTGGTGATGGTCCCAAGTCACCCAACTGACATTCTCAATCAAGGTGGGACTTGAATTCATGGTCTCTTGCTTTCAAGCCTAGTACTAAGCCTACTACTAAGCAACTGGTTGTAAGTCTAGGACTACTTGTATGCTGTTGCCCTTCAGAGGTTCTTCAAGAATGACGAGAACCTGGCAACGCTGACTGTGCCAACCTCTTTGCTTTGTAACATTTGCTTCTCCAAGTAACACAGTTGAGCTTCACCATTCACCTATTCCTCGCCCTTAAGTCGTTTTTCCCTAGGACTCTCCCATTTTTCCAAGATGGAGGCCAGAAGCCAATGACTTGCCCAGGGCCACTCTAGAAGTCCATTGCTGAGCAATGACCAAAGGAAATGAACCTTTCCTACAGACTATTTGAGCACTCATTCCTGAAGGCATGAATGTGCCTTCACTGAGGCCGCCATGACAAGTGTGATGGGGTGGGAGGAGGAGGAAGGGATGGGGGAGGAAGCCAAGTTTACATTGAAAATTAGGTGACTAACAACCCACAGCGACAGAAAAAGAAATGGGCTCCTCGTGTTGTAAAGCTTCTGCTTCGTTTAGCACAGCTGGGATGGCTGGCGTGCCAGCATGGGGTAAGAGGCACTGCGCTTGGCAGCAGTGAGAAGTGCACAGGCATGCACAAAATCCTGCATCTCTGATGCACATTATATTTGTGGATGTGATTCCCTCGATTTAACCAGCGAGCAAAAGAGAAAATGGTGGACAGAAAAAAGTTAGTGCAAGATAGGGTCTTAGAGTGAGCCACTGTTTCTGTGAATTCTTCTTCTTCTTCTTCTTCTTCTTCTTCTTCTTCTTCTTCTTCTTCTTCTTCTTCTTCTTCTTCTTCTTCTTCTCCTCCTCCTCCTCCTCCTCCTCCTCCTCCTCCTCCTCCTCCTCCTCCTCCTCCTCCTCCTCCTCCTCCTCCTCCTCCTTCCAGTTCAGTCCAGAATGAGACAATTCTCTGCAAACAACCTGCCCTGGTTAAAACGCCACAGCCAATATGCCACAGTCAAGTCCCCATGGCCAACTCGCTACAAGACAACTCACTGTGAGACAATTCGACAATTCAATTTAATTATTTAAAATAAGTGGCAAGTTGGCTGTGGCTAGTTGTTGTAGCCCCGTTCAGTGTTCCATTGTATTCCTTTTCCTACACTAATTTAAGTAGCTACGCACAAGGACCAAACTTTTTCTTGCTTTTGGTTGCAGCTTGTGGCGCCTCTGTTATGACACTCTGACATATCATTTCTCATTCTGAAAATTCAATTTACTGTTCATGCTTCAAAGCCAGCTTGATATCCTCGTTCTTATTACATTTATCTCCTTCCATTTACTCCCAAGTAAATTTGCATTGGGTGTTGCTTTCATCCCTCTTGTTGCATTCTCCTTCTTCTCTCGCTCAGTTTGAGAGAATCCTATTCAATTTCATTAAGACATTTTTACCAGGCTACAAAAATTCTGAAACCCTTCTGATCTGGCTTGATTAGGTATTAAATAATGGGATTCTTTCAAAAGGAAGGAAGACGAGAATAATTTGTGTGCATCAACCCAGTCGAGAGGTAAAAGCATTAGATTAATCTGTTTTCCATCTTTCCATCAAGCTGATATACAACAGTGGGGAGAAAGGGGATAAACAGAGTTTTTGGGAGCTGACAACAAACTGGAAATATGAGCTGAACTTTCCATTACAAACTTGCGGTTGATTTTCTTTTTGAGATAACACACGATTGCAGAGAGGAGGAAAGATGGAGCCGCATGGCTGAATGAAGAAGGATGGGCAATTCTATTGATGAGTTATGAATGTCTCAGAATTCGAAAGCTATTTCTGAATAGATCAACTCATATTCAGATTATCTGGCTGCCAGATGGAAGAAAAGGTGTAAATCTGCCTTTGGCAGGAGACAAATTAGAAAGAAAGAACAGCTGTTATCTGTGTTCATTGTGTCCCCCCCTCTCTCTCTCTCTTCCTCTCCCTCCTTCTCCCTCCCTTCCTTCTTTCCCTCTTTCTTCCTCTCCTTCTCTCCCTTGCCCTCTTTCTCTATCACTTCCTTATTTCCCTCTCTCCTTCTCTCCCTTCCCCCTCTCCTTCTCTCCCTTTTCCTCTCCTCCCTCTCCCTGTTTCTCACTCCCTTCTTTCCCTCCCTCTCCATCTCCTTCTCTCCCTTTCCCTCTTTCCCTCTCTCTCCTCTCCTTAGCTACCTTTTTCTTTCTCCTCTTCTCCTTCTCCTTCTTTCTCTCTCTTTTCTTTCTTTCCCTCTCTCCCACTCTCCTTCTCTCCCTTTCCCTCACTCCACTTCTCCCTCTCCCTCTTTCTCTCTTCCTTCCTTCTTTCCCTCTCTCCCACTCTCCTTCTCTCCCTTTCCTTCTCTCCTTTTCTTCCTCTTCCTCTTTCCCTCTCTCCCTCCCTCTTTCCCTCCTCCCTCTCTCTCCCCTTCCATGGGTAGGTCACATGGGATTTTTCCAAAAGATGTTATTCCCCCCCCAAAAAAAAAACCCAACACCTGTTGGGTTCTTGTGGAGTTGCTGCCTAGGTTTACAAGTTTGCATGAGTTGACCTAGTATAGTACAGAAGAAAGAACTGGTAGTTAAGGCCCCAGAAATCTGTGTTCCTATTTTTTCTTCTCCAGTTGGAATCACAGTTTCTTCCATTTTGGTATAGAGCATGTATAACTCATTAACTACCATTCATTTTTTTCCTGTAGCAAAAGTCTGGATTTATGGGTTTTGCCCTGCCCAAATATCTCCATTTCTTTCGCTTTGTTAAGAAATAAGCTTCATTTCAACCCCTGCCTATCTATGGAAATTCTCAGTCCTCCAGGTCATGATTGTCCCAAAGGTACTTTTTTGTGTGTTTTTTTCAAGAGGCAACTGGACTTTCTGCTTTTTTTGAAGACGTTTCACTTCCCCTCCAGGAAGCTTCTTCAGAGAAGCTGAAAACACAGAGCTGAAATTGTTTCTTGGATGAGAAGCGAAACATCTTCAAAGAAAGAACAGAAAGTCCAGTTGTCTCTTGAAAAAGAGATACTGGTTTAACCCATGTAGTTTTTAGAGAGCAGATATGTCAGATTTTGTTGCAGAAATCAAATCCAGAAAGCACACAGAGAGATAACTGGTTCAACGAGATTCATTAACTTATCTTTATATACAATATAACACATGAATAAATGTACAATACCGACAGCTGGTTCACAGGCAGAGGAGAGAACACTTGAGTTTCAGTTCAGAGCAGAATAATACCAGACTAGTTTCAGTTTCAATTCTCAGCACAGCACTCAAGAGCTGCAGCACTAAACCACACCAAGGCTCCAAGCTGTTTCAGCTCCCATTGGCTGACCTTGCTACTAAGCCCTATCCATTGGCTGACCTTGTTCCCATGTCTCCATTCCAGTTCATGAATATTCTGACAAGATACTTGTGGGCTCCTTGGTGGGGGGGAAATGCAGTATAAATTGAAAAGCTGCTGCTGTGGCTTATCATTCGTGTTCTGATTCTGCAAATCTCATCCAGAAGGCTCAAAGATGCCTCGTGCCACTCCTAGCAGCTTTTGAGTTGCTTTGGGAGAGAGAAATAAATAAATACATGGAAACTGAATTGATTAGGAAGAACAAATACGTTGGAGCTTACAGTTGCTCTGACATGCATCTCAGGCCAAATCTCACCTTTGAAAGCTATTTTTTTCTTCTTCTTCTCATCCACCTCTACTTTTCAAGTGGAGAAGATACTTGGTTTTGTTTTAAGGGCTTCTTTGGCAAAAGCAAGAAACGCTGGAAGCTGACTTGATCTCCTCTGCCAATTAGACTTACAAGCCTGCTGGAATTCAGCACAAGAAGACCTAACCAGGCATACGTCGAGCGCTAGGAAGAATTCAACAGGCAGCAATGAACCTTCTCCGGGGGAGCAATTATTTTAGCAGGTGGAAGGGAGAGATTCCTGAAAAATGTTCCTCTTAGATACTCGCAGGAATATCTTTTGTGTTGTGTGTAGGATGGAACTTGGAATCACAACCTTAAATACCCATCTTAAATATCTTAAATACCCCAGAGTCCACTGTAACAGCATCGTCAAAAAGGCATTAAGAGTTCTTAACCTAATTTTATGATGCTTTTTCTCTGGCAACATTGCATTGCTAACTAGGTCATACCAAACGTTTGCCAGACCAATTCTCGAATACAGCTTGTCTGCCTGGAATCCATACTGTATATCGAACATTAGTATGATTGAGTATGTCATTGTTTGATCCCTCCCCCCCCCCTCTCTCCTTTGTAATGATTGCATTGAATCCAAATCATTTTACATATCAGCTCTGCGGTGGGGGAAACAATGATCTCAAATGTTTCTTTTTTCCCCTCAAAGGATCAAAAGAGCTCAGTTCATTTTTCTTTCTGTTCTGTCTTTCTCGCTTTCGTGCATAGATTCACTGCTCATTTAAATCAGGGACCCTTCCAAGAAGAGGAGGCAAAACGGGGACTCCATTATCAGCCATTTTCAGACAAAAAAAATACTTGAAAATAAATCATCTGACTTTAAACCACAAAGAGAAATTTCTATTCTAACGTAGGCTTCCCCAAAAAGCACGAGGCAGAGTCCTGGTCCCAACAAAACCCCTCTTATTAAACGAATGTGAATTCCTCTCATTCCCATTCAGCCAAGGCCTGGCAAACAGTCTTTCAAAGGAATATTTATGACCACAGACCTTATCTAGCTTGGAAAGCTGCCATGTCAATATTTTCCAAATGAGGTGCTGTGCAAGGAAAGTCTGGGCACAGAGTCTCTGAGATTCACGGACAGATCTTCACACTCCTGGAATGAATCTAACAACCAAACAAATGAATTGTTTCCTGCAAAATCCCCCTCCCCTTTCGCTCCACTTTTATTTCATATGGGAGGGGCCATTCATCATCCACCTGTTCCACTGGTTGATTCTTCTCGCTGTCAGGAAATTTCTCTTTAGTTCTAGGTTTCTTCTCTCCTTGGCTGGTTTCCACCCATTGCTTCTTGTCCTGCTTTCTGGTGCAGAGAGAAAGGTTGGAGAATAGACTGACCCCCCCCCCTCTTCTTTGTGGCAGCCCCTGAGATATTGTAGCGCTGCTATGATATCATCCCTAGTCCTCCTTTTCATTAAATTAGCTTTGTAAGTGTCTATGGAGATTCTCAGTCATTCAGGTCACCCAAAGGTGCTTTTTTCAGGAGGCAACTGGACTTTCTTGCTTTTCTCTGAAGATGTTTCACTTCTCATCCAAGAAGCTTCTTCAGCTCTGGCTGGATGGTGGGGAATGGAAGGATTTATTTTCCTTGCAGACAGCTAGTCATTTGCATCCTTTTAGACAGCCGTTGAGGCCACTTGGAGGTTTCTCTGTGTCCTCAGGGTCACCTGAGTGGTTCCAATGGGTGTGGAGCCTTCTTGGAACTGATGAAAGTTTTGTAAGCAAAACCGGATTTTGTGCTCATCCCCAAATTGTTGCATCAGGAAGAACATTCTTGCTCCAGACTCAGCACCGTCAAAACGTGGTTTGATCAGTTTGACGAACTGGCTTGGAGTCACCCAGAAGCCACATTTGTTGAGAGCCTCAAAAGAAACAGATAGACTGCCCCAATTCTCTCTCTGTTCCTGCCACAACCAGTTGAGTTTCTAACGAGATTCTCCCCATGCATTTTTGGAGATCACAACAGTTATTTCGCACGGAAACACGCACCAGCGTATGTGCTTAGAGGGAGAGAGAAAGAGAGAGAATCAAAGCAATAGAATTCCCTGCGTGACATGATATCTCCCAGCCTCCTATGCTGTGGGATACGGAGTTTTTTAGTTTACCATCCAAATACCGGACCTTATGGAAGGAAAATAAAGCAATACAGATAATCCTCAACTTACGATTGCAATGGAGGTCAAAATGTTTGTGGTTAAGCGAGACATTTGTTAAGCAAGTTTTGCCCCCATTGTATGACCTTTCTTGCTTCTGTTGTTAAGTGAATCACTGCTTTTGATAAGTTAGCAACCCGGTTGTTAAATGAATCTGGCTCTCCCTGTTGATTTGGTTGGTCAGAAAGTCGCAAAAGGAGATCACTAACCATTGGGAAACAGCGACCGTCATAAGTATGAATCAGTCGCCAAGCATCTGAGGTTTGATCGCAAAGGTCCTAACCTTGAAAAGTAGTCATAAATCACCTTTTTCAGTGCCGTTGTAACTTTGAATGGTCACTAAACAAGGTGACATAAGCGGAGAACTAAAATGCACTTGTGATTCTTGTAGAAGTTGGTGAAATTAATTCAGAGTAAGGATAAGGTTTAAGAGACCAAACTTTTAAAATAAAGAGCGGAATAGCTCTGATTTTGGATTCTTTACCATTTCCAAGTTATCCTTCCAAATTGACAGTTCTGATTAGCTCAAGGTCTCCCTTAAACTTCATCTGATTTCAACACATTTTCTCCAGCCGGGTGCCTTCTAAATATAATCAGCCTTCCATCCTCCCCAAAGAGATCTATCAAGCCAGCCTAAAACTCGGCAACTGACAGAACAGCAGCTGCACCCTCGCCTTCTCAATAAGTAGAATTTCAGGAGTATTTATCACAACTTGGGCAGGCGGGTCTGTTGGAAGGAATAAAATGTTTCTCACAACCCTCCTTCCAAAGGTAAACCTTCATTCCTGCCTCCATATTTCAATCAGGATAAAAACCGGCTGCTTGTTTTATACTGCTCTGATCTCTAAGCTCTGCTATTCACAGAGACTGTGGTTGATGTCAGGCTTGGAAGACAAGCCAAAGGGACCCCATGTGTGTGTGGGGGGGAGAGGTGGTTAGGTGCCTGATTAACTCCCTGGGTTACTTTCAATTACAGGACACACTCTTCTGTTGTGGGGGGGCTGCCTGTCAGACTTGGAAGTCATCGGGGAATAGGGCCTCGAGCCTGCCACATATTCAAACATAGTTACTATGGGAAACTGGGGGGAGGGGGGTGGTATGGAGCTTAGGAAAGGTCTAGCCATAATAACATTCCTTCTCAAAAAGTCAAGGTCGCCTTATCCCTGCACCTGGACAGATGTGGATGGGAGGAATCTTCATCCACAGCAGTCACTGATTGGACCATGGGATGGACTTGTGGGTGTGGGGAAAAGATCTTGAACTTTCAACTGGGTGGGGAAACCGGGAAGCTTTCAGATTTGGGTTTTCCCAGATGTGCCAACATGGCTCTTCTAATAAATTGGTGTTTTGAGGAACTTCTTGCCTCGGGCTATGATTCCATAGAAGATGCTATTTGGAACCCTGACATTTGGTTTGGTCTTTCATGTTAGAGTTGCAAAGGACTATTTCCTCTCTTAAATTCAACCCTCTGTTCCATGCAGGAATACCTGTAAATCCATTCCTGATAATAGAATAGGATGAATAGATAGAATAGGATAGAATAGAATAGAATAGAATAGAATAGAATAATAAAGAATGGAATGGAATGGAATAGAATGAATAGGATAGAATAATGAGAAATAGAATAGAATGAATAGAATAGAATAGAATAATGAAGGATAAAATAGAATATAATTCTTTATTGGCCAAGTGTGATTGGACACATGAGGAATTTGTCTTTGGTGCATATGCTCTCAGTGTACATAAGGAGAATAAAATACATTCATCAAGAATAAAAAGATACAACAATTAGTGATAGTCAATGTTACTAATAAGCTATCAAATCACCCTGGTAAACAAATAAAACAATATAAATTGAAAGATACAAGCAACATGGTTATAGTCATAAGGGGGAAGAGATAGGTACTAGTAAGGAAGAGAAGAATAACAGTAATACAGTCTTAGTAGGTAATATGACAGTGTTGTAGGAATTAGTTATTTAGCAGAGTGATTGCATTTGGGGAAAAACTGTTCTTGTGTCTGGTTGTTCTGGTTGGCAGTGCCCTATAGTGTCGTTTTGAGGGTAGGAGTTGAAACAATTTATGTCCAGGATATGAGGGGTCTATAGATATTTTCACAGCCCTCTTTTTGACTCGTGCAGTGTCCAGATCCCTGATGGAAGGCAGCTTGGTAGCCATTGTTTTTTCTGCAGTTCTAATTATCCATTGAAGTCTGTGTTGGTCTTGTTGGGTTTCAGAGCCAAACCAGACAGTTATGGTTAGAATGCTTTAAGCAACTTATGTTTCAATTCATCCTGGCAAAGGTGTCGTGGGATCTGGGGCTGGAATGCAGGAGAGAGGGGCTCTTTCCAAGGGGGGGTAGGACAACTCAGCATGGCAAATTTGGCACGGCCAACTTGCCATGGCCAACTCATTGCAGGACAACTCGCCTCTGGATAAGACTTACATCGATTTTGAAGAAATGGTGGGATAGAATAACTGAAGAAAGAAATAAAAGGTGAATGACCAAAATTAAATATACTTTTTAAAAAATGATTTTGAATACTCAAATTGAATTGTTGAATTGTCCTCGGGAGAGTTGGCCAAGGTGAGTTGGCCAAGAAGAGTTGGCCATGGAGAGTTGGCTGCACCAAGTTGTGCCATTCTGTCCCAGGGAGTTAAGAGGCAGATCAAGCCTTAATCTTTAGTTTGCAAAAAGAGAACCAGAAAAGATCCCCTGTAAAACTTTTTATGGTATTTATCCTGGTAGATATGCAGAGTGTGCTTTAGTCTGGCAAGAATCTGCCAATGGGCAAGCAGCCACAAAGAAACTACTTTGAAAATTAATGTTATCGTTCTCGGTTTTGTTCTCCTTTTTTGAGGGAAAAAAATGTGGAACTTATTGAAGGAGAGGTAGTGAATTATATGAAATTTGGAGTAACAAAGTGCTCTGGAAAAGCAGAATGTGCACAAAATAGCACAGATGTCCAGAAAATGAATTACTTGCTTTTTGGGGAGAGCAGAATATAGAAAATTCAGCAATTACCTGCCAAGTTGGAGATCAGATTTATCTCCATTAAAAATGGGCTGGTAAAAAAAAAAAGGAAGACTTTAACGTTAACTGACCAAGGATGGAAGGTAGGATTCAGGAGGGACGGAACAGTTTGGTTCCATTGGAAACTTTTCAATAAAATTTTATATTTCAACCACCTGTCTGGTCACGGCAGGTAACCAGCAATTCAGGCTGCTGAGCATTCAGGTGTGCAGAACCCTTTAGAAGGCCAATGTTGCTGGCCTTCTAAAGAGGAAAGTCAACGGAGATGCCAGATACACGTAACAACTGTGTCACTAGTTTAACACTGTGGTGATTCACTTAACAATGGGGGTGAGAAAGGTCATCAAAATGGGGTAAAATTCACTTCGCAATTCTCTTGATAGAGAAATGTTGGGATTGAAAATCTTACATTGTTGTTGTTAGTTGCTAAGTCGTGTCCAATGCATTGCAACCCCATGGACAACGTTCCTCCAGGCCTTCCTGTCCTCTACCATCCTCTGGAGTCCATTTAAGCTCATGCCTTCTCCTTCGGTGACTCCATCCAGCCACCTCCTTCTCTGCCGTCCCTTCTTCTTCTTTTGCCCTCCATCTTTCTCAGCATTGGGCTCTTCTCCAGGGAGTCCTTCCTTCTCCTTAGGTGGCCAAAGTACTTGAGTTTCCTCTTCAGGATCTGGCCTTCTAAAGAGCAGTCGGGGTTGATCTCTTCTAGGACTGACCGGTTGGATGGCCTTGCAGTCCAAGGGACTCAATGCAGGAGTCTTCTTCTCCAACACCAGAGTTCAAAGGCCTCCATTCTTTGGCGCTCAGCCTTCCTTATGGTCCAACTTCACAATTATACATTGCAACTGGGGAAACCACAGCCTTGACTAGACACACTTTTCGTATATGTATATATATATGTACATGTATATGTATATGTATATAAAAAGATATAATTATTTCCTCCTGAAAAGAATGTTCAAAATGATGAGTTTCTTGTGTTTTTCTTAAAAAACTGGAAGATCTGCATTCTCTTTTAAGTATACTCAAATCAAAATGCAAATCTAAACCCAGATCATGGCATTAATTCAGCAGAAATTAGAGAGCATTTCTAAGTGGGAGGTAGCTGTGTGTGAGGGTTTTTTTCCCCCTTCCTTTAAAAAAAAAAAAGCTAAGCGAACATGGGATTTATGTTTTTTTTTCCACTCCGCAAAGCTCAGTCTGATATCTACTCCTGTTTGCAGTTTGCTGAGTGCTGAGAGAAAAAGAAGAGTAAAACAAACCAGATTTCTTTTTTTAAGTGCATCCTGAAATGTGCAACTGTGCTACTTCCTCTGAAGGCAGCCTTTTTTTTTTTTTTTTTTGTTCACAGAAAAGAGAAAACAACTTCCTGGGTTTAAACAGCATTGTCTAAAGATCTTCCCACACACTTACTTTTCATGTGGTTTTTTTTTTCTATGCAAAGTGGTATTTTGTAAGAATCGTCTCTGGGATTTGGAGTTGTTAAAAGTACCGTAGGCATTTCCAGAATAAACGTTAGCCTCTGAAGAGAGGGGAAAGGCTTAAGAAGGATGCTGAAAGGAAGAAGGGAAGGGAGGAAATACATCCAGTTATATTGACTGAGTACCTCTGAGTTCTCTATCCAACCAGCCAAACGTGTTCTGACCCAGGCTTCCCAAAAGCCGACACCTCGTCCCGATAAAACCCCTTTTATTTAGTTTTAAAGGGAATTCCTCTCCAGAAAAGTCCCGGCCAACAGTCAAGAGATTTCACGGGCTTTTTTAAAATCAGGCTTGGAGAGCTGCCAGGCTGATATCTTCCAAACGCCACCCTGTAGCAGCAAATACTTGGCCAGAGGTCAGGAACAGATCTTCACCCGAATGAATTGAACTAATTGTCTCCTGCAAAATCACCTCCCCTTTCGCTCCTTATTTTCAGTTTGAATCTCTCCTTGATCAGTTTCCATCAGAGGTGGGTTCCTGCCGGTTCGTACCTCTGAGAGAGAAAGAGAGAGGGGGGGGAGAGAGGGAGAGAGAGAGGGAGGGAGAGAGCTACAAAAGGATGATCTGATTGCATCAACACACCCAACGTGGGACGTGATCTGACTGGACCCTATTCCTATAAAGCCAGAGCAGGGAAGTAGAAGTCAGGTAAAATCTCTGGGGCTTAGTCCCTCCTTTCATTGACTAAAACAAATTCTTTCCAAGATGAAAGGACCATTTATCATTAGAGATCTTCACATCCAATCCAATTCCTAAGGGAAAAAAAATGCCAGAGATTAAGTCATGGGCAAAACAGTAAGCAAACAGCATCAGTACCCCCTTGTGGCTGTGTCTTTCTTAAAAATTGCCAGCTTTCCTTTTTCCTAGAAATATCAGTCCACAAAGCATGCTTCACCTGGCACTTTTGAATAAATATACACCGTAGCTGCGAACATTATTATCCCGTATGGTTGGTTCAATTTTGTTTTCTTCCCCCCCCCCTTCTTTTTCTTGTTTCAGCCGGTGTTTCTCTGTTTATTCTTAAATAGCAAAGTGTGCAGCATTTAGCTGGGTTATAGCTTGAAATGCTACATCTCTAATGTGCATTTGAGAAAAGCATGCATAAGGTGGCTTTTTAAAAATAAATCACATGCAAACCAACCATCCAATTGTAACGGTTTTGTCGGAATGTTTTTTGAGGTTGAGCCTCGCTTTTGATATAAACAGAGGGTAGAGCAACCAACCTGCATCTTCTTTCAAACTAGCAAATAAAAAAGAGGAGGGGGAGAGGAAGAGGAAGAGGAAGAGGAGGAGGAGGAGGAGGAGGAGGAGGAGGAGGAGGAGGAGGAGGAGGAGGAAGAGGAAGAAGAAGAAGAAGAAGAAGAAGAAGAAGAAGAAGAAGAAGAAGAAGAAGAAGAAGAAGAAGAAGAAGAAGAAGAAGAAGAAGAAGACGTAGTAGTAGTATTAATAATGAATGGAGCCATCGCAGAATTTCTCACAAAGATGACATGGTGGGCAACTGTAGCCCCCAACACTCCCAAAATGGCACTGCTAAGAACATTGCTGAACCACAACTCCCATAATCCCCAGTCAACAGACCCATTAAGGAAATAAGTTGGCAGTTATAATCCAGCTATCTCAGCAGGCCTGCCTAGACTTCAGGTCTATTATTTGCATCACCGTATAGATATTCTTTCTCTCTTCAGCCACATAGCTATAATGACTGTGGGCCTGATGCACAAGCCAAAGAAATCCAATTAAACTTTTGCCCCAACCTACTTTTGGAGTACAGATGTTAGCATCTCACCAAAATGCAACTTTTTGTCTGAGGAAAAAAAAACTATGAAAAATCTCTTCCAACCATTTTGCAAAGAAAGCATTAAAGTTGGTGGTTATGTAGCCAGTCATTGGACAGTACCTATCTCCTGTCTACAAGACGGTCCGTTTAGCAGTTCCAAGAAAATCATACTACTATTTTCCCTCCAATACAGCTGACCCTGAATGCAAAGATAAACTCCAAAATGGCATTAAGAGCTCTCAGGAAGAGTACTAACGACGAGATGACTGCCAAGAAACATGAACAACTAATCTTTCCATCGCCCCCACCATCCTACCAGAACTGATGAAGCTTCTTGGATGAGAAGCAAAACTTCTTCTTTCTTAAGGAAAAAATATAGTCCAGTTGCCTTTTTGAAAGCCACCTTTGAAGGAATTTCTCTGGATAGAAGGATGCACAGAACTTTCATACAACAGACCCAGACAAAAGCACTTTGTAGAAAGGCAGAAGCTTCATGAAATGTGGCTTTGTGGCACCCTGTTGCTTTGTCAAAGTTGGAATCCTGCATCCAGTTTTGGTTGCCACAATGTAAAAAAGATGTGGAGATTTTACAAAGAGTGCAGAGAAGAGCAACAAAGGTGATTAATGGACTGGAAGCTAAAACATATGAAGAACGGTTGCAGGAACTGGGCATGTCTAGTCTGATGAAAAGAAGAACCAGGGGAGACATGATAGCAGTGTTCCAATATCTCAGGGGTTGCCCCAAAGAAGAGGGAGTCAAGCTATTCCCCAAAGCACCTGAGGGCAGGACAAGAAGCAATGGATAGAAATTAATCAAGGAGAGAAGCAACCTAGAACTAAGGAGAAATTTCCTGACAGTGAGAACAATCAGTCAGTGGAATAACTTGCCTCCAGAAATCGTGAATGCTCCATCACTGGAAGTTTTGAAGAAGATGTTGGATAATCATTTGTCTGAAGTGGTGTAGGGTTTCCTGCCTAAGCAGGGGTTGGACTAGAAGACCTCCAAGGTCCCTTACAACTCTGTTATTCTAGTGACTTCTAAAAGTTGACATGGGAAAATGGTTTCCATTTCTGAAAATTCTGCTGGTTTTCTGTTGTAGCTCTACAACATTTGCCACTCAGGGTTGAACTGTGGGGCCCTTGATGCTCTCTGAGCTGGAGAGTTTTCTTGCAGACATTCTATTACCCAACTAGGGAACATCATCAGATGTTTCATTAGCCAACTAGGGAACATCACCGGTTGATGTTCTCTGGTTGGGAATGAAATGTCTGCAAGCAAACAACCAAGCTCAGAGAATGATTTGAAAATCAGAAGTTTATCTGGACTTTAGGCTGAGATTCCACCACGTAAAAGAAAAAGGAGCTGTCTGACAATATACATCTGTGGATCAAATCCAACCTGCCGAATGCACAGTGTGAGAAATAGCAGGTTACTTATAAGTGCCTGAGTGCATCAGAAACTGATATGTAGACATTTTCTTCCCACACATGCTGCTTCATTGCTCCTAAAAAAAAGTCCTGAGGGACGGAAACAACTCAAAATGTGACAAAATTTGAGCAGTTCCTCAAATGCTCACCTGACATTCCCCAAACGAAGAAGAAGGGGTGGGGGGAAACAGCATAGTTTTAAAAGCAGGAGAACGGGTGACCATATAAATGGATATCTCACACACACACACACATATTGTTTTCTCGGCTAGGACCAGTTTTTGTGAAACAGAGTCAAGGAGAGCAATAGCTGTAGGCCAGGAAAAATTTCTCTTAAATCATGAATTGGGGAGGTCATCTTAAGCCAGCTTTGTAGTCTCTGCTTTCATCACCCTCAGCTACGAAAACAGAATACTAATGCAGTCCTCCTTCAAACATCACTAAGAGCGTCCTTTGAACCGGTAAATTTTTTTTAGCATATCTGTTTTGATGTTCACGTTGCAGTAAACCCTAATGCATTCTCCTTGTTCATGTGTAAGTCGAAACGTGTGAACTCAATCAGCAGGAAAATAAAAGGGGGGGGGGGAAGCATAGAAGAGTGCAGAGACATTGGCAACGGAGAGCTGAAGGAATTGGATAGAAAGCCATAATCTAGACGAGCAGCTTTCCAAAATATGGACTTCAACTCCCAGAATTCTCTGCAATGGCCCTGTTGGCTAAGGACCTGCTAGGTCAGTTGGGAGACACTGGTCTAAACAGTCACAAAGGTCAGCTGTCCATAAGGGCATCAACGTTTTACAACCTAATGTCAGGGTTCCAAATAGCCTCCAAAAGTAAAACAGAGTCCAAGGCAAAGTATTGCTCAAAGTTCCCATTGATTAAGAGAGCCATGTTGGCGCATCTGGGAAAACCTGAATCTGAAAGCTTCCCGGTTTTCCCCACCCAGTTCAAAGTTCATGATCTTGCCCCCATACCTACAAGTCCATTACATAGTCCAATCTTCCACTGCCATGCTGGCAGTTCCACCCATCCAATTCCGGTCAGATTCTGTGGCTTTGATATGTTACCAGCTGAGCCCGCAGAGAAGAGAAGGGGGGTTAAAATGCCTGGCAGGTCAGAATTCGGAGAAGGTCTTGCTAGACTGCAACCAATTACTGAAATTCCCAGGATTCTTACTGATTAATTAATAATGTTGCATTACCGGGGGAAGGAGAGGGCAATTGAGTAGCTGTCACCTTGATGAAAGCACCCCATTAGCTTGATATGCTACCTATTAATCTGAGTAGTCCCAGAAGAAGCTTATTTCCTACCTGGGACCCGGTGACCAACTTCACCTTGCATTGTGATTTCTCCTCCAAGCCTTGCAAATTCGGCAAACCAATCTGTTGCTCCGGAATTTTGCCACTTTGAGTGAATAGACCTTTTGAAAATAGAGTATGTTGTGGTCTGCCAGTGGCCTGCGGAGCTGGCAGCAGAGTCGGACAGTGAGGAGGTTGGGGAGGAACCTGGGCCAGTCTTGGAGTCTGGGGAAGGCTCTGACGAGGGCTCTGAGACGGAGGCAGAGAGGGGGGCAGGGCTATCTGGGAGTTATGTGCTGCCTCTGGAGCCTCTGGAGTCTGACATCAGCGAGGCAGAAGAACAGCGGGAGCCTGTTCCCAGTGCGCGCATACGCAGAGCTGCCAGAAGGCAAGAACAGTAGGGAAAAAAGGCGACTCGGGAGTAAGGCTTGGAGATGATTGGCCCCTCCCATAAGACATAAAAGATGAGTAAACAGACGTGAGCCTTTGCAGGAAGCCATTAGTTCATTTGATCGGTTCAAGCTCTGAGAAGCTCCGTTTGACTGTGCTATGGTTTCCCTTGCAAAACGAATTGGCAATTAGGTCTCTGGCAGCGTTTCAAGGGAGATAAAGGTGGATGCTTATCAACATTGCCCTGAAAGACTGTTACAACTCGTGCAGACATCTGTCGGACTCTTCACAGACTGTTTGTGAATCAATTTTTGCATGCACCAAACTGGCAGTAATGCCGGCTGCAACCCACCCCTGAACTGTTCCCTTCGTCTGGCAACTCTGCGCATGCGCACACTGGGAACAGGCTCCAGCTGTTCTTCTGCCCCACTGATGTCTGACTCTGAAGGCAGCTGATAACTGTCAGACAGCCCTGGCCCCCTCTCTGCCTCCGACGCAGAGCCCTCATCAGAGCCTTCCCCAGACTCCAGGACTGGCCCATCTTCCTCCCCAACCTCCTCACTGTCCAAATCTGCAGTCAGCTCCGGGCCACAACATTGATTGAACTCTACAGTTCTCATGTGATTTAGTAGTTTTCTATATTCCTAAAATCTATTTCTTGAAGCAGAATAAAAGGTTGCAGGAATAGGAAATAATCTGATGTGAAAACAAATCACATAAATTCAATTTATTTATTAGAGTTATATCCTGCCTTTTGTCGAGAAACTAAATTGCTTTAATTTGCCATCCTCTCTCATAAGTGTAGGTCACAGGTCTATGAATCAGAGCATATTTTGAGTCTTGCAAACACGCTCTGGGCATTCTCACAAAATGATGGTTCAAGTAGGAAAGATAACTCCCCAAATGGCTATTTCATAGAAGGCATTGTTGTTGTTAGTTGCAAAGTCATGTCCGACCCATCACGACCGTATGAACAATGTTCCTCCAGGCCTCCCTGTCCTCTACCATCCTCTGGAGTCCATTTATGCTCATGCCGGCTGCTTCTGTGATTCCATCCAGCCACCTCATTCTCTGTCATCCCCTTCTTCTTTTGTCCTCCATCTTTCCCAGCATGAGGCTCTCCTCCAGGGAGTCCTTCCTTCTCATTAGGTGGCCAAAGTCTTTGAGCTTCCTCTTCAGGATCTGGCCCTCTAAAGAGCAGTCAGGGTTGATCTCCTCTAGGACTGACCGGTTGGATTGCCCCGCAGTCCAAGGGACTCAATGCAGGAGTCTTCTCCAGGCATTCAGCCTTCCTTATGGTCCACCTTTCACAGCCATCCATTGCATATAAGGCATAGGGAAGCTGAAATAAAAAATTTAACTCCCAAATCTGTGGAAAAGGCAGCTAGAAGCCTGGATAATCTTTCTCTCTTTGGATCTAGCATTTTCTGCTTTAACTTCCATTTCAAATGGAGTTTAGGAGCATTTTGATGCTGATAATCACACGAGATGAACATGAATTGACACTGTGCAAATTGTACCTACAGACTCCAAAACGAATCCTCTACCCTTTCAGCCAGAGGAAGAGCCATAGGAAGCTAAGAAGCTGTTAGATCCTAAATCAGACAAGACACCTACAGTTAGACTTCCTGTTCATTAATTATCCTTGCTCTTTCAACTGATATGTGGAGAGACCCCGTTTATTAGTCCTGCTAATCAACATTTATTCAGCGGCCCTGAAGGAAACAACCTCATGGCAAGTCAGAACTGCAGTCCACCTCGCTCAGAATTGTTTGTAAGAACTTTTCCAGCTATTATCTAGTGATGATCAGTGCAGAAAAGAGCAACAGAGACGATTAAGGGGCTGGAGGCTAAAACATAGGAAGAACGGAATTTCAGGAATTGGGTACGGCTAATCTAGAAAAAAGAAGGACTAGGGGTGACATGATAGCAGGGTTCCAATATTTGAGGGGCTGCCACAAAGATGAAGAGGTCAACCTATTTTCCAAAGCACCAGAAGCAACGGATGGACACTAATCAAGGAGAGACGCAACCTAGAATTAAGAGGAAAGTTCCTGACAGTGAGAACAATCAACCAGTGGAATGGCTTGCCTTCAGAAGTTATGGATGCTTCAGCCCTGGAGGTTTTAGAAGATTGGACAAACATTTGTAATGGTATAAGGTCACCTGCTTGAGCAAGGGGTTGGACTAGGAGACCTCCAAGGTCCCTTCCAACTCTGTTATTCTGTTACAATTGACATTTCTCTTTGGACTTTCTTCATACCAAACTTTGAACCCTCCAACAATGCTGAACAAGTTCTTTCTAGCTAAACTGCCACAACGTGCAAGGAAGTGCAAACCTGAAAGCTGTAACTCATAGCTAACAATAGATCGATCAATTAGGATTGAGTGGTGGAAATGTCATGTAAATCACGGATGTAGGTATACTTACGGGACCTTGAAATTGGCTTCATGGAACTTCTATTCATGCATTCATCCACCCACCCACATATTCAAAATCTTATCTCTCTTGGAATGAATTTTCAGTCCTTTCAATGGGCCTGAAGCTCTTTTTCTGGACTCAACCTAGGACCAGCTATGCAAAAATGGTAGATGCCTACCTTCAATTGCCTTTTGGGCAGGAGGGACAGTTAGACTAGACTAGAATAGAATAGAATAGAATAGAATAGAATAACAGAGTTGGAAGGGACCTTGGAGATCTTCTAGTCCAAACCCCTGCTTAGGCAGGAAACCCTATACCGTTTCAGACAAATGGCTATCCAACATCTTCTTAAAGACTTCCAATGTTGGGGCATTCACAACTTCTGGAGACAAGCTGTTCCACTGATTAATTGTTCTGACTGTCAGGAAATTTCTCCTCGGTTCTGCTGCTTCTTTCTTTGATTAATTTCCACCCATTGCTTCCTGTCCTGCTTTCTGGTGCCTTGGAGAATAGCTTGACTCCCTCTTCTTTGGAGCAGCCCCTGAGATATTGGAAGACTGCTATCATGTCTCCCCTGGTCCTTCTTTTCATTAAACTAGACCTACCCAGTTCCTGCAACCGTTCTTCATATGTTTTAGCCTCCAGTCCCCTAATCATCATTGTTGCTCTTCTCTGCACTCTTTCTAGAGTCTCCATATCTTTTTGACATTGTGGCGACCAGAACTGAATGCAGTATTCCAAGTGTGGCCTTCCCAAGGCCTTATAAAGTGGTATTAATACTTCACGTGATCTTGATTCTATCCCTCTGTTGATGCAGCCTAGAACTGTGTTGGCTTTTTTGGCAGCTGCTGCACACGGCTGGCTCATATTTAAATGGTTGTCCACTAGGACTCCAAGATCCCTCTTACAGTTACTACTATTGAGCCAGGTACCACCTATACTGTACCTGTGCATTTTGTTTTTCTTGCCTAAATGTAGAACCTTAATTTTTTTCACCGTTGAATTTCATTTTGTTAGATGGTGCCCTGTTGGCTCTCTAGATGTTGTCCCATTTAGGAAATGTCAAAATAGATTGCTTGGTGACCTCATGTGCATCCAGCAAAATAAAAACCGAAAAAGAAACCCCTCCCAGAATCTATGGATTCTATGTTTGACACCCATGACCTCCTGAAAAATGCAAGAAAGATACCTGCTGAAAGATCCGAGCAGCCATCTGTAAGAAGGTGAAGATGCCACCTGACCTTGAAAACAAGAAGTTCTTTACAAAAATATTTCAGCAGCAGCAGCGGTTCCTTGAGTCTGTGGCAGTAAGAAGTAGGAGAAACAGAGACATTAATCTCAGCTGCTGACAATATATTTCAGCAAGGATTTAATAATAAGGAAGACAGGGCTATGCAGTTTGGGATTCTACATGACCTTGCTACTGGCCAGCAATTGTCTTTCTGAGATGGGATCATCCAGAAATGAAATCTTTGCGAGAAAGAGAGAACAGAAGCCGTTGCCTCCAGAAACTGTTCAACATAATCCATTAAAACGAAATGGGGGCACTATTGAAGTGGAGAGGCAATTCACTGTTCTGTTTGGACCATTAATAACTCACCATGACACCTATTTACTAATTATCCATACATTTTATATCACCCTCCTTAGGAAACCTGGCAGCTGGAAGGGTGAAATTTGGAGTTAGTATATAAGGTTTTGGGTTTGTTTGTTGTTGTTGTTTTTACAAAGAGCAGTTCAGGTTCACAGGGAAGCACACAGATTTTCTGGGTTCTGCAGAGGTCTTCTCCAGACCAAGGTGTTGTGGCGTGCTAGCAGCCAGAGGAGCTGGCAGCAGAGTCGGACAGTGAGGAGGTTGGGGAGGAACATGGGCCAGTCCTGGAGGCTGGGGAAGGCTCAGACGAGGGCTCTGCATCGGAGGCAGAGGTGGGGCCAAGGCCATCTGACAGTGATCAGGTGCCTATGGAGGTAGACAGCAGTGAGGCAGAGGAACAGCTGGAGCCTGTTCCCAGTGTGTGCATGCACAGAGCTGTCGGAAGACAAGAACAACTAAGAAAGCAGGGTCAACTTGGGAGTAAAGCCACACCTTGGAGGTGATTGGCCCCTCCCAGAGGAAACAAAAGAGGAGCGAACGGGGAGTGGGCTTTTGCAGGAAACAAGAAGAAAAGTCAATGAATCCAGTCAAGTTCAATGAAGTTGAATTGTGCAGTGGAATGGAGTCTGGATTCCCCAGAGAGAGGGAGGGGCTGCATTCCAGGGGGCTAAGAGACAATGAAGTTCAGATAGCTTGTTCTTGGAGGAAGAAAGCAAAGAAGCTGCCTCCCTAGCAATTCTCAGAGTACGTCTACAGTGAGCTAATTAGTTGCTTTGGCTTGACAAGATTTCTGTCTATAGGCCAAGAACAATCAAGGAGCTGCTCAGAACTTAACTCCATGGGTCTTTCTTGCTTCTCAGGGCCTGACAAAGAGCTTCCCATTATGTGGAGCATTTTGCTGGTTTCCCCAAGGAATATCTCAAGAAGGGAGGCGAGGTGATTGACAGCTCTCCCTAAACTTTTCAAAAAACGGGAGCTTTCAGGCAGATAAGAGATGGCCTTGCCGTGACAAAGGACATCGCAGCTTATAATGCTTCCTGCATCTGAACCAAACAGTGGAATATTTACAGCCCGAACAAAGAGAGCTTTGGCTGGACCATCAGGTGGTCTCCAACTAAAAGAGCAGCTGGGGAGATCCAAAAACCGTCTCGGAGGCCTGAAACGAGCCCTTCGCAAGATGAATCAGTCCCCTTGTCAATAAAAGAATCTTGGTCAGGAAGGATGAATTCCATCATACGCTTCAAATGACTAGGCCACGGTGGCTGCTTTAGAAAAATGACTTGAGATTCATATCAGGGCTTATTGTATTATAAATGACCTGCTTCCTCTTATATCTACCACGATTAGTCACTGAGCTGATGACACTCTGGACTCTTGCAGATTCCCAAGTATGTATGTATGTATGTATGTATGTATGTATGTATGTATGTACACATACTAGTTGGATAGTCGTGCTTTGCAACCAAACTATGTGATCGGGCAATGCAGGAGAAATTCACTTCACAATCTGTTGGCTCAGTGGTGGTCGGTGATTGAAGCACATAAAGGAATGTCACTCCCGTCGCCTTGAGTCCAGAAGCAGTTCCATAGGTGGAAGGCGTAGACATTTTGTAAGGAGCCCCAGACCGCTCTTGAGTGAAGGGGTGGAATGTCTGCCAGTTTGAACTGAGGTAACGGAATGTGAGACAACTGGCAGTTGGAACAGAGTTCTTTTCAGGTGGGGAGGGGGAGTAGAACTCCTTACCATCAGAGCAGTGTTAATTACTGTATAAGAAATACTAATGATCTGATGGTCATTTCAAAAAATCCTTTCTTAGCAAGCACCTAGAAGCCAAGAGGAACATACGTGCCAAATTTCAAGTTTGTAGGCTTTACGGTTCTGGAGATTTTATGATGATGTGTGAGTTGTATTTCGCTTTTATAGATATAGATATATATGCACCAGTCCAAAAGCCATAACAGTCATTAGTTGTTAAAAAATCATTTTTTGTCTTCTGATTATGGGTTACCCAAGAATAGGGAGTGATGCACAGGTCTATAATTGTGAGTGAGCTACAAAAAAAAAACACCCCACCAAGGTGACAAAGACATCACAAAGAGTCACGGACCATGGCTTTTATACATGATCGTTGCTTTGAGATGATTATGTGCCTCAAAGTGGAAAGGTTCTGAAATAGTCACGACCGAGGAATGGATGGTGGTGATGACTGAACAAGCAGAGGTGGGAAAATGGACTTGTTTGATTAGAGAAAGGAGAATGGCTGCATTTATCAGAGACTGAAAACCTCTTATCTATTTCTTGCTCTGAAAAATAAAAAGTTATTGGCACTCTCATCAGTTGGAGAAAGAAGGTCCTAGCTACATAAAAGACAAGCTCATTGAACAAGTTCATGTTGTCCACTAGAAGTCTCCAGGCCGCCAAAGAACATGGTGGCTGGACACCATTCAAGGTGACATCAGCCAGAGCAGAACAGAATAGTAGTGTAGAGTAGAATAGGATAGGATAGGATAGGACAGGATAGGATAAGATAGGATAGAATAGAATTCTTTATTGGCCAAGTGATTGGACACAAAAGGAATTTGTCTTTGGTACAGATGCTCTCAGTGTACATAAAAAGACAAGATACATTCATGAAGAATCATAAGGTACAACACTTGATGATAGTCATAGGGAACAAATAAGTAAACAAATCATCCTAGGGAACAATCAATATAAATCGTAAGGATACAAGCAACAAAGTTACTTGTATCTTTGGAAGATCAGAAGATGTGGAAAGACCTGGCCCACAGAATGGCCAAGAATCAGAGACAACTGAATGAACAACATTTTTATCCTCCTCCTCATCAATAAATCAGAGAAGGAGGCTTTGGTTCATGGAAACCGAAGTGGGGAAGTTTTCAAGGTGCTACAAAACTCTTCATTCTTAAAGAAAGAAAGAATAACATTTATAATAAAGACAGCTGGGAAAGCCAAGGGCTAAGCCTTCTTCATGCTCAAACGATGTTCAGAGATGATGAATGACCTTCACCAGACAGAGATGCAGGCTACATGGACAACCAGCAAAGGGCAAGGTTGCTTAGTGAATATTTTGCTCCAGGAAGCAAACGTGACAGGAAGACATAATCCTTCCATAAAATGACACCCTAAGAGACACCCCATCCATTAAAAACAAAACAAACAAACAAGGCTGGTTTAATCCTAGGCAGTTTTTATTTGGCCACTCCCAGAACAACCATAATTTAGTTTTTCTGCTGTTATGACCTGAAGTTGTTTTATGGCTGAGGCAATCGAAGGACCTGGGGAGACCCACAGAGTAAGTTTTGCTCTCTTTTCAGTCTCTCCTTGAAAAGAAAAGAAAAGTGAAGAAGAGAAATCCACAATAAAAACTCCAGAAAAGGAAATATGTGTTCCTCAGAATGAAATTTTGTAGGCTTCTTCAGTGACAAAGTGACTCTTTTCCACCTGGCTGCAAAAAGATGTTTTTAAGTAATAGCAGTCAAAAGAAAAAAATTGGCCAATTACCAAGAAAAGTTTATGATCCATTTAAAGGTAAAGGTAAAGGTTCCCCTCGCATATATGTGCTAGTCATTCCTGACTCTAGGGGGCGGTGCTCATCTCTGTTTCAAAGCCAATGAGCCAGCGCTGTCCGAAGACATCTCCGTGGTCCTGTGGCCGGCATGACTCAACGCTGAAGGTGCACGGAACGCTGTTACCTTCCCACCAAAGATGGTTCCTATTTCTCTACTTGCATTTTTTACGTGCTTTCGAACTGAGAACAGAACACAGGAGCTCACTCCATTACGTGGCGCTATGGATTCGAACCACCAAACTGCCTGATCGACAAGCTCAGCGTCTTAGCCACTGAGCCCCCACGTCCCTTATCCATTTATGATCCATTTACCATGCAATAAATTTGCAGGTAAGTTTCCAGCCAGCAGTATTTTGGCCCGTTCTTTGCCATCCTCTAAATAAATTGCTGGCCACCCTCACGCACAACTGCTGCCGTGTAGGTTGTGGTTCCTTCTGGTTTCACAGTTTGCGTTCAAACAAGACGATCTGTCTTGGTTTATGAGTCCTTGTTCATTCCGATTTGAAAGAAACGGATATACTTTCTGTACGAAATTGAACAGATTGCTTCTTTCCCATTGGCTGTGCTGGATTGGCGGTCTTCAGGAAGAGGTTGTCATAGCGATGGGTTCTAAATTGGGATCAACAAATATTTGGGAATTTGTTCTGCTAATAAGTAGGCTGGTGGAGCGAAGACAGCGTCTCTGGCTTGCAGAAGGCGATTCTCGTTCTTCTTATTATTATTATTAGTTTTAGAATTATTCTTTTGCATGATATTGCTCTTATGCAGATTACTACCTTAGGGACCTGTGACAAATACTATGACCGGGATAATGAAGTGTGAAATTTCAAGGGGCTGGGGCAAGGGAGGTGCAAAGAGAACGGCTCAAACATCTCAGCACAAACCGAGAGCTGGGAAGAACAGATTGCATTTTGGAATCTCATGTTCTCAATAGAGTTTGGCTCTAGAATCAAGGGGGCCTAACATCATGTCACACAACATTTTGAGGGAAGGGAAGGATGAAAGGAAAAAAGCAGATAGAGAGGAAAGGGGAGGGGAGGGGAGGGAAGAGGAGGGAAAGGAAAGGAAATGAGGAAAGGAAGGGAAGGATGAAAAGGAAAAAGTAGATGGAGAGGAGAAGAGAGGGGAGGGAAAGGAAAGGAGGAAAGGAATAGAGAAAGGGAAGAATGAAAAGGAAAAGGTAGATGGAGAGGAGAAGAGAGGGGAGGGAAAGGAAAGGAGGAAAGGAATAGAGAAAGGGAAGAATGAAAAGGAAAAGGTAGATGGAGAGGAGAAGAGAGGGGAGGGAAAGGAAAGGAGAAAGGGAAGGATAAAAGGGGAAAAGTAGATGGAGAGGAGAAGAGAGGGGCGAGGAAGGAAAGGAAGGAAGGGAAGAGAAGGGGAAAGGCACTTCATAGTCACATTGCAATATGGCCACATCAAGCAATATTAGAGGATGCGGAAGCATAAGAGCAAATAGGGAAAAAAATATTTGCCCTGAGTGGCAGTAAAACAGAGAGAAGGCAAAATCTCATTTTTCCCTCCCTACCCACCCCAAGCAGGAGGGGAGCGGGGGGACCACTGGCACGTGTTTCAAGAGTAATTAGAACCTGGCCATATTGCCTGGAGATAAGATGTCCATAAACATCTGAGGGAGGACTGCCAGGCAGCTGTTCCCATCCAGACATCATTAATGTCACCGTGGCTCCCCAATGGTGCCGTAATTAATCACGGATGCTATGGTCACAATTAACAGAGAGCTTGTTTCAACAAATATCCTACAGGTGGGGTAGCCATCTGCAGTCCAGGAGGAGATGGAACCAACCTGCCAACCCGTCACTCTCCAATTGCAGCTTTCAAAGCCCAGGAGGTGGCCAGGTCAGGGGACGAAGAGAAGAAAGACATACTAAGCCTCCTCTGGAGTAACAGACAGGGAGATGCTAGCGGTTGGCTTCATGCAAGAGGAGATAAAAGGGGAATTAAGCGTCGCAATGGCTAGGTCATTGGCCTAGAAGGAAAATGGGAGGGGATTTTACGTGGGGGCAAAGGGAAGGCAATTAATGAAGGACCTAGCAGATGGGTACCGTAATTACGTTATTAGACATAAGCGAAAGGACTTTTTCAAAGGCCCACATCCAATTTTCAGGATGAGAACATGGACGGGCGATTGCACAGACTTCCTCGGGTGAAGGAGAAATAGCAAAAAAGGGACAGTGACAGCACTCCTGAAATTATCCTCTCCTGAAGCTTTCTTCGGGGATTGGACAGAAGGACCAAAAATCAAAGGGGCTGAAGACCACTGGAAAAAGAATTGTGCAAGGAAAGGTGAGGCGTTCGCACTTACAGACTATTGAGCCTGCCTTTAAAAAAAGATCTGCCTTTTATCACCCTGTAATTAGTTAATTCAGGGTAGGGTTGGGGCGACTGGATGGAGCTGAGCATTTACTGGCTGGATGCCCTTCCTGAACCAACACAAGGTTCACAGCAGATTTTTTTTTCTTTGCATCCTAGGAGAGAAACATCTGTTGCTACCTAGGATTGGACCAGGGGTGGGTTACTGCTGGCATTACTGCCAGTTCGGTGCACACAAAACTTCTGTGTGCGTGCACATTTGCAGAAAAATAGATCTGCGCATGCACAAAATGAAAAAAAATGTAAAAAGATGTGCAATGAAATTTAAAATTAAGATGGCAGCGCCATAGATTCAGGGGCATGGCTGGCCTGGGTCAATGCTGGTTCCAGTGACCCAGGCCGCCAAGTTACTACCAGTTCGGCTGAACCAGTCCAAACCAGTAGGAACCCATCTCTGGGTTGGACTCTCAATCTTCCAATGGGAGACAAGCATCTTCACCACTAGGGCATCCCACTGCTGAGCTACCTTATCACCCCATCAATGCTGAGCACACACCACCCTTGAGAATTTCACACCAATTTCTTTTTTAAAATGTCATTCCTGAAATGGGTATGAAAATGCACAGAGGGATTTCCTCTGAGCGGCCATGCATTAAAAGCAAGGATCATCCAATGAGCTCGAAAATGTTGCAAAATCCAGGCCAACCAGAAGGAAAGTCTTGGAATGAAAGGCGGTAGGCTCGGGAGGAGTGATGTAGACCTTTGAATCCAAGGTCTTGCTTAGAGAGGAATCCAAAATGAAGCATCTCTGAAATAGATCTGCTTGAAAAGAAAAACTCAGCTGCTTCCTTGGGGATTCTTGATCTATTCCAGTGAGACTCTCCTTCCTGAAAGCATGAAAAAAGGCACTATCCTCGTCTTCCTTCTGGAACTTTAATTTCTGACATTTCTTCCCTCCAATATGGAAATTCCCAAGTATATTACAGAACAATTGTGACCTCTGCTGGCCTCCAACATATAATATCAATGGAACTGGTTCACAATTACATGGAACACAAGGAAAAATAAAGGGCCCTTTGTCAATAATAGGGATTATGTTTATCCTGAACAATTAGAGATTCTTGGCCAGCTAGTCTTCTGATGAAATGAGTTTGCTTTTTGAAGGCATATGTTCAGTTCAGGAATGTTAAGTACAAGAGGCCAGAAGCCACGTGCTCTTCTGTTTTCAAAATACAAAGACAGATGATAAATATGTTGATCCATTTTAGCAGAATATTAAGAATCAAAGACTCGTAGAAACATACGATGCGTTGTAATCTGCAAATGAAGGCATCATATCTACCCAATCTTTGCTTGAAGTCATTTTACAAACAGGAAGCTCAAGACACAGGAAAGCCCGTAGTTAAACAGTGAGTTTTCCTTCCTTGTCATTTGGAAAAAATAAAACGGACATTATTCTAGATTCCTTGGTGGGCTGCTTATCTTCCGTTTGAACACATCCAGTGAATTCTCTTCCTAGATGGTCTTCCAGAGAAGATGGATTTCAGAAGATCCGGGTTTTCCCAGGTGTGCCAATGTGACATCTCTAATAAAATGGAACTTTGAGGAAACTCAAGCCTCATTGGGGGCTGTTGCTTGGAACCCTGACATTAAACTGAATCTGAAAGCCTTGCCCAGCACTCACATGTCCATTACATGGTTGAATCAGGCACCATCCAAAACTGGAGATGCCCCCCAGTCACACCAACACAGCTGCCGGGCAAGATGTCCTTGACTCTCTGAGACAGGAATGTTATTTAGACTATATATCTCCCATACTCCATATAATCCCCCCTCCCATTTTCCCACAGCATTGAATGTGACAGGCCTGGAATCCCAATTGTAAAAGATGGCTTCCAGGTCTGATGATGGAGTCCTAACACAGGAAGATAGATAATGTAGTGCCTCATTCCACGTCTTCGGACAGCGCTAGCTCTTCAGCTTTGAAACGGAGATGAGCACCGCCTCCTAGAGTTGGGAACGACTAGCACATATCTGTGAGTTACCTTTTACCTGAACATAGACTTCCCTAGAAATCTAGACATGTCTATCATTTGTGTTTGAGAGGCTTTCAAGTGTTTAGCAATTTCCCAGCCGTAGCTGCTTCGTTGCTGCTCTTTCATCAGCTTTTAGGTAGAGGGTCTCCTGGGCAAGCAGAGAGTTGGACTATAAGACCTCCAAGGTCCTTCCAACTCTGTTATTCTGTGATTTTTAAACCTGAAGACAGCAAGCTGTCTCCCCCCAGTCTTCTCTTCTGCTGCTTAGGCATTTGCAATGTTCTCAACCATTCCTAACCAGGTTTACCATACAACCCTTCCTGCTGACCTACTGTTGCATTTTCTTTCAAAAAGTATAACAGAACAACAGAGTTGGGAGGTCTTCTAGTCCAACCCTCTACTCGAGCAGGAAACCTTAAGCCACTTTAGACAGATGTCCGCCAAGTCTCTTCTTAAAACCTCCAGTGTTGGCACAACCACAAGTTCTAGAGGCCAGTAGTTCCACTGACTAATTGTTTTCACTGTCAGGAAATTTCTTCTTAGTTCTAGGTTGCTTCTCTCCTTGATTAGCTTCCGTCCATTGCTTCTTGTCCTGCCCTCAGGCGCTTTGGAGTATTCATTGACCCCCCCCCCTCTTCCCTGTGACAACTTTTCAAGTATTAGAAGATTCATATCATGTCCCCCGTAGTCCTTCTTTTTGTCAGACTAGAGGTATCCCGTTCCTGCAACTGTTGATTGTCTGTGTTCATATAATTACTAAACATTTGAAAAGAATTGGCTCTGGGATGACCCATTGGGATTTCCCTGTAAATAAGTTCTGTTTCCTCCAGATCAATAAAGTAATGGGGAAAAACCTGTCTATTCCCTTCACAGCAACTCTGTTCAGAAACATCTCAGCTGGTGAGCATTAATCCAACTGATTCCCTTTCTTCTTGTTAATTTATTAACCAAAAATCACTTTTGAAACCGTTCAGGCAGTTCTCTCATCTTCCCGCTGGATAAAAATTATACATTTTCAGCTACTGATCCTAAAATAGCATCTTACGTCAGACACCCAAATGTCTTGAAGCCCAAACAGTTTTTTTTTTAAAAAAAGGAGTGTTGGAGGCCTAAGTAATTAACCTTCTTTGATTACAAAATATAAAATTTATAAGAGTTTCTGCCAAAGGTATTTCAAGCTTTTAATGGAAGCGCCATGTTTCACCTCTTACCTCAAGTGCCTGGAATAAAATAATTCATAAATTTATATCATATTGACCGTGGTTTTTGCTAGTCATTCTCAGTTTAAATTAAATGGTGATTCTTAGGCCTTAATGCAGTATAATATTGAAAATATGTCCCATCATTCATAACTAATTATTGACTTATTAGAAGCAATAACTTCTGTGTCATTTAAAAATCCCTGTTTTACTTTATCTGTATTATAGCCTTGTATTTTTTTTTTCCTTTTCTTGTTGGCACAGTTTTTTCCAAAGAGCTGAATAAAAATTGTGAAGCATTTTATGTGGATAGGCAACAAACCTATTTGTGTTAAATCAGCTGTAATGCAGCACTTGGTTGCTTTCAATCAGGTTTAAAATACTTTCAGATTAATATTTTTATTTTGTGACTATGGCTCTTATTCCTTTAACCATGCAAAACATACTTTATCCAGTACATGAGAAACAACAACCAAAGATACCCAAATGCCTTTTTTTTTCTTTAGTCCTCTGAGGCCTCTTGTCAAGTGGGAAAAGTGTACAAAATAAAAAATAAAAAAGCCCAGCCTAGTTTTCTTATTGCTTGGAAATAAAAGCTATTGTGCTTTTTGTTGTATAGCGGATCGCCTCATGTATTCTTAGAGCAACTTTCAGTAAGGAGCTCCTTTTGGAACTCTTCAATAATGTAAAAGTTCTTAAACAGCTAAGCAAACTCGACAAAAAGTCCCCTTTTCCCCCTTCCTCCCCAGGAGGCATTTGACATAGAAGAATGAGGAGATGGACACACAGAGAGATAGCATTCCACCTGAAAACTTTGGCAGGTCAAAAATCTAGCTTGTATGATGAAGGTGGATAGGGGGATAGAAATAGATAGACAAACAGACACAGGCAGATAGAGTCAGATCAGAATAATAGAGTTGGAAGATACCTTGGAGGTCTTCTAGTCCAACCCTGCTCAAGCAGGAGACCCTATAACAATTTCAGACAAATGGTCATCCAATCTCTTCTTTGAAACTTCCACTGTTGAAACATCTACAACTTCTGAAGGCAACTCTTCTTACTGATCGTTCTCATTGTCAGGAAATTTCTCCTCTTCTTTGTGGCAACCCCTGAGATATCGGAAGACTGCTAGCATGTCTCCCCTAGTCCTCCTTTTCCTCAAACTAGACTTACCGAGTTCCTGCAACCGTTCTTCATAGGTTTTAGCCTCCGGTCCCCTAATCATCTTTGTTGCTCTTCTTTGCACTCTTTCCAGAGTCTCAACATCTTTTTTGTGGTGAGAGGTGAGAGGTCAGGGATCCAGTTTGTATAGCGAAGATAGACAGTCAGATAAGATTCAAATCATCAAAAGGATCCAATCAACAATGAATTTAGATCTCCCATGTCTTCGCTTCAGATTTCCAAACTAAGATGTGAATTGAATTGAATTGAATTCAACACGTGGACTTCAACCAAACACTGGTGGAATTCAATACAATTAGGAAGAAGACAATCAAAATTCTAAGAAGTCTACAAAAGATATGCAGAATTCCTTTTGGCTAGAATAGAATAACAGAGTTGGAAGGGACCTTGGAGGTCTTCTAGTCCAACCAGGCATGCAATCCTATACCATTTCAGACAAATGGTTATCCAACATCTTCTTTAAAACTTCCAATGTTGGAGCATCAACAACTTCTGGAGGCAAGTTCTTCCGCTGATTAATTGTTCTCACTGTCAAGAAATTCCTAGAAAGTTGAAATTCCCTCTTTTGCAGCCCTTTTTGAGGGGCGATTTTCTTCCATTTATTCACAAAACCAGTTCTCCCCTTTTGATCGTGCAGATTCAAGAGACGGACAAACAAACAAACCAAAAAGATGGAAATCAGAAGAGGGTGCAAATTTCCCAGCATGTTCCTTGTTTTCAGTGTCTTCTCTGCTTCTCTACATCGTTCCTGCTGGATCTGGCAAGGTATTCATCACGCCTTTCACACCTGGATTGGAGATGCCCAAAACTGCCCAACGGCAAAATTAGTTTATAAAAGGCCCACAGATGTTGGATTGATGCTCCAGTTCAATCCCTCGTTCTGTTTTATGAACGGTGACGCTAATTCAGGCTGACGGCGACATGAAAGTGGGCTGTGTCTCTTTTCAAACGATTAGCCAAAGGCAGGAGTGGGAAAACAGGTGAGAGAGAAAGCTAGGATACAAATAGGGGAATTCTTCAGAGGTTGTGGGAGCTTCATCTCTGGAGGCTTTCAAGAAGGGACAGGACTGCCGTCGCTCAGAAATGGTGTAGGGTCTCCCGCTTGGGAAATGTTGGTTTGGATTAGATCAGGGGTCCCCAACCTTTTGGACCTGAGGGACCATTAAATCATAATTTTAAATCCCACGGACCAATAATATGATCTGCCTAATGACCGGCTCGGTGGGTGTGGCTAGGTGGCCATGTGACTGGGTGGGCATGGGCAACTCTATGTCACTCAAATAATGAAAAATTATTTTCATTTTTATATTGCACTAAATCAAAGGTCCTCAAATTACGGCCCCTGGGTTGGATACGTGCAATGAACGCTTGTGTTGCTGCAGAGAGTCTCCCCCTTCGGGGTCTTTTTGTGGGGGGCAGAGGGGGGCAGAATTTCCAACTCGGGGTCTTCTTCGGCCTCCTGGTGGGGGGCTTTGAGCAAAGTTTGGAGGGAAGCGCCGCTGGTGGCGAAGAGCCGGAGGGCCTCGTTCCAATGGGACTGCATCATGGCCTGGAACAGGCTGACCATCTCAGCCCACTGAGCCTCCAGGGGCCGGCACCTGGCCTTGCACTCCTGCAGGTCTTCCCTCTGCTTGGAAAGCCTATGCTCCTAGTCCTCATTGAGGTGCTTCTGCTGAGCCTCTTTCTCGGTCAGATCCAATTTGAACTGAGCTGTTTTGCCAACTCTTTCTCGCGATGGCTGCTTTGCTCCAGCAACGGCTTCCTTCTGGGGCCCTAAGGAGCCTTAGCGGGCAGGTGAGGAGGGGCTGGGAGGGGAGGGTCGAGTAGAGGCTGGCGAGGTGCCCCTTGACGTGAGTGACATCAAGTTGGTCACGCCCATCCAATCACCTGGCCGCCTAGCCACGCCCACTCACCCAGTCATTAGTCAGATCCTATTAGTGGTTCGTGAGATTTAAAATTATGAATGTATTGGTCTCTGAGGTCTGAAAGTTTGGTGAGCTTAAAGTCACCAAGGTTGAGATTCACTGATCTACATTTTTACCTTCCAAGATGAGTTGCTTCCAAAAAGTCACCTCTTGAGTCTAATCATTTATAACCCCAAATTGGCTTTTTCCAGAAAACCATGTTTAAATAACATTTTTACATCCCCACCACCATCACCACCCATCTTTAAAGAACAAAACCTCTAAAACTAACATTCGAAAGAGTGAGTGGAATTCTGTGATAAGACTCCACCGGTTATCACTATCAGTGCAAAATACAGATATATTTTTTTAAGTATCAGTGAACCAAACAGAAAGGAAGAGTTCAAAAAAAAAAGGAGAGGTGATTTTTAATGCAAATTGAAACAGATTGGTGTTGACCGCGACTTCAAGTGTTTACCTGTTTTTCATTAAAGCAGCAGTGAATTTAATCAGCTTGTGGGAATTTAATGTATGCATTTCTCCCTAAATCAGAAGCAGGCTCATCATGAATATTTAAATTGGATTTTAAAGCCATGAGAATTTCATTTAAATAAAACGTGACGTGGTGGCTCACAAGCGTGCAATTATACAATCTTTTTAAATTCTGATAACAATCGTAAACACATTTTTTTTAGGGGGAAAAAATGAAAGTGTGTTAAATGAGTGCTGGCCGTAGCACCCAAGATTAAACAGCTCGAGTTGCAAAGCTACAAGTACTTCATTAACATTTACATAAGCAGGAGTCCCTTATAGGCTATGAAAAAATAATCATTTTGAATAAACGGGGAATGTATGAATATCAGACGGCATGAGAACAAGGCTGTCACATAGTCAGATTAATAGATTAACAACATTGGAAGGGACCTTGTAAGACATCTATTCCTGCTCAAGCAGGAGACCCTACACCATTTCTGATGGATGGCAGTCCAGTCTCTTCTTGAAAGCCTCCAGGGATGAAGCTCCCACAACTTCTGAAGGCAACTTCTGTTCCATTGGTTGATGGTTCTCACGGTCAGAAAATTCCTCCTTATTTCCAGGTTGAATCTCTCCTTGGTCAGTTTCCATCCATTATTCCTTGTCTGGCCTTGGAAAATAGCTTGACCCCCTCCTCTCTGTGGCAGCCCCTCATATATTGGAAGATGCTCTCCTGTCTCCCCTGGTCCTTCGCTTCATTGGACTAGCCAGGCCCATTTCCTGCAACCGTTCTTCCTATGTTTTAGCCTCCAGTCCCCTCATCATCCTGGTTGCTCTTCTCTGCACTCTTTCTAGAGTCTCAACTTCTTTTTGTTAGTGTGGTGACCAAAACTGTGATTGAGTGAGTCGTATGCCATAGATCAGTGTTTCTCAAACTTGACTATGTTAAGAAGGATGGACGTCAACTCCCAGAATTTCCAACAGAGACACAGACAGACAGACAGACAGACAGACAGACAGACAGACAGACAGACAGACAACTGCCTGGGGTCATGAGACTCGGGATGACACAAACTAAGAAGACCCATTTGGTTCCATGCTGCTTCAAGAGAATCCAAAGCAACTTCCGTTTTAATTTCTTCCCAACAAAGTCTAGCTAGTCCTTGACTTATAACAGTTTGCTTAGTGACCAAAGTTACAACGGCACCAGAAAAAGTGACTTATGACCGTTTTTCACTCTTATGACCATTGCAGCTTTGGGTTGCTTCTTCAGTTATGTCCCACGATGGGTGAAATGTATTTTCCTCATATATTGTAAATCTACAGCTCCAAAGGCTGGTGTGCGATTTTGTTTAAAAGCCTTTTCCTGACATCTAGTGGTTAGAAACGAAAGAACAGCCCGTTTAAAAGAAAGTTTGAGACAAAAGTTATAAAAGGATAATATTCTAGAATGGGCTTCCTCATAACTTCACGTGGACTTGCTTGATTTTCCAGAGATCAAAATAGAAATCTGTTTTTGTTTATTTCCTTGACTTCCGGTCCCAACTTTCAATGCAAGCCCTAGCCGGCCCTTGGACTTTCGAGAGCATTCAAGATTAGATGGATACTACCATTTACCTATGTAAATGAAGCAACTTCTGGCTTTGTAAGGAAGGCTAACAAACATATAAATCATATATATCTATGCAATATCAAGTATGGGTCTGTTTGATGACAGCCAAACATATTTCTGAGATGGACCTCACTGAGCAGTTCCAGGCCAAACTTGAGATGTAGAGACGTGGTGGCTCAGTGGCTAAGACGCTGAACTTGTTGATCAGAAAGGTCAGCAGTTCGGCGGTTGGGAAGAAAAAAGAGAGGGAAAGAGAGGAAGGAAGGAAGGGAGGGAGGGAGGGAGGGAGGAAGGAAGGAAGGAAGGAAGGAAGGAAGGAAGGAAGGAAGGAAGGAAGGAAGGAAGGGATCAAGAACATTTTTCCATTTAGGCTCCTACTTGGTTGGTCTTCTCAAACTTCTATTTCTAGCATTCTAGAACCCTGGAATTCAGTTGCTTGTGCTGCAACCAGGGAAATGTTTGTGGCATCAAAATGGAAAGCCCTGCTTGTAGTCATGAGTGTCACAGACTCACCACGAAGATAAAAATAACTTCAAAATCAGGAATTCAATCCGTTTCCCTCGAGGTTCCTCCGTTCTCAGTCTGTAAAGTCCCGCAGCAGCTTTGACTATGGAACGGATCAAAGCTTCTCTTGTTCTCCTTCTTTCCTTGCGGTTCCTATGCTGTCTTCTACCTGCAACCCCAGGTGAGTAGAATTTGGGGGCCCTGAAATACGTGTGGCAAGGAGGTCTACCTTCATCTCTTGCTTTAAATGCCAGCAATCCTCTATTTTGAAAAGAGAAACACAAAAGGAGAGAAGCAAGAATTGTGTGACCCGTAACTTACAAAGCAAACATAGGTTCCCCAAGCCAATGTTGGAAATATTACACAAGCTATCTATCTATAAATGGCTGTGTGTGTGAGAGTGTGTGTGTGTGTGTGTGTTTTCCAGCATAACTCTGGAACGCCTTCAGCAATTTCAAGCAAACTTGGTACACAGATGACTTACTCTCTGGAAACAAATACTGTGGGGCAGTAGTGGGTTCCTAACTGGTTTGCTACCGGTTTGCAGAGAGAGGGTGTTTTGTGTGCAAACGGGTCTGTTTCCGGACTTCTGGGTGCATGGAGACTCCGGGGAGGGGAGGGGAGGGGAGGGGAGAGGTGGGCAGATCCAGCCAGTCCTTGCAACAACCAGTTTGGTGAACCGAGTGTAAAATTAAGATCTGGTTTGCCCGAACTGGTACAAACCGGCTGAATCCCACCCTTGACTTGCAGCCCTTTCCTCTACTTTAGCTCCAATCCAAGGTTACGAAGAACTGGAGAAGATCAAGTCAAGTCTTCCAGATCCAGAAGGCCATCCTAGCACCAAACAGGATGATTCTGGGTCTCTTGTGGGCTCTATGGGTGAGATGAATTTTAGTCTTGGGGGGGCAGGTGGAAAGTTCCAGTCTTCCCCATCCTGAATATTGCAGCTGGGCTGAAATGTCTCTCCCTATCTTACATAGAGAGAGAGAGAGAGAGAGAGAGAGAGAGAGAGAGAGAGAGGGGGAGGGAGGGAGGGAGGGAGGGAGAGACATACATACATACATACATACATAGTTAGGGACGTGGTGGCTCAGTGGATAAGACGCTGAGCTTGTTGATCAGAAAGACTGGCAGTTCAGTGGTTCAAATCCCTAATGCCACCTAACTGAGTGAGCTCCCGTGACTTGTCCCAGCTTCTGCCAACCTAGCAGTTCGAAAGCACGTAAAAAATGCAAGTAGAAAAAGAGGAACCACCTTTGGTGGGAAGGGAACAGCATTCTTTGTGCCTTTGGCATTTCATTATGCCAGCCACATGACCACGGAGACGTCTTCAGATAGCGCTGGCTCTTCGGCTTTGAAACAGAGATGAGCAGCGCCCCCTAGAGTCAGGAACGACTAGCACATATGTGTGAGGGGAATCTTTATATATATATATTGTTAGTGTTTTGGCTCCAATCTTGCTTTGAGTAGGGGGGCATGCCTTACCTTCAACTCCAACCCTCTTGAATGTGTTTTGAGCCATTTTAATGGGTTCTTTTTGTGCAAGCCAGCAGCATCCCTCCGAAGAATGGAGGCAGTCCTTCCCGGGTTGTTGTCAAAAGATCCATCAATTGGAACAAAGGTAAATGTTTGTTGTTGATATTTAAAAGTGGGGAAAGAGCTTTGCTAGAATATCGCAAAGTATAGGAAGCAGCCGTTGATTGCAAAAAGAGAAACGGGCAATCCGTACATTGCATAGACTATTCTTGTTTTGGGGGTGCCTTCTGTAGTGGCGATGTCAACTAGTTGAGTAATGAAATGTTTGCAAGAAAGCCACCAAGCTCAGAAAACACCAAGAACCCAACAGCCCCTCCCCACTGCCTCTTCCTCCTCTCTCTCCCTGTAAATCCCACTCCCTTCTAGCACTGATGATGTTACCAAGTTGGGTAACAAAATGTTTGCAAGAAAACCACCAACCTCAGAAACCACCAAGGACTACGCAGGCCATCCCCACTTTCTCCTCCTCCTCCTCCTCCTCTTCTACTTCCTCCTCCTCTCCCCACAGCACATTCTCTTTTTACACTGATGATGCTCCTTAGTTGGGTAACTAAACATTTGCCACAAAACCACCAAGCCTAGAGAGCACCAAGGACCCTACAGTTAAACCCAGAGCTCCAAATATTCTCTTTTATTGCTATTCTTAAGTTATGATACACCTCCTGATTTCCTGACAGTGAGAACAATTAATCAGTGGAACAGCTTGCCTCCAGAAGTTGTGAATGCCCCAACACTGGAAGTCTTTAAGAAGATGTTGGATAGCTATTTGTCTGAAACGGTATAGGGTTTCCTGCCTAGGCAGGGGGTTGGACTAGAAGACCTCCAAGGTCCCTTCCAACTCTACTATTGTATTGTATTGTATTGTATCCTCCAGACTCTTTCCTATATATATATTCCATACAGTGATCCCAAATCGACCCGCCTTGGCCAAAATCGTCGTAGAAGGAAGCATAGCTTTCTCTTTTGCTATCCTCATTGGAATTGTTACATGCTGTGTCCTTAAGTAAGTAACTCCAAGATTACTATAACATCCACTTTTTTCTGTACAAAGTCTCAACTTCAATGGCGAACATCTCCAGAACTTCAGATAGCTGCAACCAGTCAAATCCAATGAAAGAGTTGTACAGCTGGAAGTCCTGTTATATGGCCTTGTAACGGACTGAGGCTGAATCAGAGTTGATGAGCTGCGGTGGCTCAGTGGTTAGAGTGCATTACCGCAGGCTATTTCTGTTCACCAACAGTTTGGCAGTTTGGGTCTCACCAGCTCAAGGTTGACTCAGCCTTCCGTCCTTCCGAGGTTGGTAAAATGAGGAGCCAGATTGTTGGGTCCTCCCATCCACCTCCATCCAGGTGCAGGGCCAGTGACCTTGACTTTCTGAGAAAGAATGTTATTATGGCTACACATCACCCATACTCTGCATAATCCCCTCTCCCGTTTTCCCACAGTAGAAAGTGTGGCAGGCCTGAAGTCCAAAAAGTAAAAGAGGCTTCCAGGCCTGACAGGCTCTGTCTCTTCCAGAAGCCCATTCTTTCTCTCCCAGGGAAGAGCTCAAATGGCTTCTCTTCTCCCTTTTGATAAAACCGCTTCTTCTTTCAGTTCCCACAGAAGAGAGCTGAAGAAAGCTGGCCCTTTCATCAAGATGTACGCCGCCAAAAATTACTTCCTGAGGCAAATCCAGAAAGAAAAAGAAGCAGCGAGAAAGAAGCTAAAGCGGAAACATGGGAAGGATCCCACTGAAGGTAACATGTCCCACCAATGAGCGGCTAAAGACATATCTTGGGATGAGCTTTGAAGCGTCCTAAGTTGGGGAAAACAAAGTCACAACATGATTCCATGTACTGTATAATCCGGAGTATAAGACACATTTCCCCCCCCCCCCAAAAAAAGGAGGGTGAAAATCTGGGTGTGTCTTATACACTGAATACAGCATTTTTGGCCTCCTGAAACCCCCTCCATCCTGTTTTTCACAAAGATGGACATGAAGATGGACAAAGTGTTCCTGGGGGCGGGGGAGGGCAAAAACCTTTTTTTTTAATTTACCTCTTCAAAATCTTGGTGCGTCTTATGCTCCGGTGCGTCCTATAGTCCGAAAAATACGGTATCTCCTTTGGGAAGACTGATAGTGTTTTACACAGTTGTGTGCCATCTAGAGATGATAAAGAGGGTGTTGGCCCGATAAAGAGAAATATTCTTACCTCTAATTTCTAATTTATAGAGGAGATGAAGCTGTGATACATGAAGAGGTTGTCATAATTAGCTGGACAGCCCATTGTTCACGAATATGCACTGCATGTCTTGGTCATTCACATGACATTACACCAGACCAGTAGTAGGTAGTAACTATGTAGTTTAGGAATAATCTTGATAAATTCTTACCATAAATGAATCCATTTTCTTGAGTTCCTTGAAATCCGACCTCAAAGTCTTCATTGGGAGATGCTCTCTGGATTGGGTCAACAGATCTGGGCAATGAAGAAGACATTCCCAATTCTTCTCTATAGTATCAATCGGTTCCCTTGGGTGTAGGAGTAATACAAACACCTTGTAGCTACGGGTCAAAATGGGTAATGTTGGGTTCAGTAGACAGCTGAACTTTTCTTTTGGATGGAAAAGAAATACTTTGATACAAGAAAGTCGTGATGTTTCTATGATTGCACTCAAACGTACAAGAGGAAATGATTCTGACTTTATTTCCCCCAAATACCCTTGTTCTGTTATGTAGATGAAGAAGAGGAAGAGGAATGGGAGAGGGATGAACTGGCAAGAAAAAAGAAAAAAGTTGACGAAGACATTGGAGAGGAGGAGGAGGAGGAGGAGGAGGAGGAGAAGGAAGAGGAAGAAGGAAAGAAAAGAAAGAAAAAGAGGAAGAAAGCTGCAGTAAAGAAAGGACTGAGTAAGATTAAGAAAGTAGTAAAATCCAAGGCAGTCCAGAAGCACGTTAAGAAGATTAAGAAGGCTGCAAGACCAAAGGCCATTAAGAAGCAAGCTAGCAAGGTAAAGAAGATAGCAAAATCCCAGGCCAAGAAACACGTCCGCAAGATCAAAAAAGCTGCAGAGTCCAAGGCAGTCCAGAAGCACGTGAAGAAGATTAAGAAGGCTGCAAAACCAAAAGTCCTGAAGAAGCACGTTAGCAAGGTGAAGAAGTTGGCCAAATCCCAAGCCAAGAAACACGTCCATCAGATTAAAAAAGCTGCCAAGTCCAAAGCCGTGAAGAAGCAGGTGGGCAAAATTAAGAAAGCCGTAAAACCCAAAGCCATGAAAAAACACGTCGGAAAGATAAAGAAGTTGGCCAAAGCAGAGGTCAAGAAGCACGTTGGTCAAAAGAAAAAGGTGGCCAAAACGAAGAGCGGAGAAGTCAGCAAGAGGCCAAAAGCGGCCTGGGAGAAGAAAACCGATGCAAAAGCGAAGATGCTATCGATGAAGAACGAGGACAGGCAGCTGATCCAAGTGAAGCAGAAACCCCAGGAATCTCACGAGAAGAAGACAAAGAAGACGAAGAAGAAGAAACAGGAGGAGAAGAAGAAAGAGAAAGTCTCCGGAAAAAGAAAGGCAAGCGGAGCGAAAGGAAAGTCACTCAAGAAAGGAAAAAGCAAGAAACGCCAACAGGAGTCAGAATCGGACGAGTCAGAGGAGTAGTGGTGACCAGTGGTCAGATGCAAGAAGGAGAACAGCCCAAAGTCTACAACCTATGTCCGTTCTGAAAGGCAAAAAGTTTGTTAACAGGGCAGTTTTGGGATCTGAGGAAAATAAGATTATTTTAAAAAGGATTTCCTGACGTTTCTCTTATAGACGGTGCTGCACTGCTCCCTGATGGTAAGGTTTGATATGACACGTATGTCTGAATTTCAGTCTGAATTCCAGGCCTTAGCCCAGGTTTACAAATCTTGCCTTTTGCTGATATATTTGGGGTGGGAAGAAAACAGGAGTTTCTTCTCAAAATATGTGCTTTCTTCCGGTCTTGAGTGGGGCATAGACCTTCCTCCGATCTATTTTTATATTTCAGTAGTTTTTTTTTTTTAAAGAAATAAGTCAATAAAAGATTTATCTGAAGTCAAGGATGAAGAACAGGATCAGTGAAATATCTTCCCATCTGCCCAAGGAACAGGGAAGAAAACTTCAGGAGCTCTCATTCTGAGATATTGGGGGCTCCGATATTTAACCCAATCTTTAAAAGATGGTTTTGGAGAGTCACCAGAACAGCTCCAGTTTCCAAAATTGTCACATTTGGGGAATGGAGTCACTACAAAGTGTATTTCTGGGGACATCGGGAACCATTGATTGTTATGTGGACACTTTTGATGAGCTCCTGGAAACATCTAGTTGGGGTTTAGGGAATGGGGAAATAATCCGTTTTTAGCAGAATTTTCAACCAACCAAAATTGATTCTGAGAGAACATTCTCTCCCTCCCTCCCTGTCTCTGCCTCTGTCTCTCTCTGTATCTCTTTCTTTCTGTGTGTATCTGTATCATCTATCACTCTTTTTTTCTCTCTCTCCCTCCCTCCCTCCCTCTCTCTCTGTCTGTTTGTATCTCTTTCTCTCTGTGTGTATCTGTATCATCTCTCTCTCTCTCTCATCCTCTGTCTCTGTATCATCTGTCTCTCTCTTTTTTTCTCTCTCTCTCCCTCCCTCCCTTTCTGTCTCTGTTTGTATCTCTCTCTCTGTGTGTGTGTGTCTCTGTGTCTGTGTGTATCTGTATCCTATCTCTCTCTCTCCCTCCCTCCCTCCATCTCTGCCTCTGTCTGTTTCTCTCTCTGTGTGTGTGTACCTCTCTCACTCTCTCTCACTTTCTGTGTATCTGCATATCGTAATACTTTTTATAGCAACGTCGATTGTGATCATGCCAGACTTGTGCCACTAAGGGGAGCTAGTAACACACCCAAACTTTGCATCAAACCTCTCTAGTACTTTGAGGTCCCTTTGACTTTTGGAATACAGAACCCAACTTTTATTGCTTCTGCTATTGCTCTTTGCAAAAGTTTGTTTCAACGTGTTTAAAAAAAGGTTAGCAGAGGTCCAAAATATTCGACCGGTCCCTCCCAAATAAAATCAAGCAGAACCTTGTAATGTTCTAATTATTGGACGGCTTCCAGAATTCGCTTTGTTTTGGTGAAATCCAGTACGGAGCTGGAGCAAATTGAAAACTGGATTTAGGGTGGCATTGGGAAGCTAAATGCCGGTGGTCTCAATTCTCGTTATCTTTGACCATTAGTGGAAACTGCTGACCAGCGACATCTAACAAATGACAAGATTGATCCCCACTTTGTCTCTCTTTCACAAAACCCTGAACATCTTATTTTACCTCCAGACCCCAAAGTGGGACACGTCCCATCAAGTGGTCCACTTCATTGTTGCTATCAGCTTTGGGGGTGGGGAGAGATCATTTCTTTTTTATCATTTTATATTTTCATCTTTGTAAGCCCCCCCCCCCCCCCGGAGCCAGTGAGAGTTGGGAGGCCACATACATTTTAAATGAATGAAAACATGGCTGCCCATAGAGGGAGAGAAGGCAAAGAAATTACGAAAATATGGGTACCAGCACCCCTCTGCCATGTCTTTGATATGAAGAACCCAATGTCAAAAATGCAAGCACACAATGAAGGTGGCATTGGTGTCATGTGACCTAGTCCCTGGACTGACTCAAGTGGAATCAGTAGCCACCATTAAACTGCCATTCTCTTTGGTTTATTGTGCACCAGGGGTGGTAACAATAAGCCAAACAGAATAATAGTTTAATTGTGGCTACTGATTCCACTTGTTCCAGAAGCCAAGACCTAAAATATCCTTTTCTCATCAGGCAGCCAAACATGATGTAATCTTACTTAATAATTTTTAAAAGGATTCAAAGCATCATGAGCCACAATAGTACAGCTTTTAATGCTCGCCTGGCCAATTGGTTAACCTTTATTTCATTATGTTTAAGAACCCACTAAAAAGGGGTTCAGTGAATGGAGTCTGCCCTCATTTTAAGGACTGGATTCAAACAGGAAGCCATAATTTGACTTTGATAGTCCATTGGGTGGGTGTACACCAGGGGTCTGCAACCTTAGACACTCAAAGAGCCACAAAGGGTGTAACTGGAAGCCCACCATTTAATTCTGGAGCCAACTGGAAGTTCAGTTCCCCCCTCCCCCATAGAGTCTCCTGCTAGCCTTTTTCCTCTACCTGCCCTAACCGAAAGCCCTATCAATTGTGGAGTGACAGGGAGCCTCAGGGATGAAAGAGCCACCTGTGGCTCCAGAGCTGTGGCTTGCCAACCCCTGATCTATAACTTTGATGGGACAGTGTCTTCTAGCGTTGTCCACGGGGTATGGTGGAAAAAGTCCATCTAGCAGCCATCACAATGGTCAATGGGTCAACAGAAGCTTCAAATGGCAAGGATGGAGGATGGAGGAAGAGGAGGGGGAGATGGATAGAGAAGAAAGAAAAAAGGGGTGGAGAAGGAGAAGATAAGTGGAGGAGGAGGAGGAGGAGAAGAAGATCAGGACAACCAACTCACAATGTACAAGAACGTGTGGACTTTGAGAAAAGGCAGAGGGTGACACCTCTATGCAGAGGACCCCAAGATATGGCCAGCATAGCAATCCAAAGGACCCCACCGAACTGGTTGTCCTTGACTGAATTTTTATTTTACGCTTGCCAGGGTTGTTGTTCTTTCCACAATACGGGTCGACGGGTCGGCTTTGCGTTTCCTCCTTAATATATTAGTCAATAAATTCGAACGGATTTTTAATTTGCGGAGGGAAAAGGCAGCGCAGGTTGCAGAGACGATGCGAGCGACTTTGTCTACCCGATTAGCATGCATGCCGTCGGCAGCCACCCATTCATAGAAAATGTTACATTTCCATAAAGTGTAGTGTAATTTGTCAGCGGGCTGCGAGGGGAGACGCAAAAAAGGAAGGCGACGTTCTCGGAAAATGAGGCGCCATCCGAGGCCCCTGAGCCTCACGCAGCCATCATTCTTGGGAGATTTTCCAGGCCATTGAAAGGAGAACACCTGTCTTGGGACGCTTGCCAAGTAATCTTGTTTTCACTTTGCTTTTCATGGAGGCGCGAATTCCATGTGGAATTGGTGGGGGTTGAAAAATTGGCATCTGCTTGGCCCTGTTCAAAGGAAGGACAACTCAGAGGCGCCTACGACATCCCGTTCCTCATTCAGGGGCACGTTGGAGTCTTGTTTGAGACTCCATCCTTGTATGCTGCCCCTGGATGGAGGGACCTGAATAGAGAGGTCAGAAAAGCAAATGCAAGCAGCATTGACCATGTTCTTATGGTATGTCTAGTCTAGTGAAAGGAAGGACTAGTGGTGACTGAATAAGATAGAGTAAAGTAGAGTAGAGTAGAGTAGAGTAGAGTAGAGTAGAGTGGAGTGGAGTGGAGTGGAGTGGAGTGGAATGGAATGGAATAGAATAGAATAGAATAGAATAGAATAGAATAGAATAGAATAGAATAGAATAGAATAGAATAGAATTTTTTTATTGGCCAAGTGTGATTCGACACCCAAGGAATTTGTCTTTGGTGCAGATGCTCTCAGTGTACACAAAAGAAAAGATGCGTTCATCATGAATCATAAGGTACAACAAAATGATAGTCATAGGGTACAAATAAGCAATCAAATCATACTAGGAAACAATCAGTATAAATCGTAAGGATACAAGCAGCAAAGTTACCGTCCTGCAGTCATAAGTGGGAGGAGATGGGTGATAGGAACGATGAGAAGACTAATAGTAATAGTAATACAGTCTTAGTCGGTAATATGACAGTTTTGAGGGAATTATTTGTTTAGCAGAGTGATGGTGTTCGGGGGGAAACTGTTCTTGTGTCTAGTTCTCTTGGTGTGCAGTGCTCCATAGCGTCATTTTGAGGGTAGGAGTTGAAACAATTTATGCCCAGGATGTGAAGGGTCTGTAGATATTTTCACAGGCCACTTTTTGACTCATGCAGTATACGGGTCCTTGATGGAAGGCAGGTTGTTAGAGGGGCTACCAGAAAGAAGAGGGAGTCAAGCTATTCTCCAAAGCACCTGAAGGCAGGACAAGAAGCAAGGGATGGAAACTAATCAAGGAGAGGAGCAACCTAGAACTAAGGAGAAATTTCCTGACAGTTAGAACAATTAATCAGTGGAACAACTTCTCTCCAGAAGTTGTGAATGCTCCATCACTGGAAGTCTTCAAGAAGAGATTGGACAACCATTTGTCTGAAATGGTGTAGGGTCTCCTGCCCGAGCAGGGGTCGAACTGGAAGACCTCCAAGCTCCTTTCCAACTCTTCTGTTATTCTGTTACTCTTCATTTTCTCAACCCCTTCCTCCAAATGCCCCTAGGTCTGGGATCAGTTGACATGATGGATGTTCCTGCATCTGTCCATCCAATTGACCCAAGGAGCTAAGAAGGTAGTGAAAGATTCCCATCTAGAAGTTTGATTGCATCTAGGAAAGGAGGAGATGATTTGAAGGTCAAACCATCCCAAGGGCAGAAGGTGGCAGAAACCTAATGGGGGAAAATTAGTCCTTGTGTAGAGGAAGCGATCTTTCGAGTTCGGCACTTTATTATAGGGAAGCAAATACCTTATCTGGTTTGTGTTATCTGCTGCTGTTTTGCACAGGGCTCCAGACCTCGATGGGCTTATGCACAACCTCACAAAGCTTTTGCGATTGTTTCAGAAACAGAGTCAAAGGAAACTTCTCACTACAAGGACTGATCCGTTCAGCATGGGAGACCCAGGAAACCTCCAAAGGGGCATGGCAGACAAAGACAGAAAAAAAGACATTTTTAAAAAAATTGACGGGGGTTAGAAAGAAGAAATGAGCAATAGAAAATGAATGTGTTGCTTGAGACATCTACAATTCCCCTCATTTCATCTTCCCCCCCCCCAAAAAAAAACCTTTGTTAGGAAAAGCAAACTCTTGTCTGGGATATAAATTATAATTTAAGAATGAAATACACCGAGGCGTGATGTCTACTGAATTCTTAAGGTTTATGGAGAGTCTCTCTAGTTAAAACTGCCCGTAAAGGAAGAAAATGATGTATTTTCTGATCAATCTGCATGACACTCTTTTTTAAAATTTATTTATGTATAATAGTAGAACAAAAAAAAAATCTGCTTGATAAAACTAGGAGTGTTTTTTTTTCTTACTGATATAAATACCTGCTTCGTTGGGATGGATTTTTTTTCCTTTTGGTCTATCGCAGGAGGAAAACATATGGTGAGTTGGGAAAGAAAGAAAGAGAGAGAGAGAGAGACGAGAAAGAGGAAGAGAGGAGAGAGAGAGAGGAAGGGAGGGAGGGGGAGAGAGAGAGAGAAAGAGAGAGAGAAAGAAAGAAAGAAAGAAAGAAAGAAAGAAAGAAAGAAAGAAAGAAAGAAAGAAAGAAAGAAAGAAAGATTTCTGATTTAATCAAAACACCCCCCTCTAATCCTCCCCCCCTTTTTTTGCTAGGTGGGGAATTCTGGGAGTTGAAGTCCACACTTTTCAGAGTCCCTCCCCCAAAGTTTGAGAAAGGCTGATCTAATCTCGCTGTTGACCCCCTGCTGCAATCTGGAGTAAGAGGACACACCGCTTCCCCCCCTCCCCCGGCAGTTTCTCTGCAGACCTCCCGCTAATTCTAACTGCCCCTGGAGAGCCCAATCCAAGATTTTTTTCATCTGCAAAGGGCTGCAAGGAAGCAGATCATTACTGGATTGTAACTAGTTCTTTTCATTCATTTTCCTCTCAGGGTTTTTGAAAGATATTCTTTAAGCTTCTTCAAACCCCAGTAGTAGCTAGAGTAGAACAGAGTTGGAAGGGACCTTGAAGGTCTTCTAGTCCACCCACTGCTTGAACCGGAGGCCCCATACCATTTCAGACCAATGGTTCTCCTTCTAGGAAGTCTCTCTTGTTAACTGTGTTGTTGTTAGTTGCGAAGTCGTGTCCCATCGCAACCCCATGGACAATGTTCCTCCAGGCCTTCCTGTCCTCTACCATCCTCTGGAGTCCATTGAAGCTCACGCCGGCTGCTTCTGTGACTCCATCCAGCCACCTCCATCTCTGCCGTCCCCTCCTTCTTCTCTTGCCCTCCATCGTTCCCAGCATGAGGCTCTTCTCCAGGGAGTCCTTCCTTCTCATCAGGTGGCCAAAGTCTTTGAGTTCCTCTCCAGGATCTGGTTAACTGTACACACTGGTTAACAACTGTACATCTGGTCAACTGTCCATGCCCATAAGTCCAAGTTGTGATATTTAGTGTGATTTATACCATTCAAGGGGGTATATTCAATACTTGGTTTGCATATACACTTCTAACCACTTTCTTATTTGCATTGAAAAAAATATTACACGCACCCAGACAAATGCCCATTCTGGATACCCATACGTAAATCAGGATACAGACTTAAATGCAGAGTTCAGAAATATATTTTCTCGTCCTGGGTCCTCTTACCAGATGAAGAACAATTATAAAAGACCTGCTAATATGGTCTTTTAGGCCTAAACAGCTTTAATACCATTTTCTTATCTTCGATCAATTTTATTATGGACGTCTAATTATATAGAAATGTGAGAATCAGAATGTTAGACACATTTAACCTTCTTTGATCTCCCAGCATCCTTTGCACCAAGAGGCTGAAGGAGAGGCCAGGGCTGACGGACTGATAACCGAATGAGTGATTATCCGCTGTGTTAATGGACAATGATATAGGAAATTCTTCCATATGTACGGAATATTAATGAGGAGCTGCACACACTAAGATAAGAATTTGAGAAGTTCTTAGGAGCAGTTGCAAGCTCTAGCTGCGAAAAATAATGCAGTGGGGTAAGGTGCCAAGGATTACACAATTCCCCCCCCCCAGGAAAGATTGGTGGGGGTTATTTTGGTTGCCTAGGGTGGACAATGCAAATCTGAAAGGACCCTAGTTTTCTTTTGTCTTTAAAAACAACGTTCCCTATTTCAGAAGGGCTGTAGAACAGACAGAAGCATAGAGTTGGCTTGCTAGAAAGGACCTGATCATCGGTCACGTCTGCGCAGAGATCAGTTTCCACATCGTTTTGACTTGGGCTGCTCAGAAATGAAAAGCCCCAAGTGGGAGCTCAGGAAAAACCAATGGAAATGTTTGTCATAAACACATCCACCCATGCACACCTGCCCAACAGCACATGCACACACACAACCACAAGGATGGTGAAAGAATTGCTGCGATTTGTTAACCAAAAATGGCTGTGATCAACAAATCAAGAAGTAGCTAATTGACTTGAAGGCATACTTAGCACTAGTATATTTGTAAAGCACCTGTTAATGGGCCAATTGGAATTTCACACACACACAAATACACACACACACACACACAAACACACACACAGACAAAACCCTTACAGATTTGCCCATCCAGTAACACCTAATTACCAGCAATGGGTTTCTGAGTTTCCAAGCAGAGGCATGAGATCCTCTGTTTAAAAAACAACAACTAATGAGGTGTGAGATGTCACCAAAATATCCGCCTCAAGCTGGAAGAGAAATGTAGTCCCTGTGAACTATTATTTTTATTTCATGCTGAGATGTATTTCGTTCCTAGCCTCTTTTGTCATTTTTCAAAGCAGCTTGCAGGAAAACGGGGCTCACCAAAGTAGAAATGGTTTTTGTGTGAGCGGATGAAATTAAAACAAAAGGCAGCTTACTTTTAAAAGATGCCTTAGGATAGGTGCAAAAAAATGAGCATGGACACGAATCTCAAATACATATTTTATTGGCTCGCCTCGCATGTTCTAGATTAATTCCAAAGAATTAAAACACGAAAAATGGAGCAATCAGTTGGGAAAATTTAAGCAGAATTCATCTCAAATCAAGAAGAAAAAGAAGTTTTTCTTGGGTTTTAAAGATTCAGAAAAGAGACATAGTGGCTCAGTGGCTAAGACACTGAGCTTGTCGATGAGAAAGGCTGGCAGTTCAGAGGTTCGAATCCCTAGCGCTGCATAATAGATTGAGCTCCCGTGACTTGTCCCAGCTTCTGCCAACCTAGCAGTTCGAAAGCACGTAAAAAATGCAAGTAGAAAAATAGGAGCCACTTTTGGTGGGAAGGTAACAGCGTTCCGTGCGCCTTTGGTGTTTAGTCATGCTGGCCACATGACCACGGAGACGTCTTTGGACAGCGCTGGCTCTTCGGCTTTGAAACGGAGATGAGCACTGCCCCCTAGAGTCGGGAATGACTAGCACATATGTGCGAGAGGAACCTCTACCTTTTAAAGATTTAGCATTCGCAATGGGGACACTGCTTCCCAAGCGGAGTTGCCATCATTCATTTCCAGAAAATGTTTCTCCAACGAAATGGCTATATAAAACTACAATTGTTAAAACTACAAATGTGAACCTAGTGACTTGCATAATATTTTGGGCAGCTTCACAACATGCAGTCCTGTAAGCCTTTGCAGTGAGGAAGTGTGAAGTGTTGTTGCTGAACCCAAACAAAGTCAACATGATGGGGCCGTTAGGCTCTAATCCTCTCTTGGCTCCTCCTGGCTGATGGGCAGATCAAGCCATGATGGTTGCTGAGATTTCCAGCAATTTCATAGTCAGGTCTCAAGCCAACCTTCCTGTAAACAAGTCAGCCTTTTTTTAAAAAGTTGTATTAAGGTTTACTATAGCATCAGATACAGAGGAAACAAAGATTTTTTTAAAAAAAACAGGGAAGTGCAAGATAAAGGAGGAAAAAAAGAAGAGTTGCGGTGGCCCAGTGGTTAGAGTGCAGTACTGCAGGCTCCTTCTGCTGATCACCGGCTGCTTGCAATTTGGCAGTTCGAATCTCACCAGGCTCAAGGTTGACTCAACCTTCCATCCTTCCGAGGTGGGTAAAATGAGGACCCAGATTGTTGAGGGGGCAAGAGCTGAGTGTAAACCTCTTAGAGAGGGCTGTAAAGCAGTATATAAGTCTAAGTGCTATTGCTATTAACTTCTGATGCTTTCCAACATAGTAAAATCAATCAGGATAGAGCTGGAAGGGACCTTGGAGGTCTTCTAGTCCAAACCCCAGCTCAAGCAGGAGACTTTGCCATTCCAGACAAATGACTGTCCAGTCCCTTTTTAAAAACCTCCAGTGATGGAGAATCCACAACTTCTCATGGCAAGCTGTTCCACTGGTTAATAGTCCTCACTGTTAGGAAGTTTCTCCTCAATTCCAGGTTGCTTCTCTCCTTGATGAATTCCCATTGTTTCTTGTCCTGCCTTCTGGTGCTTTGGAGAACAATTTGACCCCCTCTTCTTTGTGGCAACCTCTCAAATGCTAGAAGACTGCTATCATGTCGCCCCTAGTTCTTCTTTTCTCTTCATTTACAATCTCAACTTTTTCACATTATCTATAATTATTACAAGCCAGTTCTCTAACCACCCCATTATTAGAACTTTTCCTTCTTTTCCTTTCTATTTCAAACATCAAAACCAGAAGCCATATCCCCATAGATACAAGACCAAATAATATCTCTTTTGTTTACGTTTTACATGGATAGTTTACTCTGCCATCTTAACCAAATCCATTTTTCTCCTGTGGTGGGTAATGTATTACACACACACACACACACACACACACACACACACACACACAAATGTTTTCGTAGATTTTCATGGGTGTAGGTATGCTGGTCTTGTTGTATTCAGGTCTTTTCCCGTGTAAGGTCTTACAATCTTACACACACACACACACACACATCTAAACAAAGGGGATTGACTAGATGACCTTCGGGTTCCTTCTTCAAAAGTATTCCCAGCGGTCTTCTTTTAAAAGAAACACACACTTGCACAGAGAGAGAAGGAGAGAAAGAGACAAAGGTGACTTGGCTTTTCCCAAGCCAGTTGATCAGAGGCAGCAGCTAGCTCCCAACGCTCTCCTCCTTTTGAAATGTTAAAAGTTGAGAAACATAATTAAACTTGGAGGGGCATTAACATTTATATAAAATATAAACCCTGTTGCTTATCCTGAAATGCCAAACAAATTACGACGGGGAACATTATATAAAAAGAGAGAGAGAGAGAGAGAGACAGAATGCGCGCAGGAGAAGCCGAAGCAGAAAGGAAGAAGCGTACTTACTTATCAGGGGTAATATTTGAAATTATTGCTGTTACTACAACTCTAAATTGCGTAAGATGCCTTAAATACGGGGCCCGAACATTTACATACTGATTTCATGAGCAAAGCAAAAGGTATTTGCCAGTAACAGCGGAGGACTCAGCAATTTTATTGTCTGAATAATCCTGGTTCGCTCTGATATGAAAATTCAATTATTTTAGAACTAGCCCACTCATTAAATTCTGACAAGGAGGACAGGCACAGGGGGAGCTCGCTCGGTGGCTTCAGAGAAAAACCGGGGTGCTCCTCTACTCTCAAGAAGAATTCGAAAATGCAGGATTTTTATAGGACAAGATTATCTGTAGAGTCTCTCTCTCTCTCTCTCTCTCTCTCTCTCTCTCTCTCTCTCTCTCTCTCTCTCTCTCTCTCTCTCTCTCTCTCTCTCTCTCTCTCTCTCTCTCGTGCATTGTAATAAGCAACATGGGTAACTTTATAGATATCCAACTTCATTTGCAGTTTTAAAAAAAACCCATTAAAACACACACACACAACCTCCCGCCTTCTTACAGGAGTTTTCCCCCACCCATATTTTTCTGCTTTCTAAAAAAATTTTTCTTTTATGGGATGGGATTTCTACATATGATTCACTCTCTAGGTTAAGACTGTTCCTCTGGGAACTCTTTCACTTTAATCGTGTTTCTTTTATATTTAGATGAGCGTGGCATTCAAAAGAACTTTGCATTTGCAAAAGACCTGGAGTTAAATCCATACTTTTTTTTTATTTTAGAAGATTCCCAAATTCCAATTGTTTTACTCAAAATAACATTGGACTTGCAAAATACCTGAAGCTAAATCTGTACTTTCTTTTTTAGAAGATTCCCAAATTCCAATTCATAGAATCATAGAATCACAGAGTTGGAAGGGACCTTGGAGGTCTTCTAGTCCAACCCCCTGCTTAGGCAGGAAACCCTACACCACTTCAGACAAATGGTTATTTGTTCAAACATCTTAAAAACGCCCAGTGTTGGAGCATTCACAACTTCTGGAGGCAGGTGCCATGCCTGCAGCCATCTTCTCTTTTGGATCTTTGGCCAGTTCCACTGATTAATTGTTCAGGAAATTTCTTAGTTCTAGGTTGCTTCTCTCCTTGATTAGTTTCCATCCATTGCTTCTTGCGCTGCCCTCAGGTGCCTTGGAGAATAGATTAACACCAACCACATAGATAGATGATCTCCATGGTTATCTGTCCCCAACCAGGTCTTTCAAGTCTCCCAATGTGACCTAATCTCCATGGTCACTAAGTCCATCCACCTTGTTGCTGGTTGTCCACTTCTTCTCATTTTTTCTTTTCTCTTGACTTAACCCAGGAAGGTAAAGTCTCTTGTAATCACCAGACATCTCAACAATAAATGAAAAAGGGACGGTGCGTTTCACACATCAACCCATGAGTATGTATGTAGGTATGTATGTATGTATACATCAGCCCAGTGGCTCAGTGGCTAAGACGCTGAGCTTGTCGATCAGAAGGTCGGCGGTTCGAATCCCTAGCACCGCGTAACGGAGTGAGCTCCCTTGACTTGTCCCAGCTTCTGCCAACCTAGCAGTTCGAAAGCACGTAAAAAATGCAAGTAGAAAAATAGGAACCACCTTTGGTGGGAAGGGAACAGCGTTCCGTGCGCCTTCGGTGTTGAGTCCTGCCATCCACATGACCAGGGAGACGTCTTCGGACAGCGCTGGCTCTTCGGCTTTGAAACGGAGATGAGCACCGCCCTCTAGAGTCAGGAGCAACTAACACATATGTGCAAGGGGAACCTTTACCTTTTACACACACAGAGGTTCCATTCTACTTGGATGCAAGTTTGGTGGAGAAAAGTACATTATTCCAGAGAAGAATAATGACATAATTTTCAAAGGTGAAGATGGTTCAAAGGAACCTTGGGGAAAAAAAATACATTAAATTTTTACTCCTTGAGATTTTGGAGGGAGGGGGATTCAGGAAAGAACTATCAGTAATCTCCATTTCTTGAAAAGAATTGGTTTATCGTTTTTTTCCTCCTTCCCTCCCTCTCTTTCTCCCTTTCTCTCTTCTAAATTTAATTAACGTTTGTGAAGGTCATATGCTTCCTTGATCTCTGATCTATCTGAGGTGTCATTCATTCAGAAAATAGTCTTTGCTTTACCTTGATAGAGAGAGAAAAAATTCCCTTACCATTAACGTGTGTGTGTGTGTGTGTGTGTGTGTGTGTGTCATCATCATCAATCCACTGCAGGTTTAAAACCATGCACCGTCATCTAAAAATCAGGTCCAACCAAAACAGATAGTTCTTGATTTATAACCAAAATTTCTGTCGCTAAGCGAGACATTTGTTAAGTGAATTTTGTTCCATTTTACGACCTGTCTTGCCACCATTATTAAGTGAATCACAGCCATTGTTAAATTAATAACAATGTTGTTAAGTGAATTTGGCTTTGCTCGTCAAAAGGTTGCAAAGAATTGAACCCATGGGCTCCGGGACAAGGCAACCATCATAAATACCAGTCAGTAGCCAGGCTTCTGAATTTGGAAAGAGAAAGAGCAACCGTGTTAAAATAAGGGTTAGGGTTAGGGTCCTCAGGTGCTTTGGTGAATAGCTTGACTCCCCTTTCTTTGGAGCAGCCCCTGAGATATCGGAAGACTGCTATCATGTCACCCCTGGTCCTTCTTTTCATCAAACTAGACATATGCAATTCCAGCAACTTACTAAGTGGGATAGTAAGTTCTAGGTAAGGCAGACTCTTCTTCTGCACTACTTTCTGCAGGAAAGAAAGAAAGTGGATTTTGGGGATAATGGAATTCAGCGTGAATGCTAAATTGTAACCAGGTTTCTTTCGGGACATTCACATCCTGGCTTTGCAGAGAGCAGGCAATTAGGTAACTGAAGACTTTAAAAATGACTTAAAACGGCCATTGAAACCAGCCAGGTAATGTCCCCGGACCTTCTCCGGCGATGTGGGACCGGCAGCCCCTTTTTCGAGATAGGAAATTACGGACAAGGTGTGCGTAGTCATATCTGCAAAGCAGAGATCTGTCATTTTTCGGTCATTACGCACAAATGCTGCGGGATTGAATATCTCTTTCCCACAAACTCAGAGGTTCCGAGCGAAGAGAGAGGGACGGTGTAACGTTACCAGCTCGATTGTGCTCCACATTCACCATTCACAATCCTCCCTTGGCAAAGTGAGGCTTGTGCACCTGCCAAGAAGCATCTCTCACAAAAGCAACTGGGGGGAAGCCTGGGTTTTGCACAACACCAGCGTGTCCCCCCACCCCCCATCCCCTTCCAGGAAATTTCAGGCTTAATTGGCTAAATGATAGCAAGGCTTTGGATTAAAAACCTTGAGCCCCTCTCTTTATTATTATTTCCCAAGACAAAAGGAATACCTTAACTCTGTCTCGTCTTTGTCCCACATCTCCCCACACAGTCTTCAAATGAAGATTGGAAATGGCTTGCAGATAGGCCCCCTGGAGTCTATAAATACAGTACAGAGAAAGTAGTAAGTTGCCCCAAGAAACTTTGCAAGATGCCTTGGAAAAATTAATAAAGTGACTTCCCTGTCTTCATCTATGGTTAATTCTGTTCATTTTCCTTTTCTCTGATATTTTCCTCTTGACCGTGGAAGGAAACTCTACATCCATATTTTATTTTGTAAACTTTGAATAAGTCGGGAGGGAGGGAGGGAGGGAGGGAAGGAGAGAGAGAAAGAGAGACAGAAAGAACAAAAAAGAGAGAGAGAAAGAGAGAGAGAAAGACAGACAGAGAAAGCAAAAGAGAGAGAGAGAGAGATCATAAAAAGATATTTAAAGTGTTCTGACAGAGAAGCACAATTCAAAATGCACTGACAACGTCTCCTCCAATGGTAACAACATGTTTGCAATCGAATTGCCAAACTCGGAGCTCAAACCAATGTCCTAAAAATATATATATTTCCTCTGATTAAAAAATATGTTGGAGCCTAAGTATAACGAAATCATTGTGGTATGTTTATGAGGTGCAAAATAACCTAACCTAAAAGAGAAATGTAAGCATCACATTCTGAAGCTCAAGAAGACATCAAAATATCTTCTAGGTTGCCTAGAGTAGAGTAGAGTAGAGTAGAGTAGAGTAGAGTAGAGTAGAGTAGAGTAGAATAGAATAGAATAGAATAGAATAGAATAGAATAGAATAGAATAGAATAGAATAGAATAGAATAGAATATGAGTTGGAGGGGACCTTGGAGTCTTCTAGTCAAACCACTTCCTTAGGCAGGAAACCCTACACCACTTCAGACAAATGGTTATCCAACATCTTCTTAAAAACTTCCAGCATTGGGCCATTCACAACTTCTGGAGGCAAGCTGTTCCACTGATTCATTGTTCTGACTGTCAGGAAATTTCTCCTCAGTTCTAAGTTGCTTCTCTCCTAGATTAGTTTCCACCCATTGCTTCTTGTTCTGCCCTCAGGTGCTTTGGAGAATAGCTTGACTCCCTCGTCTTTGTGGCAGCCCCTGAGATATTGGAAGACTGCTATCATGTCTCTCCTAGTCCTTCTTTTCATCAAACTAGACATACCCAGTTCCTGCAACTGTTGTTTATATGTTTTAGCCTCCACTCCCCTAATCCTCTTTGTTGCTCTTCTCTGCACTCTTTCTAGAGTCTCAACATCTTTTCTACATCATGGCAACCAAAACTGGATGCAGCATTCCAAGTGTGGCCTTCCGAAGGCCTTATAAAGTGGTATCAACACTTCACGTGATCTTGATTCTATCCCTCTGTTTACGTAGCCTAGAACTCTGTAGGATTTTTGGGCCGCTGCTGCCCACGGCTGGCTCCTTTTTAAGTGGTTGTCCACTAGGACTCCAAGATCCTCCTCACAGTTACTACTTCAAAAGTAGCATTATAAAGTGGTATATACTTTATCCATCCTGTTTTGCCATTCACGATGGCCAAGGAGTTTTAGCTACGTCCATCCAAGTTCACCAACTATCCTCTCTTTTGAATTGGGAATGATGGGTGGAACTGAAGACTCAACCCCCCAGGCTGTGTTTTATGTCCTATTTTTCACCTGGAGAATTACTTGGCATCCAAAGACTTCGATTTGCTTGGAAAACAGCAACAAGCAAACAACACGGTTGGTTGGTTTTGATTTCTTGAAAGGGGCCCCTTTTCAACAGTGATGTTCTCAGCTGACCTGAGAATCCAGATTCTTCCTCTTCACCTGATTTTCCTTCCTGCCCGGGCTGCTTGTCCTGATCAGATATTTATCATAGGCAGAATATCAACAATAGCTTTCATGAGCATATTGTCAAGTTTTGTATGAAGCAATCTCCCCTTTCAGTGATGTGATTCTGGAATGCGGCATCATTCCTTTCTTCCCTCCTTTTGTGCCAGGTTTAGACTCTTGTCTGAATGTCATAAAATGATAACAGGAGAAAGTTTTCAATGGTTCATTATGGCTTTTCAGCTGCGTGATGCATTGTTACTCAGGTCTTTTTCGGGAGGAGAAAACGATGGGAAAGACTGCACACTGTCACCTGGTACACTAAGTAAGTATATTTTATGTTGCAGAATCCATTGTAATTGCAGGTCTAATGATGATTTAAAACAGGGTTTCCCAACTTTTTGGACCTCAGGGACCACTAAATTCATAATTTTAAACCCCGCACACCACTAAGATGATCTGCTTAATGACCAGCTGGGTGGGCGTGGCTAGGCAGTCATGTGACTGGGTGGGCATGGCCAACTCTATGTCACTCACGTCAAGGGGAAGCTCAACAGCCTCTACCTGACCTGACCCTTCCTGCCCCTCCCCCACCCGGCTCCTTAGGGCCCCAACAGGAAGCAGTTGCTGGAGCTAAGCAGTCACAATGAGAAAGAGTTGGCAAAAGAGCTCAGTTCCAATTCGATCTGACCGAGAAGGAGGCTCAGCAGAAGCACCTCACTGAGGACTAGGAGCATGGGCTTTTCAAGCAGAGGGAAGACCTGCGGGAGTGCAAGGCCAGGTGCCGGCGCCTGGAGGCTCAACGGGCTGAGATGGTCAGCCAGTTCCAGGCCATGATGCAGCCCCACTGGAATGAGGCCCTCTGGCTCTTCACCACCAGCGATGCTTCCCTCCAGCCTTCACCCAAAGCCCCCCACCAGGAGGCTGAAGGAGACCCCAAGTCAGAATTTCTGCCCCCCTCTGCCCCCCACAAAAAGACCCCGAAGGGGGAGACTCTCTGCAGCAACACAAACCTTCATTGCACGTATCCGGCCCAGGGACTGTACTTTGAGGACCCCTGATTTAATGCAATATAAAATTTTGGACCAACAAAATTTTCTCAGGTACCACCAGTTGGTGAGGCTGGTTTAGAAGACCATACATGGACCGTAAGAGCATTTGAAGGCGATGCCCAGCATGGGAATCTGTAGAACTTACCTGGGACTCACCTGAGTGTCAATTTCACTCAGCAGTTGGGGGGACAAAACCCACCTCAAAGCAAAGGAACACATTTTAGACAAAGAGGCGAGCGTGGCCTTTGGGAGTGAAACACAATTGGCTTATCCTCGGACTTTGCAACAGGTAATCATTGACTTACATCTGCAGTTGAGGCGTTGCCAAACAAGAGGGATGCTAAGGGAGTTGCACCGGATTTTATGGCCCATTTTGCCAAAGTTGTTAAACAAGTCATTGTGTTTGTTAAGAAAATGTTAAGCAGTTGAGAGGAGGAGGAGGGGGCAGGAGGAGGAGGAGAGGAAGGAGTAGAGGAGAGGGAGAGGAAGAAGAAGATGAAGAAAAAGAAGAAGACGAAGGAGAAGGAGAAGGAGAAGGAAGAGTAGTAGTAGTAGTAGTAGTAGTAGTAGTAGTAGTAGTAGTAGTAGTAGTAATAGTCATCTCTCTCTTTAGAGAGACAATAAATCAGAAAAGCAAACTATTTCTGTCTAGGAAATAGACAGAAGAGGAGGAGGAGGAGGAGGAGGAGGAGGTGGTGGAGGAGGAGAAATATGACGACTGCAGGGTGCTTGGTGCTCCCTGAGCTTCATTGTTTTCTTGCAGACCTTTCATGACCCAACTGGGTAACATCATCAGTGCTACATGGAGCACCCTTTCCAGCTTTCCACAACTTACCTTTCTTGTAACAGGCCCTCAAAGCTATCTCAGATACTTTGCCAGGTGCTACAATTGCTCAGTTTTTTTTAAAAAAAAAAACCCGACAGGGTACACACCAAAAACCCATAACTATTTTCCCTCAAACTCCAGGCCAGACCCCCTGAGGTGCCTCGATTGCTTAGCTGCCGTTCAAGGTTACTATTTGTGAGCCCATCCCTTCCCTCCCAGAAGGAATGATCAGTCCTCCTGTCTGGAGAAAGATTCTGGACCGTCTAGGAGTTTCTTCTTCTTCTTCTTCTTCTTCTTCTTCTTCTTCTTCTTCTTCTTCTTCTTCTTCTTCTTCTTCTTCTTCTTCTTCTTCTTCTTCTTCTTCTTCTTCTTCTTCTTCTTCTTCTTCTTCTTCTTCTTCTTCTCCCCTTTTAAAGCCAGGAAACCCACTTTAATTAAACCATCAGTAACTGGACTTAATTATCCTCGACAGTATTTAATTAATGTTTTCATAGACCCCTCATGCAATTAAAGCTCCTTTAATAGGACCTTCTGTGACATTAAGACGTATGACCTTTATCTCCCTTATCAAACCACCGTTGACAATTCAGATTTGTCATTTTTTTGCTAAACGGGGTCCGTTGGAGGTCAACAGAAGCCGGGGACCCCGATAAATTTAATCTGCAAATGTTTGTTTCTCCCCTCCCGCCCACCCCATCTTTCTCAAAGTCTCATAAGTCAAGCCATTTAATTAGCAACGGGAGTAGGACAACTGCATTCTCCCTTGCTCCTAATTATCACTAAAAAGAGAATATTCCCTCGGAATCAGAGATTTGCTGGCGTGCAGAGGAGCCACAAAAGGGGTTTCCTAGGAATCTTTGATTAATCATGGCAAGGGATTTAGTCCTTAAGAAAGGGGAGGGAGCGGGTGGGAGGCCCATCCTATTCATAATATTCGGTGGTCCTTTGGAGAGTTAAATAGAGCTTTTGTTTCTTCCTTAAATGAATTAATGACTTCTTAAAACAAGAGGCCAGAGGGCCTATTGCCATTGTTATAGAACACATTATGGGATGGGTAGTCCTTGAGGTATGACCACAAGTGATGTCCCTTCACAGAAATGGTTCCCCCCCCCCCGAATGCCATCACTCTGCTAAAGAAATAATTCCCTCAACACTGTCAAACTATTCACCAAGGCTGCTTTACTATTACTGTTAATCTTCTCTTCCTTCCTATCACCCATCTCCTCCCACTTATGACTGCAGGACTGTAGCCTTGTTGCTTGTATCCTTACGATTAATATTGATTGTTTCCTAGGATGATTTGATTGCTTTGTACCCAATGACTATCATAAAGTGTCGTACCTTATGATTTGTGACGAATATATCTTGTCTTTTTATGTACACCAACAGCTTATGCACCCAAGACAAATTCCTTGTGTGTCCAATCACACTTGGCCAATAAAGAATTCTGTTCTATTCTAATTCTATTCCATTCCACCCCTTTACATTCCATTCTATTTCTTTTCTTTTCTTTTCTGTTCTGTTCTAATTCCATTCTACTCTACTCTATTTTCTATTCTACTCTACTCTACTCTATATTTTGTACTCTATTCTACTCGATTTTCTATTCTATCCCATTTCATTCCATTCTTTACTTTCCTATTCTATTCTATTCTATTCTATTTCCTATTCTATTTTCTGTTCTATTTTCTATTCTACTTTCTATTCTATGTTCTATTCTATATTCTATTCCATTCCATATTCTATTCTATTCTATTCCATTCCATATTCTATTCTATTCTATTCCATTCCATATTCTATTCTATTCTATTCAGTGGGGAAAATATGTGAGTTTGAATTGAGTTTGGCCCCACGTCCTTCGTCGCAATTTGTCAAGTAAATCCTGGCAGTTGTTCAACTCATCACAGGCTGGTTCAAGGAATCTGGTTTCCCCATCCATGTTGTGGGCAAGAAGGTTGCAAAAGGGGATCAACTGACACACACACCCTCCAGGACACTGCGACCGTCGTAAATGTGGGTCAGTTGGCAAGCCTCCGAATTTGGATCACCTGGCCACGGAGATGCTGCAATGGTTTGAAAAAGTTTGGAAAATGGTCATAAGTCGTTGTATGGTCATGAGGGCCCATGGTAACTTTCAATGGTCACTAAATGGATTGTTGTAAGTCAAGGACGAACTGTATATTCTCCAGGACCTGAAAGGTAGACAACCTCTCTAAGTCATAAAGGTAAAGGTTCCCTCGCACATACGTGCTAGTTGCTCCTGACTCTAGGGGGTGGTGCTCAACTCTGCTTCAAAGCCGAAGATCCAGCGCTGTCCGAAGATGTCTCCATGGTCATGTGGCCGGCATGACTCAATGCCAAAGGCGCACGGAACGCTGTTCCCTTCCCACCAAAGGTGGTCCCTATTTTTCTACTTTCTTTTTTTATCTGCTTTCGAACTGCTAGGTTGGCAGAAGCTGGGACAAGTAAAGGGAGCTCACTCCATTATGCAGCACTAGGGATTCCAGCCTTTCTGATTTACAAGCTCAGCGTCTTAACCACTGAGCCACCACGTCCCTTTCTCTAAGTCATAGGTGAATCCATATTTGATCATAGTTTTGAAAAATGAGAGTCTCGCTTTCTGGAAAGTAGAGTTTCAGAACATCCCTCAAGATGCCCCAAAGAAGAGGGAGTCAAACTATTCTCCAAAGCACCAGAGGGCAGGAGAAGAAGCAATGGGTGGAAACTAATCAAGGAGAGAAGCAACTTAGAACTGAGGAGAAATTTCCTGACAGTTAGAACAATTAATCAGTGGAACAGAAGTTGCCTCCAGAAGTTCAGCTCCAACACTGGGAGTCTTTAAGAAGATAGCCATTTGTCTGAAATGGTATAAGGCTTCCTGCCTAGGCAGGGGGTTGGACTAGAAGACCTCCAAGGTCCCTTCCAACTCTGCTGTTGTATTGTATTGTATTGTATTGTATTGTATTGTATTGTATTGTATTGTATTGTATTGTATGTTCTTCAAGAAAGCTTCAGTTGAAGTTTGGAAGAGGTGGATCCAACTGAAGCCAGGATGTTCCCTTCCAGATACCAAAAAGAGCTTCCACGCCCATCTAGAAGGATCTTCCCACCAGAACAAAGTGCCCTGTCGAATTGACCCAGCCAGTTTTGAAGCTACGATTTGAAGCATCAAACTAGAATGACACTCGCCCAACTCCCTTCCCAGCTCTCAGGCTCCTTGGCCTGTTGTCCAGTTGGGCAAGATTAAAGAGATTACAAAGAGGTCCCCATTGAGGGATCCCCTAGTTAGCCTGCTAAATGCTGGCTTAATGAGGAGGCTGTCACTTTTGGTCTGGGGGGAAGCCTTCTGCCTGTTTTTGGCAGGTGTTAGTGAAGCTATTAATTGAAGCTGCTGGAAGGCTCCAGCACAGACTTGATGGGAAGCCTGGAGTCGGTAGAAATGTCTCTCCTCCTCTCTGGTTAATTGTTCTCACAGTCGGGAAATTTCTCCTTAGATCCAGGTTGATTCTCTCCTTAAGTAGTTTCCATCCATTGGTTCTGAGCTTGCTTTCGGGTGCTTTGGAAAATAAGTTGACCCCCTCTTCTTTGTGGTGGCCCCTCAAATGCTGGAATATTGCATCCCAAGAACTTTCTCCCCTCCTTCTCTCTCTCTCTCTCTCTCTCTCTCCCTCCCTCCCTCCTTCTCCCTCCCTCCCTCCCTCTCTCTCCCTCTCCTGTTCCACCCTTGTTTGTGCTCATCCTTCTGTTAAAACATATTTTTTGTGTCCCTGGTCTTTGGCACTGAGCAGGAGGCTGGTTGAGTCTCGGGGGGGGGGGGGGGGGTCATGTGATGGGAACTTAAGCTGAATGAGAACATTGGCTAGTCAACAAGTTTAAGTTCAGATAAGACCTTCTGAAGTTGGGTCATCTCAGGAAACCCCCAGGGGACAATTACTTGGCCATAGATAAAGATCAGTTAAATGGGGGTAAGATAAATCAAAGCCTTAACAGGGCTCTTGACTTTCCTGGGCAAAATGAAAATTAGGAATTTGGATGCCTTTAGAAGAAATGAGGTAGCTTGAACGACTTTTGACCTCTTCCCTTAAAGGGGCAGTTCCTTTAAACTGGACGCGGGCTGGGCATCCTTTTGAATAAATGGGCACTTCAGTCAAAGGACAACTCTACACCCCTTTTCCAGCCAACCACAGAATTCAGCCTTCTCCATGTTTTCCATTTCTTGACTGCCCTTGTAGCTTTGAATGGTCACTAAATGAACTGTTGTAAGTCGAGGACCATCTGTATCGGACCACAAGACTCATGGTGGGTGACCCTGTAGGTCTCAGGGGAGGTGATGATGAGTATTGCAAGTCCCACAACCTTCCCAAGATGGTGCATGGGGAGGAACACCATTGTATCCTGCATTTAATAAATCAGAACTTTGAGAGATGCTGTACAGAGAAGAGAGAGAGAGAGTATGGGGGGAGGGAGAAGGAGGGAAAGAGAGAGGGAGACAGGGAAAGAGGGAGGGGGAGGGAGGGGAAAAGAGGGAGAAAATGGGGAGGGAGAAAGGGAGAAGGAGGGAGAGAGGGGGAGAGGGAAGGGGAGGGAGAAGGAGGGAGAGAGGGGGAGAGGGAAGGGGAGAGAGGGGGAGAGGGAAGGGGAGAGAGGGAGAGGGAGGGAGGGAGACAGAGAAAGGGAGAGAGATAGTGAGAGAGGGATGGAAAGAGAGAATGGGAGAGGGAAGGGGGGAGAGAGACACAGAGAGAGATGTAGATACTGTTTTCTTTTCTTCATCAAACATGCCCATGCTGGTAATAAAAGCAGAATATCCAGAGAAGCCACCAATTCAGGGGATGAAAGAGCTCAACTGTGGGCAAGAGGTTTATCAAGAGTGACAATTCTCACAGTGCTTAATCAAACAGCAAAGACAAGGAGCAGCAGAGACGGAGAGCCGCTCGGTTTGGGGGGACAATAAAAGCAATCAAGCTGTCTTGTCAGGACATGTCACTCTGTCAACTTACGAGCCGCTGAATGCCCGCAACTGGCCGAGGGACGGCGAATAAGGAGGCCGATCCCAGCAGCTTTTCCAGGAAGATTTAATTCTTTCCCACCATTATTCCATCCAGGAGCTCAAAACTCAGGATCTGACTTTGGCCAACCGAAAGCTGCCTTGTCTTCCACCTCGAAAAGAAGAAGCAAACACGAATTCATGTCCTGTGCAACAGGCTGGGTTCAGAAGTTCCCACAAGACAATAAACCATGGTCGTCGTCGTCCCCCCACACACACACACTAAAATCCTGATTGGCTGAATAAGTCACATTGACATAATTGGGGTGATGCCTTCTTAGGGCTTCCCAACCAGCTCACAAAATCGATCCACAACAGAATCAGAATCGAGTTGGAAGGGGCCTTGGAGGTCTTCTACTCCAACCCCCTGCTCAAGCAGGGGATCCTATAACATTTCAGACAAGGGACTGTCCAGTCTCTTCTTAAAAAACTCCAGGGATGAAGCACCCACAACTTCTGGAGACAACTTCTGTTCCACTGGTGAATGTCCTCACTGAACCAAGCACTTCAAAAGCACGCAAAAAATGCAAGTAGAAAAACAGGAACCACCTTTGGTGGGAAGGTAACAGAGTTCCATGCACCTTCGGTGTTGAGTCATGCTGGCCACATGACCATGGAGACATCTTCAGATAGTGCTGGCTCTTGGGCTTTGAAAAGGAGATGAGCACCGCCCCCTAGAGTTGGGCACGACTAGCACAGATGTGTGAGGGGGAACTTTTACCTTTACTTTTTAAACCCTTCCAGAGACAACAACATGTTAATACTTTCAATAATTAACTAGGCCAACTTACCCATCACATATTTGCTCCAGTGTGTTTTAGAATTATAAACTTAACTCGATGACTTTTTTTTCTTTTTTAAACAAATCTGGACAATGAATTTGGCAACTGCATTTTTTTAAAAAGCCATTTGATATTTTGGACCTGGGATTTGCATCTTAATTTCTCAAGAATCTATTTCATAGTTATTACCTTTTTCTCAACATTCCCAATAAAAACATCCATTTCTCAATTAGGTGTTATGTCCAAAATGTTATTCCACCAAATTGCTAGATTTTTTTGTAAAGTTTCCTGGGGTTCTATATCAAATGCAAAGGCACAATAAAAGGAACACCTTACCTGAATTCCTAACCTTTAATAATCCCATCACCAAGCAACTTAATTTTAAAAAGGGTGGGGGTGAAATGATCAATTAATCAATTAGAGAAAGAAGAAAGGGAAAATCTGGGATTCTCCCAGCTCTTTTAAAAGGGGAATGCAAATAATTTTTTTAAAAAAAAATCTTGGCACACATAAACAAAAGACTAATGGCTCATTTAAATTCACACTTTTAAAACGGGTATGCATGCACCCATCAGGATAGTGATTCCCCATGCAAATGTTGTGTGTCCATTAGCATTATGCAAGATTAAGTATCCAGAGTTAAATCGACAGGAAGCTGACCCCCTCTGGATCTCTTTTCACTGTAGATTTAGTTAAAATCAACCATATCACAGGGTTCAGTTATCACTGGAGTTCTGGAACTATTCTGGAAGGATATTGCTCCCACTTATTAAAATCAAATGTTGTGTGTCCATTAGCATTATTCAAGATTAAATATCCCGAGGTATGTGGACAACCAGCTGCTCCTCCCTGAAGCACATTTGACTATAAATCTAGTTAAAATTAACTATTTTCCAGGGTTCAGTTACCACTGGGGCTCTGGAATTATTCTGGAGGGGTTTTGCTGCAACTTATTAAGATCAACTGTTTGCTAAAATGAGCTAGGATTGGGGCTGCAAACTGTATTTAAAATAAAGCTGACTTCTTCTAAGGATTTTGCATGAAGGTCTTGGCGTGGCTCGTTGCATTTGCTTGAGGACACTTTCAAGGTAGCTATTTGGTAGGTCTTGTGGACCTTCAGGTGTCCTGACTCAGGACCCAGGGCCATGGAGTTGTCTTGGCAAGGTTTTTTTTTCCCCAAAAGTGGTACCTTCTTGCCGGTACTGCTTTTGGTGGTGTCTTTTTCCTAGGGCTAGAAAATCAGTTCTGGTTTGGCCCTCATGTTTGTTTGTTTGTTTGTTTGTTTGTTTGTTTGTTTTGCCACTCGTGTACAAGATAACAGGAATAAGAACAAACATGAATAAGAACACTGGAAATCGGTACAAATAAATGGGGACAGAAGGACAGCGAAGTTACCATGTGGCTTCTTCTGGCGTTTCCTTCCTACACCTAGTTGAAATGTCAGCACTTGGTTTTTGTAGAGGAAAGCTATGTTCAGTAGGATGAACAATGTTACGCAAAGGAATGGGACAGACTGTTTGTGGTCCACAACTGATACAAAAGACACCAGACCCAAGAGCTTCCATGCCCCTCAACAAGAAGAACTACTGATGGTTCATCACAGCTCACTTTTATTTGGTTGGTTGGTTGGTTGATTTGAATTTATCAGCTAACCTTAACAGATTAACAGAACTGGAAGGGAACTTGTAGGTCATCTAGTCCAACCCTCCCCCCTCGGCCCAAGCTGGAGACCATACACCCTTTCTGACAGATGCAGTTCAGTCTCTTCTTGAAAGCCTCCAGTGATGAAGCTCCCACACCTTCTGAAGGCAACTTCTGTTCCATGGGTTGATTGTTCTCACTGTCAGAAATTCCTCCTTATTTCCAGGTTGAATCTCTCCTTGTTCAGTTTCCATCCATCATTCCTTGCCTGGCCTTCAGGTGCTTTGGAGAATAGCTTGACCCCCTTCTCTCTGGGGCAGCCCCTCAAATATTGGAAGACTGCTCTCCTGTCTCCCCTGGTCCTTCTCTTCCCTAGACCAGCCATGCCCAGTTCCTGCAACCGTTCTTCCTATGTTTTAGCCTCATCATCATCCTGGTCGCTCTTCTCTGCACTCTTTCTAGAGCTTCAACATCTTTTTCATAGTGGGTGACCAAAACTGGATGCAGATGTGATATTAGTAAGGCTTTATAGAGTGGTATCAGTAATGGCTTCCAATTTTTAGCATCTAGAAAGTTGAGGAAATCTCCAGTACCTTATGGGATGTTGGCTATAAATTTCATACAAGGAAGACAGTTAAAAAGAAAGGAAATCCCCCCTTTATGGTGATTGCAGCTTCTCAGATAAGGAATGGCCAAATATGAAGATTTATTTGGCCTAGAGGGACTGAGAGAAAGCACTGATTTACATAAGGAAACAAGTGACCTAAAAATCTGGATTACAGGGTTCAGCACAAACTCACCAATGCAGACATCCTGTGATAGTGGGGGGGGGGGGGGAAGCACTGGAGTTTTCCTGTTTTCCATCTGAATAAAAACTAGGGATGGAAAAAAGGATAAGGAAGCCATCCTTCAGACACCTGGCTCCCACCATCTATCCTATGTGGTAGACATGCAAAGAAGCACAAAAATAATGGACAAAATTACATACGTGGTTGGAAAAGATGGTACAGCAACATCTTGACTTGAAACCTGGAATATTCCTGTTGGGGATTTTACCAGAAACTTGCAGTAAAGAAAATGTATATTTGATTATACATTTTCTTCAACATATTATATGTTATAACAGCAGGTAGGGTTGTATATTTGCACAAAACTGGAAAAGTGAAGAGATCCCTACAGAGGAGATGGTGATTAGGAAAATATTAGAATGTGCAGGAATGAACAGATTAACTCTGGCAATTAAAGGGAAAAGAACAAACTGGCTATTATGGGAATCATTTTATCAATGGTTAGAGAATAAATATAAGAATTAGAAATAAAAGTAGATGAGTAAAATATATAAAATGTATTAATAGAGTTAATAGAGCTAAATAAATCAAGATTGTTATAGTATTAGACATTTAAGGTATTGGTATTAAGCTAAGAAGAGATTAAATAATGAATAGGATTGTAAATTTTAATGGTTACTGCACAAAACATCTGTACCCAGACCACAAGCAGTTTAATGGAAGACGGATTGTTTGTATTAAATTATTTTTTAAAAAATATATTAGAAAAACAACATAAACGTACACATTCTGTGATAGGGGGAAAGCACAGGAGTTTTCCATCCAGAAAAAAATTGGGGATAAAAGAAGAATAAGGAAGCCATCCTTCAGTCCTTGGAGGACGTTCAAGGATTACCCATGTTTGCTACAAAACTATGGAGAAAATGTAGCTCCAAGTCATTTGCTCATCGGACAGACATCTCGGCTAGTTGAAAATCTGTGGTTGAAGGGTGACCATATTTGAGTTGATTGATTGATTTATTGATTGATTTGGTTGGTTGATGGATTCATTGCCACGTGTTTTTATTTTGTACTTTGGAAGAAGGCAGCGGGGTGAAAAATGCAGGATAGGAAATTAAACGCAACAAGGAAGAGAGGGAAAAGGTCACTTCACTTGGATTTCAAGGCAAATTCTGTTCACTAGATTATTCTTGAATTAATAGAAGAGAATATTTGTAGCTCAGGATTGAACAGTGAGGTCCTTGAGGTGGGAGGTTTTCTTGTAGACATTTCATGACCCAGTCAGAGAATGTAATCACTACTAGAAGGGAGTGGGGTTTGTGGAGAGGAGAGGAGGAGGACTGTGTGGTCCTTGGTTTTCTTGAAAACATTTTGTTACCCAACTAGGGAGCATCATCAGTGTTAGAAGAGAATGTGGTGTGGGGACAGGAGGAGGAGGAGGAAGAGGAGGAGGAGGACTGTGAGATCCTTGGTGCTCTCTGACCTTGAGGATTTCCTTGCAGACATTTTATTACCAGGCTAGGTAACATCATCAATGCTAGAAGACAGTGAGGTTTGTAGAGAGCAGGAGGAGAACAAGGACAACGACGACCGTGGAATCCTTGGTGGCCCCTGGTCTTGGTTGTTTCCTTGCAGACATTTTATTACCCAAGGAGGTAACATCATCAGTGCTAGAAAGGAGTGGAGTTTGTGGAGAGGAAAAAGGGGATTGTGAATCATTGACACTCTCTGAGCTTGGTTGCTTACTTGCAGACATCTCATTACCCAACTAGGTAACATCATCCGTGCTAGCTATTCTAGAACAATTTCCATATTCTCTCTCTCCCTCCCTCCCTTCCTTTCTCCCTCTCTCTCTCCCCCCCCCCTCTCTTGCCTGGGAAGCCCTTAGTTAGTATATCCACCTTCTCTGTTGGGTGAGTGTCCCCCCCCCCCTGCTCTCAAGTCATGAGGTCATTATCTGGCTATGACTTATTCAGCAAAGACCCATCATCCAGAGCACGGAGCAATGATCAATTGTTTCTGAAAACCTGGCTTCTTTATAAAAACACGCACACGCTCACTCCAAACAAACCCTGGCCTTGTTCAATGCGTGAACCCAGTTTGTTCCTGTGCGGTAGGGAAAGCCAAGATGCATCATTTCTTTTCGACCATCAGCCTCTCCTCTCAGGGTGATTAATTAATAGCCGGGAACACAAGAGGATCCAGTTCACAGAAGGCCTAAGTCGGAATGGCTCACATCTCTGGATCTTCTTTTAAGGATGCAACAGTTCATATTGGCTGGGGGGGGACGGGGACGGGGTGCTGAGAGGGAGGTTGTGTTTCCCCATCACGCCAAGTCTTCTGCGAAATGAATGGCCGTAATTGAAAAAGCAAGGCACTCCACACACAAATACACACACACACTCACACACACACACACACAGAGAGAGACAGAGTTTACAGAAAGAGGTGTTGTCAAGAGCTGAGCCCCCCCCCCCCTTCTCACTTCCCTTACAGGCTAAGCTTCTATTGTGTGTCCTTGAGAGCTAATTTCTTCCCTGATCAAAAATGCCTCCCCCTCCCCACCTCCTCTGAAAATGGAGTAATAACTAATTCAAACACACACACACACACACACACACACACCGGCCTTCCATTCTGCAGCTTTCCCTTTTATTTATATAAATTGTTACATAGGCCCCTGCTCTTCCTCTCTGAAAAGAGAGAGAGAGAGAGAGAGAGAGAGAGAGAGAGAGGGAGAGGGAGAGGGAGAGGGAGAGGGAGGGAGGGAGAGCAGGAGGAAGGAAGGAAGGAAGGAAGGAAGGAAGGAAGGAAGGAAGGAAGGAAGGAAGGAAGGAAGGAAGAAAGGACTAGGGCCCCCCTCTTCCTCCCAGCATGTATGGGAATTACATATATGGGAATTAAATTTTCCCTACCCGAGAAGTTGCTTTCCTGGTTAAATTTGGACAATGAAGAGTTTGGTGTCAAGAAGCAATAACATCGATAAACACAAACCTTCCTAGACAACCAGAGGTTTTCGGGTCCCAGGACAGAAGGGCTGTTGTGTTCCCCAATAAGACAAGCCCAAAACAAAGGGAAGGGAAGCCCCCATTTCTGCCCAGGGCTGACTTTGGAATGTGTGAAGGGAAGGAGGGCAGAATTCCTTTCTCCCTGGGGCAGGGAAGTAAACACTCAGCTTCTCGGGTCAAAGCTCTTTTTCACCATCAAAAGCCAGTCCTCTGATCCCAGGAGAAACAAGGCAGAACCTGGGTGAGGGCAACATTTGTCGAAGCAAAAAATTAGCAGCTTCAGAAAAACACACCGTTTTCCACTTGTAGACAAACGAAGAGTTAAAATGCATTTCCTCCAGAGGATCGATCCATTCTGGAGCACTTGAAAGCTGTGAGGGGATCCTTGGTGCTCTCTGAGCTTGGAGATTTTCTTGTGGACGTTTCATTACCCAGCTGGGTAACACCCTCAAGGCTAGTCACTGGGATCACACATCGTCAGGACTTGCACTGAGGATGTTACCCACTTGGGTAATGAAACGTCTGCAAGAAAACCATCAAGCTGAGAGAGCACCAAGGAGCCCATAGTCGTCGTCGTCGTCCTCCTCCTCCTCCTCCTCCTCCTCCTCCTCCTCCTCCTCTTCCTCCTCCTCCTCCTAGCACTGAGGATGTTACCTACTTGGGTAATGAAACGTCTGCAAGAAAACAGCACAGAGAGCATCAAGGATACCTCATTTCAATCCTGAGCTACCAATATTCTCCTTTATTGCATCCTTGCATCCACCCAGGATGGATGACCTTGACGTTCTCTTCCTGAAATGAGAAGGTAATTTCATCTTCTGAGAATAGACTTTTAGCTTTGTTGGCCTACAGGTCCTTCTTTGGGACAATGCCCAAAGGCACCTGGCCTTTGTTGTTCCTTGAAGATATTTCCCCTCTCATCCAAGGAGCTTCTTCAGTTCTTCTTCAGTCAGAATCTCCACAGACAGGTCTCCTGCTTGAGCAAGGATTTGGACTAGAAGATCTCCAAGGTCCCTTCCAGCTTTATTGGATTCATTGTGTTTTTGAGAACACGGTGTTATTCCCATATTTAAAAATAGACTACCAATAACTCATCACCTACTTTCTTTTTCTTTTTCTTAAATAAAGTTTTATTTATTTTCTACTGACATTTAATTAGTGCTTAATAAACATCTTATTGTCTGGGTTCTTTTGTTTGCTTAACAATACCAATGATATTCCTAATCTTTACCCCTTTTTTCCAAGCACTGATAAAATAAATTCCATGTTTGGCAGTATTCTGTATCTTCTTCGTGTTTAATCTTCAATGTCAGTCTGTCTGTTTCTGCACACTCCAATATCTTTTTCATTATCTCTTTATCTGGCGGTATTTCTTCATTTTTCCAATTTATCACCTACTTTCAATCCACTCACACATCGAGGGACTCTCACCTAAGTCAATCCCTAAGCTGCTACCTTTCTAACTACAAGGATTTTGCTGCTATCTATGATTATTCGTCCTGCCAAGCCATCAGCCTCTCTAGATTCTCTGCCTTTGTCAAACAGATTTAACTTGGCCTGAGGCACATTGAAAAGAGATGCCTTAAGAGTGCTGGTACTTTGAAGTTCCCCCACTTACACCTCACTTCAGTGGTCCTTCTCTTTGGAAAAATCCATATTTAAAAAAAAAATTGGAAGCAACTACAGGTACTCTGGCATCCGGCCCTCTCAATTTCTGGCAAACAGATGGGGAAGAAATGGAGGCAATGACAGATTTTATTTTCCTGGGCTCCAAGATCACTGCAGATGGGGACTGCAGCCAAGAAATTAAAGGACACTTGCTCCTGGGGAGGAAAGCTATGGCAAATCTAGACAGCATCCTAAAAGGCAGAGACATCACCCTGCCAACAAAAGTGTGTATAGCCAAGGCTACGGTTTTCCCAGTTGCAACGGATGGCTGTGAAAGTTGGACCATAAGAAAAGCTGAGCACCAAAGAATGGAGGCCTTTGAACTCTGGGGCTGGAGAGGACGCCTGCATTGAGTCCTTTGGACTGCAAGGCCATCCAACCGGTCAGTCCTAGAAGAGATCAACCCTGACTGCTCTTTAGAAGGTCAGATCCTGAAGAGGAAACTCAAATCCTCTGGCCACCTGATGAGAAGGAAGAAGGACTCCCTGGAGAAGAGCCTCATGCTGGGAACGATGGAGGGCAAAAGAAGAAGAAGGGGATGGCAGAGAAGGAGGTGGCTGGATGGAGTCACCGAAGCAGTCAGCCTGAGCTTCAATGGACTCCAGAGGATGGTAGAAGAGAGGAAGGCCTGGAGGAACGTTGTCCATGGAGTTGCGATGGATTGGGCATGACTTCGCAACTAACAACAACAACACTTCTCTTAGTTCACCAGCAGGGAAAGGGCCAAAGGTACTTTTTTAGGAGGCAGCTGGACTTTTTTCTTTTGTAGACCTTTCGCATCTCATCCAAGAAGCTTCTTCAGCTCTGACTGGATGGTGGGGAATGGAAGGATTCATATTCCTTGAAGACAGCTGGTCATTTGCATTCTTGGATGAGAAGCAAAAACGTCTTCAAAATATAACCAGAAAGTCCAGTGGCCTCTTGAGAAAACACCTTTGGGACAACCATGACTTGGGTGTCTGAGAATCTCCATAGACATGGAGCAGGGAAGGACCTGTTCCTCTTCGTATTACACTCATCCTATTTTCTTCTCTTTCCCCACTATTTCCCCCTAAGTGAGAAGGGGGGGGGGCGATAGGCGTCTTTGGGCCAGGGATCACATCCCCACGTGTTTCTTACCCGCTACGCATTGGCCTGTGCGCTCCTACTACTAGCTTCTCTGCTGTCCCTTTCCTCTCCCGAGATAACCCTTCTCACTGGCCCCGATTTTTTAAAAAAGAAAAGAAAACCCGGGTGAAATTCGCAGCTACGATTCCCGCGAACTCAAATTTTCCGGCGAAATTATAAACACAGGCGTAACCCTGAACGGTTACCTCATTTTGGCTAGCCTTAACTCTTCCTTCTCTTCCACACTCCCTTTTCCTTAGGTTACGAGGTGGAAAAGGTCGTGAGAACGGCTCCGTGTCCTCTCCAAACACGGCTTCGTTTTTTAATCCTGACTTGGGGGGGGGGGGGGACACGACAACAACACTCCGGCCAGATTCACAAGACCCGGGAATTCACTTGAGTGGGAACGTGTGAATTCGATCCCAGAGATGTGGGGCGGACTTCCTCTAAAAGTAAAAGGAAGCGGACCGGTAAAAGGACCACCAATCGACCCTCGCGTCCCCAACCCCCCGGGAGAGATGGGAGGGCAGTTTGGAAGATGCACAATTGAAAAGCTTTGCACCATACGCTACCCCCCCCCGCCCCTCCCCACCCCGGGATGAGACCCTGCGCCTTTAAGACTGGCGCGTTCGGCCAGAAATATAGCGAGCTTCGCAGGTGTGTGGGGGTGGGTGGGGGGTGGGGTGGGGGGAGAGATGGAGAAGAAGTGGGGAGGCCCCCGTGATTGACAACTCCCACAAAACTTTCTTTTCTCTGGTGATGAGAACCGCTGGGCTGGTTGCCATGCGAACGGATTTCTTTCCCCCCCTTAAATTTTTTTTTTAAAACCCACCAACGCCTCCTTCTCCTCCTCCACATCTCCCCCCGCCCCCGCCCCCATCTTCATCCGCAGGCAGCCAAATTGGGGCGAATGGGGAGGGGGGAGCGATGCAAGAAGGGACATTCAGAAGGAAGGCAGCGTGAGGGCGACGTGGGGGAGCAGCGAACTCCGGCGTGCTTGGCTGAAGAAGCCCCCCTCCCCTCAATAGTCCCTCTGTTGCCTTTCCAGAGTTGGGAGAGAAAGCGGCCTTGGCTTCATTGAGGCTTGGCTTATTCCGGGCTGGGGGGGGGGGCGGGAGAGAGAGAGAGAGGAGGGAGGCGAGCAGCCTTTTTCCCACGCGCTTTTTGGGCAACCTGGCAGATCGGAGAAAATTCTCTCTCTTTTTTTTAAAGGACGTTGGGAAGGCAGGCCGAGGCTTTTGGGGTCGCTGTTCCTGTCCCCTTCCTTACACACGCAGAGCTCTCCCGCAACCTTCTTAACGCCACCTCCCTTATGCACCTAACTCTGCCACACACACCCCACCCAAAATCCGCCTTAACTCTTTGCTGAGCTGGAAAAAGAAGAAGGCGCGCTCGAAGCCAAGCCGGGCGAGTTTGCGACCAACTTGGGCGCGAGCGCCTTCTTCTCTCCCATTCCGTGACCCCACCCTGCACCCCTTTCCAGAGCGCTGCCCTCCCCCTCCCCTCAGCCCCAGGGGGAGCAAAAGTTGCATTCTCGCCCTTGGAACGGATTTCCCCGACTTCTTCGTCCGTGGATGGGCCGTTTTCGCACCTGTGGGAAACTCTAGCGAAAATTATAAAACCCCGGTTAAAGTTCTTGGTTCGAATAAAGGGGTCGTTTGCTTTCCTCCCCCAACCCAGAAAAAGTTTGGGAGTTGGGAAAGGGTCTGGAAAGCCGCGTTTGGCTTCCCGCTTTCCCTTTAGGGGTGTCTCGGGCGGCGGGGGAGTTGGTATCCTTTATAAAACTGGGAGAGAAGGCACAAACCGTTCCTGAGGATATTTGAGGTGTACAGATGAAAACTTTTATTTTTTCCCTGCACTCCCGAAAATGGTCGGAACCGAAATTCAGAGAAAAATGAGCCAATCAAACTTGGAAAACGTTTGTAGGAAGTAGGACAGTCCCTGCCACCCCTCTCTGTTCTCTCTTCTCCCCCCTCCCACCCACCCAAAAAAGCCATTCACACAAACAAGTGTTGTTGTTTTTAAATTCGAACTTGGAATAACGTGAAGCCCGACCGCCCGAGGCGACTTGTATAACTCGGGATAGATGGTCCACGGACACGCAGGACTCCGTCTGCAAACTGTGGGCAGACAGTTTCCCCCCACCCCACTCTACCAACCGCACCAGGGGCCCTCTGCTGCCCCCTCTCTTCCGCTGCGTTTTGGGGGAAGGGGAAAGAGAGCGCCGGAGGCAGCCGGCGCCTTTCCACAAAGTTGCAGGTTTGGCCTCGGGGTGGGGGGAGCTTCGTCCTGCGTCAAAAGGGGGGGGTGCGCTTTGATTGGTCGCTACCTCCTCATTTATAGGCCGTCAATCAAACGGCAGGGCGAGAAGGCCGTTGCTGGGCTGTGGGGGAGGGGGCGACTGGCTAGCTGGCTGGGCTGAGTTTGGGCACCGTCGGAAAAGCCAGTGAGAGTCGCCGCAGCCGGACGGCCTGCCTGCCCGCCCGTCTCTTTGGGTGCCGAGAAGCAGAGACCGGGAGCGGATCTCCACCAGATTGTTCTCCTTTTTTTCCTTTCTCTCGTGGACTCGGGCTTTCTTCCCCGACCGCCACGCTGGCGCATCTCCTGCCCGCCCCGGCGATGTACAGCCTGCTGGAGAACGAACTGAAGCCGCCCCAGGGCAACCCCGGCGGGGGCGCCGCTGGCAACGGGGGTCCCGGGAACGCCGGCAAAGGAGGAGCAGGAGGCGGCGGCGGGACCAACGCGGCTGTCCCAGACCAGGACCGGGTCAAACGTCCCATGAACGCCTTCATGGTGTGGTCGCGGGGGCAGCGCCGCAAGATGGCCCAAGAGAACCCCAAAATGCACAACTCGGAGATCTCCAAGCGCCTGGGCGCCGACTGGAAGCTGCTGAGCGACGCCGAAAAACGGCCCTTCATCGACGAGGCCAAACGCTTGCGCGCCGTCCACATGAAGGAATATCCGGATTACAAGTACCGACCCCGTCGGAAGACCAAGACGCTGCTGAAGAAGGACAAGTACGCGTTGCCGGGCAACTTGTTGGCCCCGAGCGGGGGTCCCGGCGGAGGCGGAGGCGGCGGGGCAGGCGGCGGGGTGAGTAGCCCGGTGGGCGTCGGGCAGCGCCTGGACTCGTACGCGCACGTCAATGGCTGGCCCAACGGTGCCTACGCGGCGGCTTCGCTGATGCCCGAGCAGTTGGGCTACGGGCAGCATCCGGCCATGGGCAACGCGCAGCTCCAGTCGCTCCACCGTTACGACGTCAGCGGCCTCCAGTACAGCCCCATCATGTCGGGCGGTCAGCCTTACATGACGGCGGCCGCTTCCACTTACAGCATGGCCGCGGCCGCCGCCGCTTACGGCCAGCAGCCGTCGAGCCACGCCATGAGCCTGGGGACTATGGCCTCGGTGGTCAAAGCCGAGCCCAGCTCGCCGCCGCCGGCCATCGCTTCGCACTCCCAGAGGGCCTGCCTGGGGGACCTCCGCGATATGATCAGCATGTACCTGCCGCCCGGCGGAGACGCCGCCGACCCGTCGAGCCTGCAGAGCGGACGCCTCCACGGCGTCCACCAGCACTATCACAACGCCGCCGGGGCGGCCGTCAACGGCACCGTCCCACTGACTCATATCTGAAAGAGACCCCCGAGCTGGGCCGGCGAAGCGCCAGCCGCCTGTCTTTTGCCCCGCCCGGCCACCCCGTCGAAGCTCCGGAACGCGGCTCTTGCCAGGTCCCTGCGATGGAAGCCGCCTTCTACGTCCGCCGTTGTTGCCACCTTCCGAGGCGACCCTCTCCCGACCCCTTTTGCTTTCCCTCACTCCCCTCAAGACGCCTGCGGAGAGCCACGTCGGGCGAAGGAACTCCCCCCCCCCCTCCTCTTGGTTTGTTTTTAACGAACGCGTAAAAAACACGAACTTCTTGTCTGGCGATCTCAGAGCACAATTGACTGTTTTAAAAAAGAAACTTTTTACAAAAGGCGCTGTGAAATTTCTGTTTCTCTCTCCCCCCCACCTTCTCCCCCTCCTCTCTTCCCCTCCCCTCCTCGTCCCCCTTCTTTTTCCAGCACTCCACGGGAGGTTTTTTCCTCGGGGTGGGGAGGGCAGGGGAGAAAGGATGGTTTGGAGGAGAGAGAGCGCGATTACGCAGCAAAGGCTTCCTCTTGTTAATGGGACCCTGGTTTCCAATTAATCTTGAAAAAGGAAAAAACAAAAAAGCGAGACTTCTATAAAGTGGGGAGGTGGGTTAACCTTCCTCGTGAAATGTTTACATGTTTTTATTTCCTCGTTCCTTCCCCGTGTTTCCCCCTCCCACCTCTCCAAATAATCCCGTCTGGATTCTTAATTTTTTTTAAAAAAAATATCTATAATAAAAAAAGTAATCTTGTCCTTCTTCGTTTTCCTAACCCGGGGCATGCCCGGGCCAAGCAGGCCTTTCTTTCGGTTGGTTTTTAAGGAAAAGCTCGCTATTTCGAGCGAGGGGGTCTGTGTGTGGGGAGGCAAGGGGGGGGGGGTGTCTCTCGCTGCTGGAAGGCAGGGCTTGGGTCCAGGCTGGCTTACTTCGGAGTAAAGGAGACCCCGGAGGAAGGTTGGGAGATCGGACGGCCGCCTCTGGGTGGCGCGATCATCGGAAGGCGACTGGGCGAAAATCCGGACTTTGCAAGACTTGGGGTGGGGGGGAGAAAATCGGTGTATTTCAGAGATGGAAAACGCACAGCCGTAGTTTTAGGGGTGGTGCTGGAGAGGATATTTTATTCACCCCCCACAAGAAGAAAAAAATTTCCCCGGTAAGAGCTAAGCTGCTTTCTGACTTGCCCGTTAAGGCTTGCGATTTATTTTTTCTGTACCCCCTCCCCCTCTTGTTCCCAACCGCGCTCGGTTCGGTGGGCGAGCGAAATCAACCGTGCCCGGCCCTTGTAGCTTTTCTCCTGTGTCCCTCCACCCCGGCTTCCCCTCCGGGGGAGGATTTGAAAAGAGGCCAATAAATTTTTACAACGGGTGGGGGGTTGGCCTTTCTTGGACGACGTTGCGCCTCTGTTTTGTTTGTTTTTAAATCCAAATTCATGGGGAGGTTGGATGAGAAACTCAGCGCGGGCGGGCGAGATCTTGCAGTAAGCGGGGTATGGGATGGCGTGGGAGAGAACTGATCCCAGAGGCGTTTATTGGGTACCGAAATAAACCTGACCGGGTCTTAATTTGGGGTCTTGCTATAATCGTGGTTCTTTCCCTGTATACTCTTGAAGAAGACAGACCTGCGTGGGAGGGGGGGGAGCTTAAAAGAGGCCTGTAAGTCAAGAAATGCACACACAGGCCGCCCGTGTTGGGCGGATTTTATTTGAAGGGGCTTCGCCACTCTTAAATGATTTTGAGTAGGGGGACGTCTTCGGCTGAATCGCCTCGAGGATCGCCTCTCCCTCCGACCCCGCGGGGGCCAACTCGGGTCAAGACTGCAAACAGCCCCTTCCGTGGGAATATAACCCCCTACGAAATTCCGCCTGCCGGGGGCCAAGTTTCGCCCCGGAGGAACGAGGTTTCGCCTTGCCAAGTCCGCCGCTCTCCGCACCGACGGATCACTCGGTCGCAACTCCCGATCGGTCCCCCCCCCCCGCGGCGTTTTGGAAATCCAAGGAGTTGGAGGTAAGCCGGGGAAGGTGAGGAGAGGACGAGGCGCTTCAGCCGTGCGCCAAATCCAGGCTCGGATGCAGTGGGGAGCGCCGGCGAGCGCGCGGGGGGACCCCAAGTCTCCTGAGTTGGGGCAGGCGCGATCCAGAGGGCTTTGGTGCCCCGTCGAGACGACCCCTGCCTGTCCATTTCCTTCTGTCTTCCATCCAGGAATTAGGATCTCAAGTGATTCTGACTTTTAAAAAAACATCTCTCCAATATCTGTATTTTTCTCCCTCTCCCCACTTCAAGGATACGGCGAGATTTTGTAGCAACCGGTTTTCTGGCTAACTCGGAAAAATCTGTGCAGGAGGGACTGAAGAACAAGAATCCTTCTGAAAAGTCTTGGTTTTTATTCCCCGTCCTTCAATCAAACCCTTTACCCTGCTCCTAAAAAAACATTTTGATTTAACAATCTATCTCTTTACTTCTGTTGTTTGAAGGGCGGAGGGAAGGCGCCTTGCCTAAAACTCCTTTTGAAAGCGAGTTCATTGAATTTCCGAATAAAATTCCCCTCTTCCTTTTTTCTTCCTTCCTTCCTTTCTTAAAAGTATCAAACCACAAACCACTTTAGGATTCTGGCTGAGCCCGAATGCAAAATCAGTCCGGGATTTTGCCAGGGCAGGGTGGGGGCGTTTGTGTTGGGGGTCGCACCTTGTTATATGTTTTACCCGGGTGTGATTTTTTTAAGGAAAAGTTGGAGAGCGCTTCTGCCGCTTTCGCTTACAGTTTCTGCTCTTAAAAGCTGGAGGCGAGATTCTTTCCTTGGGAACGAAGTCTCGGGGTGGGGGATTTGGTTTGACTAGCCCCCAACCCATCCCAATTTCCACCGTCCATTCCCGCGCAAAAAGATTTCGCCTCCTAACTTAAAAAGGAACTTTGGTAACTGAAAAGGAGACAAACACGAGGGGTTTCCCACCCCCCACCCCACACACACACTATCCGACCGATACTTCGGGGACTTTGTCTTTTGTTGTGTGTGTTTTACACACGCACGCACTTGTTGCTTTTTGAAGCGCCTTGGTGTCTTTTCCAACAACGGCGCCTCTAGGATGTATTATTTTATTTCATTTATCCCGTTTTGTCTTCCGGGGAAAAAGAAAAAACTAAACTGATTCTAAGCCCAAAGGCGCGTTTGGAAAGGAAAACTCGTTTCGAGAGTAGGGAAAATGAATTCGATTTTGAGATATTTTAGTCCCGGGTGAATCTGGCTGGAGAACCTTTTAATGGCCGTATATTTAAAATGAAGTCAGTGGGGAGGGAAAAACTTCCAAAACTTAAGTCTGCGCCTTTCCTTTCCTCCCCCTCTCCCTTTTCTGGAACCCTTCTACAAACGGTGTAAAGTTGTTGATGGCTCTATTTTACAAATTAAAACCTTTTTAAGGGATATTTTACTTTGTTTTATATTCCAAGCGCTTGGAGCCGAAATCTCTTCTTCCCTTCCCGGCCGATATTTTCGCAGCGTTTTCCACCAGAAAAATAATAATGGAGAAGGATTGAACCCTAATATTTGGGGGTCGCAAAATTTGGATCAAAATAAGATTCTTTTTTTCTCTTTTGGTGGGTGAGGGGATGAAATGGGAAGGGAAACTCTTACTCTGCCTACCAAGAACGTTTTATTTATTTTCCATTTCTTTCTTCTTTCTTCCTTTCCTCCTTCCTTTCCTCCTTTCTTCTTTTCTTCTTTCTCTCCCTTCCTTCCTGTCTTCCATCCTTTCTTTCTTCCATCCCTTCTTTCCTTCTCTTTCATTCCTTCTTTTTCTCTCTTTCTTCCATCCATCCTTCCTTCCTCTTTCCTCTCTCCCTTCCTCTTTATGTCCAGGGGGAAGGCCGCTTATATGGTTGATTTTCTCAAACTTTGCACTGGAGTAAAGTCCTTCAAACATTTCATGCCCAAGCTTAGATTTCCTTTTTTTTCTCTGTTTATTCCTTTTCATGTTTCTGGGTTCCCCCCTCTCTTTAAAGAAAAATGAGGGAGGAGAGATTCCAGGATTGGGGTAGGCAAAATTTAACCTTTCTCCATAGAACATGTTCTTTCCAATCCAGATTCCTGGATGTTAGGAAATACGGTTCTATCTTCTTATCCGTTATGGGTGCAGGCCAGGATAGTTGGGACAACTAGGTTCTTATGTTATTCAAGGCAAGGCCTGAAGACTTGTCTCTTTGGACATCTGGTGTGCAGTATAATCCCAATGACCAGGATTCCTAAATCTCAGTTTATAACTCAGTCGTGACAATTTAACCAATGCCGGTTTATCTAACAAACTGCAGATAAGCAAGCAATGGTTTGGGGTAAAGAATAGAAAGAGTCCATGTCTAGGTGTCTATCTAGCTAACCTTGGCTGGTCCCCGCAAGAGGATAAGCAAGAGCAGGTCTGTTTAATGTTCGGATGGGAGACCACCAAGAGATCTGAACGTGGTTAGCTGCACTGGGAAGTTGGAAAACCTTGGGAAAGAGGGGCAAACCATATTTGTGCTGTTGCTAAGAAACCAACGTGGATGTTGTACCCCAGGAGTCCAGTTCCCCTTGCAGAAGATTATTTCAAATTTGAGAATTGAGGAGGTGGATGGATGGATGTTTTGGGAAGTTATCTCAAGAAACTTTCCAATTGTTCTTCCTCTTTTTCCCAGCCTAGGATTGATTCCTCTCTTGTTAAATTCTCTTTTCCATGCTTTCTCTAAAGCAGTGATTCTCAATCTTGCCCATTGGAAGATGTTTGAATTTAAACTCCCAGGCTGGCTGGAGAATTCTGGGAGTTGAAGTCCACCCTTCTTCCAGTAGCCAAGATTGAAAAAGACTAAGAGGATTTTTTTTTTTTAAAAAAAGATTATCTTCCCTGTGCAGAAGTGCTGGACTATTATCTCCCATTCACCCAGTATGCAATGTGTGGTCTGGGGAAGATGGGTATGGTAGTCCAAATTATCTGGAGGGTTTGGGGCAGGAGTCACCAACCTTTCGGACCTCAGGAACCACTAAATCCATAATTTTAAATCCACTAATATGAATTGCTTAAAAAGATAAATAGTATTTAGTGCAACATAAAAAATGCAAATAATTTTTCTGCAGACTGCCATTTTCTTGCAGACCACAAGTTGGTTTGGGGAAAGATGTCCAGAATAATAACACAGGATCTTTCCTTTGGATTTTAGTGGCTTACCTACAATTGTTCCTCAAAAGAAAAGAAAAATGTGGGAAGATTTGTTGGTTGAAAAATCATGGGTTACAGCATGATGCATTTGGATAAGCAAATCATGGATTAGTTTATTGGTCTATTAGCATATACTCCACATAAGGTGGAATTGTTTCATTAAAACACTCTCACTCTCACAAGGGGAATTGATCCAGCTCAGTTCCCAGGTTTTCAGAATATAAGTTTTAAAAGTTCTTAAATAAGTGAAATCTTGCCTGGATGGAATAACTTCAGCTATGGTCTCAACTCACATGGTTCACACCTATGGCTTATCTGATCATCCTGATAAAACCTTGACCCCTTGATTGGTTTAAAAGGGGGCCATTAGTAGAACATAGATAAATTCTGAAGGAGTGTCTCTCTGTGGGAGGGGGTGAAGCAATAATGATAAGGGCAAAAGCCTTTTAAGAGCAAAAGAAAAAAAATACTCTCTAGGTTCAGCTTGATCTAATTGATCCAGTGATTCCACAGATAGGGAGAGAGGCTGATGGGATTGTGAGTAGATCTGCAACTCTCACCTACCAAGCTGACTTTGAAATGAGCCCAAAGGATATTAAACCTGTTGAACTTGTCCTTCCGATGTCAACCCTTTCTGGTAGGCAGGCAGGCAGGCAGGCAGGCAGGCAGAGAGAGAGAGAGAGAGAGAGAGAGAGAGAGAGAGAGAGAGAGAGAGAAAGAGAGAGGGGGAGAAAGCGAAAAAAAAGATGGAAGGAAAGAAGGAACAAAGGGAAAGAAGGAAGGAAGGAAAGAAAGCCATCTAGGATGGATGCTTTAATTCTTAAGGCAATTGGGATATGTCTTGGATTATTTAATTGGTTGATGAATGGATGGATCCAATTTATATGACCATCCATCTGATGCACAGGGTTCATTATAATTTATTGCTTTAAACCTACACATGGGCTTATCAATAAAGGAGAATATTTGTAGCTCAGGGTTGAAATGAGGGGTCCTTGGTGCTCTCTGAGCTTGGTTGTTTTCTTGCAGACTTCCTGACCCAACTAGGTAACATCATCAGTGCTAGTCTTATGAGTTTATATCAGTTGCAATAAGTGGGCTTTCCTATGTATAAACCACAATGTGTTTAAGCTTGAGACACAGCAGGGTGTTAGTCCAGAACCTAAATGACCCTCATGACCAGATATCTGCACAGAATAGAAATTATTGCACACACACATCCCCATTCAGTCAGAACGGAAGAAGGTTCCCCATGAGATGCAAAACATGGGTTCCTTCAGAAATCTAAGCCATGGTTTGTTGATGAAACCTTGAATAAATAGTAATCATTGGTTGGATCTAACCAGCATCCAAAACCCAAAAACCACATTATGATTTAATGGATTGCCTAACCCAGGGGTCAACAACCTGCTGCTCTGGAGATGCATGTGGCTCTTTCGTCCATCTGCTGTGGCTCCTTGGGCTACAGTTGGCAAAAAAGCCAACACAGCTCTAGGTTGCATCAACAGAGGGATAGAATCAAGATCACGTAAAGGGTTAATACCACATTATAAGGCCTTGGAAAGGCCACACCTGGAATATTTGCATTCAGTTTTGGTCGCCATGATTTAAAAAAATGTTGAGACTCTGGAAAGAGTGCAGAGAAGAGCAACAAAGAGGATTAGGAGACTAGAGGCTAAAGCATATGAAGAACGGTTGCAGGAACTGGGAATGTCTAGTTTAATGAAAAGAAGGACCAAGGGAGACATGATAGCAGTGTTCCAATATCTCAGGGGTTGCCCCAAAGAAGAGGGAGTCAAGCTATTCTCCAAAGCACCTGAGGGTAGGACAAGGAGCAACGGGTGGAAACTAACCAAGGAGAGAAGCAACTTAGAACTAAGGAGAAATTTCCTGACAGACCAATTAATCAATGGAACAACTTGCCTCCAGAAGTTGTGAATGCTCCAATACTGGACATTTTTAAGAAGAGATTGGATAACCATTTGTCTGGAACGGTATAGGGTTTCCTGCCTAGGCAGGGGGTTGGACTAGAAGACCTCCAAGGTCCCTTCCAACTCTGCTATTCTATTCTAATCTGTAAGGCCAGGGGAGAGCCTGATCCCCCTTTCATTATTCCTGATGTTCTTCAAGACAAGAATAAATTGGGCTGCTGCAAAAACTCTTGAGTGCCGTGTCATGCGGAGGCTTCTCCGAAGTGCTGAGCATCTTCCTTTGTTTCCTGAGCTGCTTAGCATATGCTCTTTTCAAAGCCCCCGAAGGAGAGGGAGAAGTTGAATAGTATCTTTCGGATGATTACGAGGAGCCACCTGGATGTTCCCATTTAAACCAGTATGGGACCATCCCTTTCAGAAATTGCCGCTCACAGCCTGGGGTCTCCGCTGTGCATTATTCTCTCTCGCTTAAGTGGGAAGGACATGGCTTGGGAAGAGAACAGGGCTCAAGAGGGCCAGCCAGCTGTTTTCTGCAGCCTCTTCATTATCCAAGTTGCTGGACAGATGTGAAAATGTAGCCTGGATGCAGCCAGGCTTCATTCGTTATATGAGATTTGGCTACCACCTCAAGCCAGACAGATTCTAGATTTTTTCATGCCAGGAAGGTGTGCAAAAACCATAGATGTTGTTGTTAGCTGCGAAGTCGTGTCTGACCCTCTGTGACCCCATGGACAATGTTCCTCCAGGCCTTCCTGTCCTCTACCATCCCCTGGAGTCCATTGAAGCTCATGCCAACTGCTTCAGTGACTCCATCCAGCCACCTCATTCTCTGTCATCCCCTTCTTCTCTTGCCCTTCATCTTTCCCAGCATGAGGCTCTTCTCCAGGGAATCCTTCCTTTTTCCTTCGGTGGCCAAAGTCTTTGAGTTTCCTCCTCAGGATCCGGCCTTCTGAAGAGCAGTCAGGGTTGATCTCCTCTAGGACTGACCGGTCGGATGGCCTTGCAGTCCAAGGGACTTGCAGGAGTCTTCTCCAGCACCAGAGTTCAAAGGCCTCCATTCTTTGGAGCTAAGTGTCCACTAATAGTAGTAAGTAAGTAGTATGAAGACAGGGTCAATTTATTTTCCAAAGTACCTGAGGATAGGACATGAAGCAATGGAGGGAAAGTAATCAAGGAGAGAAGCAACCTAGAACTAAGGAGAAATTTCCTGGCAGTGAGAATAATTAATCAGTGGAACAACTTGTCTCCAGAAGTTGTGAACGTCCAACACTGGAGATTTTTAAGAAGATGTTAAATAGCCATTTGTCTGAAACGGTATAGGGTTTCCTGCTTGAGCATGGGGTTGGACTAGAAGACTCCAAAGTGCCTTTCAACTCTTTTATTCTGTTATTTTATTATTCTGTCCACTGGTTTTATAAACAGGGACACTAGATGTTCTCTGAATTTCTCCAAGAAGAGAAGACTTGTGGCTGCAGAATCCCTGTTGGAAAACAAAATCCTTCCAGTTCTCCTTCTTGAACATTTAAATATAAGAGATGTCATTGCTGGAGAAACCAAGGATGAGACCTTCATCCAATCTCTTTGGTCTCTGTGGGACTAAATGTTGCATGCCACTCAATGGAACTTCTTTCTCTTCTCCAGGAGACAATATCAAAATTTCATCTTGTTTTCTCCACTCTGAATGAGACCTGCTTGGAATGAACTTGTAGATCGTGCCTTCCTCCTACAAGGAGACTAGGAATAGAATAGAATAGAATAGAATAGAATTACAGAGTTGGATCTTGGAGGTCTTCTAGTCCAACCCTCTGCTTAGGCAGGAAACCCTACACCCCTTCAGACAAATGGATATCCAACATCTTCTTAAAATCCTCCACTATTGGAGCATTCACAACTTCTGGTGGCAAGCAGTTCCACTGGTTAATTGTTCTCACTGTCAGGAAATTTCTCCTTAAGTTCTAGGTTGCTTCTCTCCTTGATTAGTTTCCACCCATTGCTTCTTGTTCTACCCTCAGGTGCCTTGGAGAATAGCTTGACACCCTCTTCTTTGTGGCAACCCCTGAGATATTGGAAGACTGCTATCATGTCTCCCCTAGCCCTTCTTTTCATCAAACTAGACCTACCCAGTTCCTGCAACCATTCTTCCTATGTTTCACCCTCCAGTCCCCTAATCATCTTTGTTGCTCTTCTCTGCACTCTTTCTAGAGTCTCCACATCTTTTTTTATATTGTGGTGACCAAAACTGAATGTAGTATCCCAAGTGTGACCTAACCAAGGCCTTATAAAGTGGTATTAGCAGAAGACATGTCAAAAACAGAGAGACCTTCCCAAAGATTGGAAGGCGTGCTTTGCAAATTCGGGGTCCCACATCCATGATTGGAACCACGGACAATATTTCAGCAGGAGAGGGAAGGCAGTTTTGCCCCGGCCAACGGTCTGGGTTTGTTTGTTCAACCGCAAGCATGTCTGCTCTGCAACTGTGATTGTAACGCTGGCAGAGCTGTCACAGGAATCGCCTCCGCTGTGTTATATTTGTTGAATCAGCGGAGGCCTGCGAAATTCCTCCAGGCTTGCCTTTTCACCATTCAATGACCATGTAATTGGCCCTGCGGTTCACTCAACCTTTTCTTTCTGCAGGAAAGCAGGATTTCCATCCAATTGGGGCGGGGGGGGGGGCGTTCTACCTCCCGAATCTGGCGGATTTCTACAGCACAAACAGAACCCGAAAGAAGCTTTTTCCGGATCTGTCCTCTTCTTCTCTTCAATCATCTCTTCCTCCTCTTTTTCTTTTTTAATGGAGCAAAAGATTTGCTGCCTGATGATGATGAGGGGACTGGAGACTAAAACATGTGAAGAACGGTGGCAGGAACTGGGTATGTCTAGTTTAATAGAAAGAAGGACTAGGGGAGACATGAATAGCAGTGCTCCAATATCTCAGGGGTTGCCACAAAGAAGAGGGAGTCAAGCTATTCTCCAAAGCACCTGAGAGCAGGACAAACTTTACAAAGCCTTGGTAAGGCCACACTTGGAATCCTGCACCCAGTTTTGGTCGCCATGATGTAGAAAAGATGTTGAGACTCTAGAAAGAGTGCAGAGAAGAGCAACAAAGATGATTAGGGGACTGGAGACTAAAACATATGAGGAACGATTGCAGGAACTGGGCATGTATAGTTTAATGAAAAGAAAGACCAGGGGAGACATGATAGCAGTCTTCCAATATCTCAGGGGCTGCCCCAAAGAAGAGGGAGTCAAGCATATTCTCCAAAGCACCTGAGGGTAGAACAAGAAGCAATGGGTGGAAACTAATCAAGGAGAGAAGCAACTTAGAACTAAGGAGAAATTTCCTGACAGTGAGAACAATTAATCAGTGGAACAGAAGTTGCCTCCAGAAGTTGTAAATGCCCAACACTGGAAGTCTTTAAGAAGATGTTGGATAACCATTGTCTGAAAGGGTATAGGGTTTCCTGCCTAGGCAGGGGGTTGGACTAGAAGACCTCCAAGGTGCCTTCCAACTCTGTTATTATATATGTTATATAAATTACAAATGACCAGAATTACAGAGTATTGGAATTGAAAAGGAACTTCTTGGGGTATGATGGTGAGGTCTTCTAATTCAATCCCTTGCTCTTGAAATGTGTTAAAGGAGCTTGCTCAATTTTACAACTTTTCTGGCCATATTTGTGAGGCGAATCCCTGTGGTTCTTAAGCGAGACACCCAGTTGTTAAGTGAATCGGGGTTTCCCTTTGCTTCTCAGAAGGTCGCCAAGTGGAATCATGGGACTTTGGGGAACACTGCAGCCATCACAAATGTGGGTCGGGTTGTCAAGCACCCGAAGGTAAATACGACCATGGGGATGTGGCAACGGTCGTAAGTGTGAGAAATGGTTGCAAGTCAATTTTGTCCGTGCTCTTGTAACTTTGATCACTAAATGAACTGCCTGTATTCTGGCCCTCCCCTCCTCTAGCACTGATTATGTAACCTAGCTGAGTGGTGAAATGTCTGCAAGAAAACAACTAAAGCTCAGAGAGCACCAAGGACCCCACAGTCTTACAATACAATACAATATCAGAGTTGGAAGAGACCTTGGAGGTCTTCTAGTCCAACCCCCTGCCTAGGCAGGAGAGACCCTATACCGTTCCAGACAAATGGCTATCCAACCTCTTCTTAAAGACTTCCAGTGTTTGGGAATTCATAACTTCTGGAGGCAACTTCTGTTCCACTGATTAATTGTTCTAACTGTCAGGAAATTTCTCCTCAGTTCTAAGTTGCTTCTCTCCTTGATTAGTTTCCACCCATTGCTTCTTTTCCTGCCCTCAGGTGCTTTGGAGAATAGCTTGACTCCCTCTTCTTTGGGGCAACCCCTGAGATATTGGAAGACTGCTTTTCATGTCACCTCTAATCCTTCTTTTCATCAGGCTAGACATACCCAGTTCCTGCAACCGTTCTTCATATGTTTTAGCCTCCAGTCCCCTGATCCTCTTTGTTGCTCTTCTCTGCACTCTTTCTAGAGTCTCCACATCTTCACAGTCCTCCTCCTCCTCCTCTTCCCCCACCCCCCAAATCCCATTCCCTTCTAGTACTGATGATGTTACCTGGTTGGGTAATGAGACTTTTGCAAAAAAAGAACTAAACTCAGAAAGCACCAAGGTTTCTCCAAAAGGACTTTACAGTGTATGGATGTGCCAAGTGTACTTACCAGTCCAATTAACAGGCATCACCTGGATCTTTTATTGAAAAGAGCTTTCTAAAGAAATGTGCTCAATTCAAATTGCGATGCACAGCCCATGAAAATAATTGTAGGTTTTTGTTCTGGTAGCTTAAGGTAAGCAGATAGATTGGTGATTACTTCTTCCTTGTGGAAGATGCATTTTCCCTACAGTTTTTAACTTGTCACCTGTTGCGTTTGTTGCTGCTTGAAGAACTAAGTGGATTATTTTTTGTGCCTACATACACCGTACTCCCCTTTGTATTTCTTTAATGCCATAAATTCCCCTTATAATTCAGAATTATAATGCAATCTTTAAAAAATCCCCTTTATAAATCCTTAAAGGATATGTAGCCATTTGATTTCTCTGTGATGGGCCCAACCCTCTGGAATGACCTCCCCCCCCCCACATTAGAACCACTACTGACCTCCGCTCCTTCCGACAGAAACTGAAGACACACCTGTTCCGACTGGCTGGTTTGGCATAATTTATAACGTCTACCTCCTGGCATACACATTCTTACTGGTTTTTAGAGGGATAGTGTTTTAAATTTAATCTGATATTTTAAACTTTTGTATTGATTTATTTATTAGCAGTACAGTTTGGCATATTTTATTCTCCTCATATACATGTATTTCTGTAGTTATTTCTATGTTTTAATCTGTTGTATTTTAATACGGATTGTACACCGCCCCGAGTCCCTTTTGGGAGAGGGGGCGGTATATAAACGCTAATAATAAAATAAAAATAAATAAATAAATAAATTTTCTTCTATCGGTGAAGTTGTTCGATACTTTTCAACCCAAGTTATATTATTCTTAAATTCCAAGGCAAATCATGCCAGGGTCAGACTTATGGAATTTTCCACACCTGAAGAGATTTGGGGTTTCTCCCAGTCTGCTAATGTGGGGGAATCACAGTACCCATAATCTTCAAATGACATGCCCCCAGGAGTTCCAAGGGGGTGGGAGGTTTTGATGGAAACCCATCAAGTTTCTGTTGACTTCAAGGGCTGATTTTGAGCAACTTTTGGGGAATATCTTCCAGGATCACATGTTAACATTGAAGGCCAAGTACTAATACTTCCTCTAAGGCACACAATCTAAGTTGATCTGCAACTGAATGGGTGAATGTCCCTCGTTAGGAAAATTTGCATTTCAGGCCTCTCCCAGTGATAAAACCCCCAGCAGATTTCTGAGCCCAGGGCTTCTTTGATTGACACAGGTAAAGCTTCTATGTCTAGAGGCAGTCTACCTTGGAAAGGCCATTGCAGAAAAGTTTACTATTTAGTTAGGTCCTGCTGTTGAAAATAGGACAGGAGGTGGATTAAATATTGAGTACTAAGTGTTCAGATCATCGGCTGATGTGTTGGAAGGAGCAGTTCTGTAGGAGTTGACTTCTTCTAACATGCTAACCTCCATCACCATCCACAAATCTTGGTTTCATATTAAGTTCAATGAATGAATCTAGACCAGTGTTTCTCAAACTTGGTGACTTGCTATGCTGGCTGGGGGATTCTGGGAGTTGAAGTCCACAGGACTTAAAGTCACCAAGTTTGAGAAACACTGGTCTAGACATTGGGCTTGATTCACTCATCGGGGTTACACTTTGGGTTTTTGACACATGAGAAGCCATCCTTAAAGGTAAAAGTTCCCCTTGAACATATGTGCTAGTCGTTCCTGACCCTAGGGGGCAGTGCTCATCTCCCTGGTCATGTGGCCAGCATGACTAAACGCCGAAGGTGCACGGAACACTGTTGCCTTCCCACCAAAGGTAGTCCCTATTTTTCTACTTGCATTTTTTACGTGCTTTTGAACTGCTAGGTTGGCAGAAGCTGGGTCAAGGAACGGGAGCTCACTCCGTTACACGGCGCTAGGGATTCGAACCACCGTACTCTTGACCATTCTGATCGACAAGCGCAGTGTCTTAAGCACTGAGCCACCGCGTCCCTATAAGCCATCCTTACCACATCCTAAAAAATAAAGCTAACAAGTTTGGGCAACCTGTGCATTCCAACTCCCAGAATTCTCCAGCCCTGCGGAATTCTGGGAGTTGAAGTCCACACATCTTCAAGTTGACAAGGTTGAGAAACCTAGATAGATACCTTGGCAGAAACCTCAAGGGTAGATGCCACAAAAGCATTTGAGCAAGACTGAGAGGTGATGAAAAGTTGACCAAAGTATGGTGGTCCAACCCAAGGCGAAGAGTTCTATATGAGCCCTGTTGTTAGCCAAGTCATAATGTCAGCTGGATTTTTCTTTCTTTCTTTTAATACATTTGCTTTCCTCCTTTGCTGATTCTTGCATCTGGACATCTTTATACCAGTGGTGGGATTCAATTTTCTTTACTACCGGTTCTGTGGGCGTGGCTTGGTGGGCGCGGCAGGGGAAGGATACTGCGAAATCCCCATTTCCTCCCGATCAGCTGGGACTCGGGAGGCAGAGAAGAGATGGGGTGGGGCCAGCCGGAGGTGGTATCTGCCGGTTCTCCGAACTACAAAATTTTCACTACCGGTTCTCCAGAACTGTTCAGAACCTACTGCATACCATCTCTACTTTATACCCTGAAGGATTGTTTCTCTTCAGCTGAAAAGCAGCTCCGTGTTTTTTTTTCCTCCTGCAAAACAATCAGCAAATCTCAACACTTTCTCCTGCTCCTAATGAGAAGCGGTTGAGCCTCATTTCTCGCAAGGTTCTGAAAAACGGACATTGCTTTGCTCAAGCAGCTGAAACCCCCCAAAAGGAGAAGGTTTTAAAGAGATGAGAAACTTTTCCTCCGTGTATTACTCATTCCATCCTGTAAGGTGGTGACAATGCCCAGGTAATGAAATTCAATGGAGTTGATTGCAGGGACTTCTGGAGGAGAATGTAGCTTTTGTGATGATCTGGGAACTTGCATCTTCGGTCCTTCTCCGTAGGGAGAAGCATTTCCATATGGAAAACAAGGTGGTTTCTCTTCCAGCACCTGCATTTGAGTCTTGTGTAGGGAAAGGAAAGCAGCATCTGAGAAAGTTGACCCCTTCCTCTCTGTGGCAGCCCCTCAAATATTGGAAGATTGTTATCATGTCTCCCCTGGTCCTTCTCTTCACTAGACTGGCCAGGCCCAGTTCCTGCAACCGTTCATCGTATGTTTTAGCCTCCAGTCCCTTCATCATCCTGATTGCTCTTCTCTGCACTTTAGAGCCTCAACATCTTTTTTATTGTGTGGGGACCAAAACTGGATGCAGTACTATAGGTGTGGTCCTACTGGGGTTTATACAGTGGTATTAGTACCTCCCTTGATCTTGATTGTATCTCTCAGTTAGGAAATGAGATCCATATATCATAAACTGCTCTAGCTGAACATAACAACAGCACTGAAAAAAAAGTGACTTACAACCAGGCCTACACTTACAACCATTGTAGCTTCCCCTCCATCACAAGATCAAAATCCAGGTGTATTTACAACAATTGCAGCAAGTGGGGATCACACCATTTGCAACCTTTCCAGCAAGCAAAGTCAATGGGGGAAGTCAAATTCGCTTTACGGACTGCATGATTTGCTTCCTTCCATTGGGCATGCCTTGCTTAAGAACCTCCTTGCCTAGCGATGGAAATGGTCATAAGCCAAGGACTAACATTGTTGGAAGTTCTTTCCGGACATGTCATTGCACAGAAGGGCTGCTGCAGGGCCAGACGTGATTTCCTGGTTTTTCTGATGCCTTAAAAATGAAAACAGGGGTGAAGATCTGTTATTGGTTCAGTTGGATTAAATCGCAATGAAGCAAAAGAGGAGAGAGAGAGAGAGAGCAAAAGAGAGAGAAAGAGAGATAAATAGAGAGAAAAAGAGAGAGACAAAGATATATATATATATATATATGTATGCATGTATGTATGTATGTGTATCTATATCTATATCTATATCTACATCTACATCTACATCTATCTATCTATCTATCTATCTATCTATCTATCTATCTATCTATCTATATATATATATATATATATATATATATAGAGAGAGAGAGAGAGAGAGTGAACAGGACAGAAAGCGATAACAAGTTGTAATCCAAGGCAAACTGCAGTGGTCAGTGGTAATAACTGCTTATGGAAAGGCTATTAAATTTTAATTCTGAACTCATTACTACCCTGTGAGTAAATATTACTTTCCCACAGAATTTAATTGGCTGTCGTCCCGCATTTCTGGACGGAAGAGAATAATGTGCCCAAATCCACCTGTTCCGATAAATAAGACTATCATTAGCACCACGGAGTAGCTGATCACGACTCCCCTAGAGGTTTTTTTTTCCTCCCAACCTCTGTAAATTATACTAAATAACCATAATGCTTCAATTTACCGGTCTAAAGTTCACTCCCATTCATCCATAGTCAACAGTTTAAAGGAAAAAGAGCCAGCTGGGAAAATAGGAGCCTAATCAGATGCCATATAAACCGGCCGATCTGATCAGCCTCCTTCTCCACCCACTCATCCCCTTCTCCCTTTTGTAAGACACAGATGAATCAAAGGATCAGAAAGGAAGAGAGAGAGAGAGAGAAAGCAAAGGAGAGAAAGAGCTGCTGGCAGGGCTGAGGCCCGGAGGAGACTCTGAGATGTGTTTAAATATATATATATATATATATATGAAGGACCCACGAAATTGAGGCTGGGAGTGTTTGCATACAAATTACAGGGGACGTAATAAAGCTCCCTGCATCCACGAATCCCGGCCTTTCCAAGTTCTGTTCTCTTTTTGAAAGTTTTTGTTTTATTTTAATATAGCAGATAAACTGGCATTGCCAGGGTATTCATAGACGTCGAAGCATTTGTCTGACAGGGAGCCATTGAGAAGGGCCTTTCTTCCCCCTACTCCCATGCCCATCATCCCTGCCTTCTCCCTTCCCCCTCCCATGCACTCCTCTTTCCTGCCTTGTCTACGATCCTGGTGCTTTGTCCCAAATCCATCAGGCGCTTCCCCATTGGTCCACTGGAAGGCGAACGTCATGGCTGGCTTTCCAGAGGAAGCTGCGAAGAAACTGACACAAACAATTGCTGCTCTAGGACGCTGCACTCGCTCTCCTTAACAGCCAAGGCGTTTCAGAGTTGTGCTGGAACACACACACACACAGAGACAGACAGACACACACACACACACACCAGGGGTCCATGTTCTGTTTTCTTTAGTCCTCAGTTAATAGGGATTTTGAGCAGCAAAAAAAATCACAATAAACAGTTTCATTTGGATCAGGTCCCAAATACAGTGGTACCTGGATACTCAACACCTTTGAAACTCATTGAATTTGGTACTCAACCCATTCCGATGTGAACATTTTGTCCTGGTACTCATTGTTTGTTTGATACTCCGGCACAAGCTGGAACTTGTTGGTGTTGTTTGCTTTGGGACTCGCTCCGTCGTTCCTTGTGAGGGGGAAAAATGTTTGGTACTCATTGTTTTTGGTACAAATCTCACCTCCCAGAACCAATTAGTATCAAGGTATCACTGCATGGCATTAGAATGGATTCATCCAGTAGCCCACTTCAGGGTGTTGGGTGAACTGAAGTAGCCATTATTTGCCAAAGAATTAAATAACTGACATCAATCAATCAAATGTTGAGTGGGTTGGGGGTCAGAACTAACCAAGGAAAATGTTGGTGTAGTTTTTTCCCATTTGACACTCTCAAAAATATGGCATTGACTTTTGGAAATGTAAGCCAGGAGAAACGATAAAGTTTACCTACCTAATATTTGCTCACTATTGTTCCTGTCTACCTAAGTTCTTTTTAATCTCACAATCCCTGGTAGGTTCCCATGATTTAAGTTGGTGCAATTCACTGGGGAGTGCACACTGATGAAGTTTGGGAGAGCCAGGGGGGAGGATACCCCCATCCCCAATTCTCCCCCCCCCCGAAAAGCAAATCCTCTTAGCTTTAGGAGGTAGCTTCATCTGGTCCCAGCAAACCCCTGCCACCCTTCTGCTGGGGATTGGATCAATGCAGAGTGGTGGTCTTTGATGGACTTTCAGCCCCTGTGATCTCTCAACCCGGGGAGGGGGAAGAGTTTAAAGAATGAGCATATCAATTCAGGACCACTGAACTGCATTTCCATGGGGGTGGGGCTCCACCCTCGCTTTTGTCCCCCTCCATCTCTGCTCCTCCTCCTTTTGTCACTCTTCTTTCATGCTTTGTTTAGCAAACACAAAAAAACCACACTCTGTTTTGTTGCCAGGGCTTTCTGCAAAAAAAAAAAAAAAAAAAATTCACATCAAGGTCTGCTGAGGCCCAGAGATCCTGCCCTGAATCACTTCAGGGTCAAAACCAGTCCAGAATCTCCATCCTGGCCCATCCTGGTCTCTCAGCCCTACAACTTTCATCAGCATCTCAGCCTTGGTAGAAGATGCTTTCTTAGAAGATGCCTTCCGTCTGTCCCAACCTTCTCCACCCACCACCACCCCCAAAAAAGCTTTCACAAATAACAGTCTTCTGTGAACCAAGTTGCCACACTGTTCCAAAGTTGTGATGATGGGCAGATGTCTTTAATCCTGACTGGTCCAGGACAATCTTCTGTTTGGAATGGAGCGTCTACTGTATTTTGCTAGCAGAAGCTTCCTGATAAAGGAGAATATGTGTAGCTCAGGGTTCAAACTAGCGGCCCTTGGTGTTTTCTGAGCTTGGTGGTCGTCTTGCAGATGTTTCATGACACAAACAGCCCATAGTTGGGGCATGAAACATCTGCAAGGAAAGCACCAAGTTCAGAGAGCACCAAGGAACCCTTAGAAGGCCCCTGATTTGATTCTAGGTGTCTCCAGCTTGGGGGGAAATAGTTTGATGTTTTTGTCAGAGTTTTTGCTTAAATCAGTGCCACGTATATCATGTTTCAACAGCCTATGTTCTGAAACTACCTGAAGAGAAATGTCTACATTCGGTCTTGATTCACTGGGCCAGTCTAAAAACAGGAGAAGCTCCTTGGATGAGAAGCAAAATGTCTTCAAGAAAAAACAAAGTCCATTTGTCTTTGGAAAAGACAACCGTGATCTGAATGATTGAGATTCTCCATAGACATCTTGAATTTGAAGCAATATTATGGGGCTGGATTTACTACCAGTTGTTTGCAAGGCAATCTTTTTCATTGTCTAAGTCCTCTCTTCTAGATTTCATTCCTATCCTTGCTCCTGCAATATGGATCTTTACACATATAGTCAAGGCGATGGTTTTCCCAGTTGCAATGGATGGCTGTGAAAGTTGGATCATAAGGAAGGCTGAGCGCCTAATGGAGGCCTTTGATCTCTGGTGCTGGAGAAGACTCCTGCGAATCCCTTGGACTGCAAGGCCATCCAAGTGGTCAGTCCTAGAGGAAATCAACCCTGACTGCTCTTTAGAAGGTCAGATCTTGAGGAGGAAACTCAAAGACTTTGGCCACCGAATGAGAAGGAAGAAGGACTCCCTGGAGAAGAACCTCATGCTGGGAAAGATTGAGGGCAAGAGAAGAAGGGGACGACAGAATAAGGTGGCTGGATGGAGTCACTGAAGCAGCCGGCATGAGCTTAAATGGACTCCAGAAGATGGTAGAGGACAAGAAGGCCTGGAGGAACATTGTCCATGGGGTCACAATGGGTCAGACACAACTTCGCAACTAACAACAACACGATAGATGTCTTAGAATAGGAGCCTCTAACCTTGGCAACTTTACAACTTGTGGACTTCCAGAATTCTCCTGGCTGGGAAATTCTGGGATTTGAAGTCCACAAGTCATAAAGTTCTCAAGATTGGAGACACACACACACACATACACAGAGAGAAGATAGTTGCTTCTAAGAACTTCTAATTATCTTGGCTGGACCATTGAATTGCCATCGTCTTGCTGCCGTCGTAGAAAAGGAAGCAGCCTCTGTTTGCTTCTAAAACTGGAGGGGAACATTTCAGCTGGCAAACCTCTAGAACTTTTTCTGCAGGAGAAAAACCAGAGCTGTTGCTTTCAAAAACAGATGGTGGTTTGTTAGTTTGAGGAGGTTTTATTTCAAAAGAAAGGGAAAAGAAAATGGACAATTAAAAAAAAATCTACTAGGAAAGAGTCGCCTGAGAAAATGTGTAAACCTCATTGGCTAAAGTTCTACCCTGCCTGGAGAATTATCCGATAATTCATAGAGACAGCAGCAATTACCTGTTTATACTGAAGAGAGCCTGCTAATTAAGGGCTCACTTTTCCTCCATTCATACTAGGGTACAACCAAGGGAACATCTTGGAGCTGCAATGGCTCTTTCCCATCCTTTAGCTGCTGGCTGATGTTGGTGCTTCACATCAAACAGATGACAGGTGGAATTATATATTTGAATAGTCCTCTATTCAGGGCATAAAAAGAAGAAAGTGTTCCTTCCCACAGGGCAGTTGGCTTATGGCATACACTACCACATGGGTTAGGGAATATGCCTTCCTTCCTTCCTTCCTTCCTTCCTTCCTTCCTTCCTTCCTTCCTTCCTTCCTTCCTTCCTTCCTTCCTTCCTTCCTCCCTTTCTCCCTCCCTCCCCCTTCCTTAAGTTCCTTCTTTCCTTCCTCTCTCTTCTTTTCTTCCTTCCTTGATTTTCTTCTTTCTCTCTCTCTCTCTCTCTCTCTTTCTTCTTTATTTCTCTATCTTTCCTCCCTCCCTCCCTTCTTTCCACCCTTCCTTCCATCTGTCCAGCCATTCATCCATCCATTCTCTCTCTCCCCCCTTTCTTCTTCATTACTTCTTTCTTCCATCCCTCTTCTTTCTTTTTCTCTCTCTCTCTCTCTCTCTCCTCCCTCCCTCCCTTCAATTTCCCCTTCCTTCCTTCCATCTATCCATCCATCTATCCATTCTCTCTCTGTCTCTCTCTTTCTTCTTTATTTCTCTATATCTTCTCCCTCCCTCCCTTCCATCCTTCCTTCCATGAAGCCATTCTCTCTCTGTCTCTCTCCCCCCTTTCTTCTTCCTTCCTTCCTTCTTCCTCTTCTCTTTCTTTTGTTCTTTCTTTTTTCTTTCTTTCTCTTTCTCCTCCCTCCCTTCAATTTTTCCTTCCTTCCTTCCTTCCTTCCTTCCTTCCTTCCTTCCTTCCTTCCTTCCTTCCTTTTCTTCTGGAAATAACTGATTCCTCCCCGGTGAATCCTTTCTGAGCTCCAGCCTTCCAAAGCCTCTCCCTCTGCTTAGCAATATTCAATCAACTGTCGGATTAAAGGTGAAATCAGTCACGCAAGGCTCAGGGAGCCTACTGCTGCTTCTCCGCAGTGGGACTTCCCTAATCTCCCTCCAAGAGACAAAAGATCATAACTGATTTACTCCTACTCCCTGGGGGACAATTTGCTTATAGGCTGGAGGTGCAATCAGGAAACATACTGAATGGCTTTCAGACCCAGGAGAAAAGAGATGGCAAAATGAAACCAGTGTTCCTGTTTCTCCCATTTTTTTTTATTTTTAAAAAATTTCTCCCAGAAAAGAAAGAAAGAAAGAAAGAAAATTCTGCCAGGTAGGTTTCCACCACCACTGCCCCCATCCCTGCTATCAAAGCAACCCACTGAACTTGTTCACCAAAAGAGCTCCGTTAATTTGGAAGAGAAGGCTATTTTTTTCTCTAGGGTGGGTTTAGGGTTTTTTTTGTTTTTTTTAATGTTATTTTAAAGAGGGGAAATCCCCATCGCTGTCCAATGTCCGTTGCAAAGGAGCATTTGTGCACATTAGAAGTGAGAGCCAAATGAAAAAGCTTTCAAAAGAATGGGCTCGTGCTAACAGCCCAGTCACTTTTTCAAGTCCCCGTTAGCTAGTTCAGCTTCAGGCTTTCCTTCTAAGGAACAGAAATGGGTTCAGCAATTGACTGACTTTGTGAATTTGTCAATGCCAGAGATGTTCAAGTGGTGCTCCAGAAATGTTTGGGAAGTCCACTTCTCTTCCAAGTTGTCCCAAACTTAGATAAAGTCCACTATTCTTCCAACTTGTCCCAAAACTTCTCCAACCTTCATCCAGAGCTCCCAACTTTCTTCAGATGACTGTCCAGAATGTCAGAAAGCCGCAGAAAGAATTCTGCTCTTATAAGGGATTAATTTACAATATCATCCTGGCCAGAATTCACAGTCACTCTTTTCATCTCGGTGTGGTACTCCTCACTCAACGCCTTGTCTGCCGATACTTTGACCAACTTTCTCTTCTGTAATGTTTGTTGGAGAAGCCGCACGCCTGGTGCTCCTCTTGGCATGTGGGATGGGTTACTTGATTCCATCTGAACTCACTTCATCTGTCAATAACCTTGAGTTGGCTTGGCCCATGCACAAAACAAAGTTTCTCTTAGCTGCTGCAGGAGTCAATGGGTAGCACTCATCAAATGTACTATTTACAAAGAGGTCCTGGGCGTGCAATCTCTCGCGGTGTTGGTGGGAGCTGACAATGTAATGTGGCGAGTGAGGGGTTTTCATGGATGTTGTAGATGTCTAGCAAGAAGGAAACCAACAGGATAGAAGGTTGAAATGAGGGCTCCTTGGTGCTCTTGCTGGTTTTCTTGCAAACATTTCATTACCCAACTGCCGTAGGTAACATCATCAGTGCTGAAAGGAGAAAGAGAAGACAAGGAGACGGAGAAGGGGAAGAGAAAGGAAGAGAAGGAGGAGGAGGAGGAGGAGGAGGAGGAGGAGAAGTGAAGGGGAAGGAAGAGGAGAAGGGGGAGGGGGAGGAAGAGGAGGAGGAGAAGGGGAAGGAGTAGGAGAAGGGGAGGGGAAAGGAAGAAGGACAATGGGGTTCTTGGTGCTCTCTAAGTTTGGTGGCTTGCCTGCAGACATTTCATTACCTGACTAGCTAACATCATCAGTGCTGGTGAGTGTGGTGTTTGTTCTCTATTTAAAATCAGAACGTAGCCTTTCCTTAATTTAATTTAATTTAATTATTGTAAAGGTTCCCCTTGCACATATATGCTAGTTGTTCCCAACTCTAGGGGGCGGTGCTCATCTCCATTTCAAAGCCGAAGAGCCAGGGCTGTCTGAAGACGTCTCTGCGGTCATGACTCAATGCCAAAAGTGGACGGAACACTGTTACCTTCCTAAGGAAGGGGGTCCCTATTTCTGATTGACAAGCTCAGCGTCAATTTAGTTTAATTTAATTTAATACTTTATTTATTATTTTATTTTATTTATTTTATTTATTTTATTTATTTTATTTATTTTATTTATTTTATTTATTTTATTTATTTTATTTATTTTATTTATTTTATTTATTTTATTTATTTTATTTATTTATTTATTTTATTCATTTTATGTTTATTTATTATTATTACTATTATTTCATCCATTTTATTTCATTTCATTTGATGGACGATGGAGGGGCTCTCCTGCAAGGCGCCTTCCCCCCCCCCCCACCTCTGCTACCGTTTCTGGCAGGGGGGGGCGACTCCAAGCCTCACCTCCTCTTTGGTGCTGTCGGAATCCATCACCCTAGAGAGATCCTGTGGTTTGATGAATTGCTCTGAGCACCTTCCCATCTTCCCCCTCCCCATTGTTCTCCCTCTCTCTTGCCCAGGGGCTTCAAAAGCCAAGAACAGCCTTCTAGGACTTCTGGGACAAGGGAGAGCTTCGGTTTTTATTTTATTTTTTGCATTTGTTCCCTCTTTCCTTGGAAGAGAGCCCACCGATGGGCTCCTCCCCCCCCCACACCCACCCACCCACAGCCTCGCTTCAGTGATTTGTAAACTAATTCTCTGCTTCATTAGTTTGTATTGCTATGCGTTTCCCTATTCAGCCACCAGATGCCAACAATTGGCATTTAAATTCCACCCCGTCTACAACACTTTTCGTAAGACTTTCTGTCCTGATGATAATCTGTAGGCAAATTTACTTATGCCCAAGACCAATTAATGAAGGATGGGAGGCAGTGCGACACACCACACTGGAGCAGAGTTGTTTAATCATGATCTATCTTTCTTTCTTTCTTTCTTTCTTTCTTTCTTTCTTTCTTTCTTTCTTTCTTTCTTTCTTTCTCTCTCTCTCTCTCCCTCTCTCTCTCTCTCTCTCTCTCTTTCTTTTTTCTTTTTCCTTTTTCGAATAAGCCACAATTGGCCCTTTATGGCACTCGACTGTAAAAAGACAAGTTTACAAAGCATATGGCTAAGGATTCCGGGCTAGGTTTTAAATCGCAAATGGGCTGTAGGCACAACAGAATGCCGAGAAGAGGGAGACTTAAATCTCTGATGCAGTTGGCTTTGTGGACTAAAGATAGCTCACTATGGCTTAGTCAGCAAATCATGGTTAAACAACGCTGGCTGGGAGATATAAAGGGGTTGCTGGCTTATCTATCTATCTATTATCTATCTATTTATCTTCTATTATCTACTACTATTTTCTATCTATCTCTATCCATCTATTTCTCTATCTATCTCTCTATCTATCTTTTATCTATCTTTCTCTCTTTTCTCTCTTGATATTTATTTATCTATCATCTATTTATCATCTATATCTATCTTTTATCTCTCTTTTGATATTCACATCTATCTATCTATCTATCTATCTATCTATCTATCTATCTATCTATCTATCTATCTATCTAGTCTATCTGTCATCTATATCTATCTTTTATCTTTCTCTCTTTTCCCTCTTGATATTTCTATCTATCTATCTATCTATCTATCTATCTATCTATCTATCTATCTATCTATCTATCTATCTATCTATCTATCTATCATCTATCTATCTAACTTATCTATTTATCTATCATCTATTTGTCATATATATCTTTTATCTTTCTCTCTTTTCTCTCTTGATATTTATCTCTATCTATCTATCTATCTATCTATCTATCTATCTATCTATCTATCTATCTATTTATCTATCTATCTATCTCTATTCTCGTCTATTCTATTCTATTCTTTCTGTCATCTATATCTATCTTTTATATTTCTCTCTTTTCTCTCTTGATATATATTTATATCTATCTATCTATCTATCTATCTATCTATCTATCTATCTATCTATCTATCATCTATCTATCTATCATACCATAATGAATTTAATTAATTGTCCTTGGGAAGGCAGTGCTTCCTTAGTTGTCCACTTCATTTCCCAAGTTAGGTGGGTGATCAATATCAGGTTCTGAAGCCAATAAAATTAAAAGCGAAAGTTAAAGAGCTGAGTTCTCGCTTCTTAACGCCCTGGAATTTTTTGCGCATCTCCCTCTCTGCCCCTCCCCCACCTCATCTCTCTTGACTAATAGGTCTCATTTCAAATGTTTGACAAACTCCCACGTCTCGGATAAAGCAGCTCCTCTCTCTGTCATCTAGGCTCTGATCGAAATCATCTGAGTGCTGATTTTATAAATTAGGCCAGAAACAAGAGAGAGAAAGAGAGAGGGAGAGAGGAGAGGAGACCCCTTCCCAACCAATGGCGAGAGACCACGCGAATTCCACTGTTGTTAATACTTCATACTTTTATGCTTCATTAAACCAATTTCATGGATGTATGACTCAGAAGGGAAGAGCAGGGCAGCTTTTTAAAAAGAGGCAACAATGGCTTATTGAAGGAAATGGGCCTGAGATTAAATTAAGTGCTACTTGAGAAATATGGAAATACAAAAATAATTCACACGTCGAGATGGAGGATGCAAAGAAAATGATAACTTTGACTTTCGGGTTCCAGAGAGAAGGGTGGTCTACCCTCCCCCACCCTCCATTGCTGGGGGGGGGGAAAGATCATCTGCTAATTAAGATAGGGGGTGGGGTCCCCTTGAGTGCCTTCATCGTCCTGGCAATCTGTTAGATTAATTTGGCTCAACCTTGGAATTTATGACAACTCAATAGGATGACTACGGAAAAACGTCCATCCAGGAATTTCTGCTACTTGGTTTGGCTGTTGGGGATGATGGTAAAGTTGGACAAAGGGCAATTTCTCTCTTTTCCAGTTAGTGGGAAGCCATGCAAGGACCTTGTTAGTGTCTGTATTGTGCTTTGGATAAGAAGAGGTGGGAAATGTATCTACTTAAAGGTAAAGGTTCCCCTTACACATATGTGCTAGGGGGTGGTGCTCATCTCCGTTTCAAAGGCGAAGAGCCAGCGCTGTCAGAAGATGTCTCCGTGGTCATGTGGCCGGCATGACTCAATGCCAAAGGCGCACGGAACGCTGTTCCCTTCCCACCAAAGGTGGTTCCTATTTTTCTACTAGCATTTTTTACCTGCTTTCCAACTGCTAGGTTGGCAGAAGCTGGGACAAGTCACGGGGGCTCACTCCGTTAGGTGGCATTAGGGATTTGAACCACTGAACTGCCGACCTTTCTGATCGACAAGCTCAACGTTTTAGCCACTGAGCCACCTTTATCTACTTGGGTTATCCCAAAGGCGCTTTTCCAAAAGATAACTGGTCTTCCTTGGTGTATTTTTTAAAACCTTATTGAAAAGCAAACAAACACCAAGATTCATGCAAATCTCCTTCTCGAAGGACATTTTAGAAGAATATGAGCTGTCATCACTTCAGGAAAGAAATGACAGAAGAATTGCAGATTAAGCCTTCTGTGCCACCCAAACTTCTGAAGATCATGACCCTTTTGCTGTTCCAAGTTGAGCACCTTGGATTTTAGTATCCTTCATTTCATGAAGATCTAAAAAAGGGAGTTGAACCCTGGCTGAGACAGGCTAAACTTAGAATAGAATAACAGAGTTGGAAGTGACCTTGGAGGTCTTCTCCTACAACACTTCAGACAACTGGCTGTCCAGTCTCTTTTTAAAAACTTCCAGTGTTGGAGAATTCACAACTTCTGGAGGAAAGTTGTTCCACTGATTAATTGTTCTGACTGTCAGGAAATTTCTACTTAGTTCTAAGTTGCTTCTCTTCTTGATTCGTTTCCACCCATTGCTTCTTGTCCTGCCTTCAGGTGCTTTGGAAAATAGCTTGATTCCCTCTTCTTTGGGGCAACCCCTGAAATATTGGAAGATTACTATCATTTCTCCCCTGCTCCTTCTTTTCACCAGACTAGACATACCCAGTTGCATCAACTGTTCTTTATATGTTTTAGCCTCCAGTCCCCTAATCCTCTTTGTTGTTCTTCTCTGCACTGTTTCCACAGTCTCCACATCTTTTTTTACACTGTGGCAACCAAAACTGAATGCAATCAAACACTAGTTTTCCAATGCCTTTAGAAAATACCCTCCCTTGTTTTTGCTGTTCTCCAATACCTTCCCTGTACAGAGAGAGAGAGAGAGAGAGAGAGAGAGAGAGAGAGAGAGAGAGAGAGAGAGAGAGAGAGAGAGAGAGAGAGAGTTGTTTCTAAAATAAAAACCCAACTTCTCTCTCTCTCTCTCTCTCTCTCTCTCTCTCTCTCTCTCTCTCTCTCTCTCTCTCTCTCTCTCTTTCTCTCTCTCTTTCTCTCTCTCTCTCTCTCTCTCACACACACACACACTCCCTCCCTCCCTCCCTCCCTCTCTCTCCGGTGACTAAGCCCTGTTTCTTTCATGGAACACGGAACATGTCAATACAAAGGGAAACATTCATGAAAGTAAGAAGCTTATGCATGCACATGGTTTTCTCTGTCTCTGAAAATGCAACTCGGGAAAGTCTGCCATCTTAGCTTTGGGTGTCACAATGGGAACTTTGTGTAGACCAGCAACAACTGGGAAGCCATCCAAGCTCTTAGATTAGCAACAAACCCAGAGAGGAACATGGGTATTTCCCCCCCCCCCCCGTCTTTTTCTCCTCCATTCTGACTCCTTGGCCTTCCCGTTGGCTCCCCATTTGCCCTTCGGGAATCCTAGGGCCTTCTTCCTTTCCCTAGTGACAAGGAGTTCCTAAACACGTTGTAGGAAGTTAGCACCCACCCCTCTCCTAGAAGAATGAACTATCCTAGGAAATATTGAAAAGTCAGAATATTATATTTCCCTGGATCAGAAATGGAGAAACATGTTTTTGGGCAGGAAACAGGCACATTCTTAATAGCCCCCACCTTTGTCAATGGGCCATTAAAAGGTCCGGGCCAGTCTATTCTACATAACAAAGAGCTCCCCCTTCATCTCCAGGGTGATGGGATTAAGGCATGATAGTATTAGCCCTTTACCCATTTCACCACAGGGCACCTGGGAAGAAGTAAGGCTCAACCACACTTGGGCTCAAAACACAGCCTAGGAGCCTGACAACCAATCGGAATGCATTTCTTGTACAGGAACAGGAAACAGAGAGGTGGGGCCAAACAGAGAGTATAAAAAACTCAAGAAGCCCTTACTTTTTCTTCTTCAACATCTGGAAGCATCTGATGATCTCCCTTTTCAGTTCAGGACCTCAAGCCACGTCCACCATTAAACCATCTTTCCAAGCAGCCTCCATGTTTCCAGTGTCTTCTTCCCCACTTGGAACTGAACCCAGAAGGACATTTCTTCCAACAATGTGAAGAAGAAGGAGAAGGAGAAGAAACAACATTTTTGGTGGAAAGCATGTCTTTGAGCAACAAAAAAAAAAAAAGCCTTTGCTGTCAAGGGAGACTTGAGTGGTGCATTTTTTTTGTTCTGCAGGGGAAGTCAAACACAATGCATTCCAGGAAAAGAGAAAGAAAAAAGAGGATTTGATGGACAATCGGTCGTCACGAGAAGAGGAAACCATCCCAAAAATGTAACAGAGAAGGACGAGTGGATTCCAAGGAGAGTGGAGATGTTTTCGTATCCTATAGGGTTTCAGGATGCTGATGTTAACCCCCAGCTGGGTTATTGTAAAGCTAGAAAGAGGAGAAAAAGCAGAGAAAATTTTGTCCCAGAGACCAGGTGGTGATGGTGGTGGGGAGTTCCTAGTGGTTAGAGCTGCTGATCTTCCCCACTGTTTGGATCTGGTGAGGAACCTGCTCTTGATTTCTTCCTCAAAGGTTTTGCTTGGCATTCAGAGGCAACGGTTCTTGCTTACCTGGAGTGGAAATGGGTCAGGCTAAAATGGGAAAAAAGAATAACGAACAAGAAGACAAAATAGAAGTAAGAAGAAGCTAGAGAAAAGTGGGTAGAAGAAGCCTTGGGTTGGAGGATGGAAGGTCCTTTCTTGGTCACTCTTTTTAAAAAAAAAAAAACCAAACCAAACCAATACCATACCACCAAATAGATACACCCTCAGAAGCAATCTGGGGTCCCCTTTTCTGACCAATAAATTCCATTCAAAGACAGATGCTTTTATGAGTTGTTTTGACACAGAGGTAGCTGAGAAAACCTTCTAATTTTTAATTATTTTTTTAGTAGTATTTAGTATTTTTTTCTTCCTCCTCCTCCTCCTCCTGCTCTTCTCCTCCTCCTCCATTCTCCTTAAAGTTACTTCCATTTATTTTGGGCTCCGTATTACCATTCTTTTGATATCAAGCTGCTTCTTCTTCTTCTTCTTCTTCTTCTTCTTCTTCTTCTTCTTCTTCTTCTTCTTCTTCTTCTTCTTCTTCTTCTTCTTCTTCTTCCTCTTCCTCCTCCTCCTCCTCCTCCTCCTCCTCCTCCTCCTCCTCCCCCTTCTCCTCCTCTATAGACTGTAGGGTTTAAAAAAAACCTCTTCACAATTTATATCAGTTCCCTGGGGACCTTGGACAGACCATATTATTTCAACTTCCCTTTCTCCACCTGCATTGTGGGGTTGTATATTTTTGTCCCATTTTGTCAGCACTGTTATAAAACCTGCTAAGTTGATGCAGGAGAAAACACCCCAACTGTTGTAATGCCCTCTACAAATACTCTTTGTCCTGTCTGCTCCCCCACAGCTGCATCCTTGCAAATTTGGTATGCTTGTTGAGTGTGGGGTGCGTTTTCTCTCTTTGCTAGGGAAAAAAAAAACCTTGGTTGCACATTGTGCTTTCACTGCAGAATTTGGAAAGAGAGAGAGAGAAATAGGAAGAGAGAAAGGGGGGAAGGAAGAGAAAGAGAGAAGAAGGAAGGAAGGTAGGAAAGGAAAAGAAAGAAAAAGAAAGAGGAGGAGGAGGAGGAGGAAAGGAAGGAAGGAAGAAAAAAGAAAGAATGAAAGAAAGAAAGAAAAGAAGGAGGGAAGGAAAGAAGAAAGGAAGGAAGGAAAGAAGGAAGGAAAGAAAGAAAGAAAGAAAGAAAGAAAGAAAGAAAGAAAGAAAGAAAGAAAGAAAAAGTTTGCTGTGATTGTGGGCCAAACCAGAAATTGTCCAATCGTGCTGCTTGATCCGACAATTCCCACGCAAATAGCAAAGTCTGATGTCTTATTAAAATACTCCCCCAGAAGCCAACCTGCTCTGCCCAGTTTCAGTTGAAATTGATTATTTTAATACAGAATTCCTGAATGAAAGAGGTTCTTGGCCTTTTCCTGGGCTGTTGAATAATGCATGTGAGAGAAGGCAAACACGAGCCCAGAGCTCAGCTGTGGGAACAATGGGCAGCTCACAGAGCTAAGGGGGCGCATCAGTTTCCCCAACTGTCAGTCCCAACAGCCTGGGAATCGGGCAAGGAAGCAGCTGCCCAGCGC